>NW_019154093.1:66654743-66988957 GCF_002288905.1 Enhydra lutris kenyoni
ATGTCAGAGAGAGAGAGAGGGAGAGAGAGCAAGCACAGGCAGACAGAATGGCAGGCAGAGGCAGAGGGAGAAGCAGGCTCCCTGATGAGCAAGGAGCCCGATGTGGGACTCCATCCCAGGACGCTGGGATCATGACCTGAGCCGAAGGCAGCTGCTTAACCAACTGAGCCACCCAGGCGTCCCAGGTCTTTCTCATTTGAATCTTTCCCCTAAGAACTGAGATGGGAAATTTTAATCTTTTGAAAATTTCTCTCTCTGACATCTGTTTCTTACCGTGGCTATTTATTCATCAACTGGGGAAGATCAGTACACAGCTCTCCAACCGGACTATGTGGGTTCAGTTGTGCCGTTTCCTCATGTATTCACAGGGAAAACTTCAGTGCCTCAGTTTACTCCATTTCAAAAGGCAGCTCCCAATAGTAGTAACCACTTAATAGGGTGGTCGTGAGGATGAAATGAGTTTGCTCATGGAAGCAAATAGAACAATTCTGTAGTAATTGAGCAATAAATGTTAGCTGCTGTTACTGTGGCACTGTTTATTTAGATTTAATAGTTTTTATTCTTTGCTAATGGTGTTGTCTTCTTAATGATTTTACAGAATGCCTACTGAAGCAATCACATTTTGAAAACTAAGCAGATTGCTTTCGCCAACCAACTTGTTTCTAAACTGCTTCCTGTGGGTTTAGAAATGAAAGTCAGGAACATTTTTTTTTCCCATTACTCTTATTTAATCCTCCCATCCTTCAGCAAAAATCTTAAACCATGTGTTAGAGATACCGATATAGGCAAAATATTGAGGTCTTCCCACCCTCAGCTTCATTAGTTGAAGCCTAACCCCTGTTGTGATGGTATTTGGAGGTGGAACTTTTTTTTTTTTTTTTTGAGATTTTATTTATTTGACACAGTGAGAGATCACAAGCAGGCAGAGAGGTAGGCAGAGAGAGAGGGGGAAGCAGGCTCCCCGCTGAGCAGAGAGCCCGATGCAGGACTCGATCCCAGGACCCTGGGATCATGACCTGAGCCGAAGGTAGAGGCTTTAACCCACTGAGCCACCCAGGCACCCAGGAGGTGGAACTTTTGGAAGTTGATAGGTCATGAGGGTGGAGCCCTCATGAATGGGATTAGTGCCCTCTCTCAGGCATGTGAAGACACAGCAAAACAGGAAGAAGGTGCTCACTAGAAACCAAATCATCTGGCCCCTTGACCTTGGACATTTCCGTCTCCGGAAATGTGAGAAATAGGTTTCTGTTGTTTATGCCACCCAGTCTTCTGTATTTTTGTTAGAGCAGCCTGCACGAAGACAGATGCCAGTCTGAATAAACACATGGCCTATAGCTGTGAAGATCTGATAGTGAGAGTCAGAAACACAAGGTCTCTCTAAGGGTTGTAATGTGATGTGGAGTATTTTCATGTTCATGTGATCAAGAGGATAGAGCAACAGCTGCCTGAAATGTCAAGGAAATCTCTAAACAACCGATGTGTACATGAGTTGAGTCTTGAAGGTTGAATGTGCCCGGCAAAGATGAGAAGATCATTCCAGACAGAAACATACAAAGGCACAGAGTTGGGGAAGAGTCTAGAAGTATGAGGAATTGTGAGAAGTCCAGACCTACTAGAGCTTCTTACATATTACAGGAGTAGACGTATAGGAAGCTTGAAATGTGAGTTGAGTATATATTATATTGGGGAGGATTTCTTTTTCTTTATATGTTAAGTCAAAGAGTTTCTATTTTATTCTATAAGTAGGATCCAGTAGTAAAAGCTCTTTCCAGTAGCAAATTTTAATGCAAGATATAACATGACCAGCAAGAGAGTGAGAACAGCTAGGGTCAGGAAGAGGAAAGTTTAAACACCAGCGCTAGTACCTAACAATCATATTTTCTAGAATAAATTACTTAATCTCCCTTAATTTCTTCAAGTAGAAATACCATAGCAATACAACTCTGCTGCGTATGTGGGTATTAAAGAGATAATGTACTTGAAATGCTTGATATGGTACTTAATACAGTTGACACCTGAAAAATTTCCTTTTTCCCTTGTAGTTTAGAAAGTCCTTTGGGGGTGATGAGGAAGATAGATTAGGAAAGACAGAGAAAAGAAGCATTGGGTTAATGTAATTGACCTTGGGGGCATAGACTTTAGCATAGAATTGGGGATGGTGAAGAAGATGAGATTTCAAAGACATTGCTTTTCTGAGATAAAAATTTTGTGACTGTTGGAAGTAGTTAGTGAGAGAGGTCCTGAAGCTGACTTTGAGATTTTTAGGTTAGGAGTCTTGAAACACCTACATTTTAGGCATCATTCTGGGTGCTATGGGTGATGAATAAGACACATTTTCTTCCCTGAAGTTCTCAAAATCTCTCAGAGAAACATATACTTATATGAATAGACACAGTAGAAAGATTTCTATTTTAGATGGGATTTTTGTAATTAGATGAGATTTTGTAAATATCACCCCCCCCTTTTTGTTCACATGGAAGGAATAAGTTATTGAAGACGCTTTGACTGAACTATTGTGAAATTATGTGAGTGCTATCAGATCCCAGAATTTATCCTTCCTAATTGTAGTCACCATGTATCTTTAGCACTGAATGTCCCAGGTCAGTTATTTAACCCTAGTATTTAAGGATAGCTCAAATATCTATACCAGTGCAAATTTTTAAATGTTTTAAAGAATATAATGAGAGACATCTCATTACAATTTAAGAGAAGCCACTTTGATTCCTAGCATGCGAGGTCTTGTAATCGTAAATCTCAGTAAATACCAATTCTTTAAATGACATAAGACTGACAAGAAATGGAAAGAACCGTTGAGAATAATTTTAAAAAGCTAACATGCAATGACACATAAAGAAATGAGACATTTCTAGAGAAGTAGTCTGTTCTTCTGATTATTAATTTTCTTTCTTCTAGCTGACTAATAAATAACATTTTCAGTTAATTGTACCTCTTGAAGCTTTCTGTAGTAGTGTTGTTTATATCACTGAGGCATATGTGTCTTGAGTACAACTCTTACTATTAACCCTTTTGACGTTTCTAGTGGTTTCAGTCTCTTCACGTTCTTACGCCTCACCCTCAGAAAAGTACAAATCATTTTCTCTAAATTCATCATCTTTTCTACTATGTCATTGACCCATCTTCATATATTGTGTTCTCTTAATCTTTATGTGCTGGATTAAATTAAGAATTCAAATTCAGATCTTATTTTAAGTACTCATGAAAACTTCAATTCCTGTTGGAGATTTCTTAAAGCATATAATAAATGGTGGTGGAGTTAGAAAAAAGAGAGGTCAGATGATTCACTGTTCTCTGGGTGAAAAGTTTCATTTGGGGAGAACATGGGGACAGAGAACACAGTAAAAGAAGACAAAAGAGGAAGTAGAACTCCCCAGAAATGAGTCAGAAAGGCATAGAAGTGGGCTGCTCAGTGTATTTCTTTATAGGATGAGAGAATGTGAAAGTACACATCAGTGAAAGGATGGAGGTAAGTGACTGACATCCTGTTGCCATGGCAACCCATAAAGAAAGCAGGGTAGGGCAGTTATTTACTTCCCATAAATGATTTCCATAAATAAATAAACAAATAAATAAATAAATAAATAAATAAATATTTATATGGGAAAATTAATTATTTAAATTCTTTATTAGGGGAAACATTCAATCTCTAAGGGCTTAGATAAGCTTTCTGACATAAAAGAAAATGCTCTATAAGGATCGGTGCTTGAGGGGGCACAAAAGGGTCTTCTAAATGTTCTATTTCTTAACTTGGTCACAGGTCAAATGTGCAGTTTGTGATTATTCATTGTGTAGTACGTTAATATTTAAGGCACTTTTGTTTATGTGAGTGTTATGTTTCAATTAAAAAGAAATATCTGACTTCTTGCTTTTTAAATCCTATATTGTTTTTTGAGCATCTCACAGATTACCTAAATCTCTTTATTATTTGTGTCTTTCTGAAGAGAGCTGATGTTTTTGCTCTAATTCAAATTAACTCAACATACATTGAGTGTCTGAATGTGCCAGACACAAAAGATGAAGAAGATCTACTGTCAAGAAGCTTACAGTCTAGGGGCGCCTGGGTGGCTCAGTCAGTTAAGCGTCTGCCTTTGGCTCAGGTCATGATCTCAGGGTCCTGGGATCCATCTCCACATCAGACTCCTGCTCAGCAGGGAGTCTGCTTTCCCCTCCCCCTCTGCCCCTCCCACACCCCTTCTCCCTCTCATGTTCTCTCTGCTCTCTCCTTCTCGCAGATAAATAAATAAATCTTAAAAAAAAAAAAAAAAAAAAGTGAGGACTTCACTGAGACCTATAAAAGTCTCACTGAGGGACCAGTGGAAGTTCCCTAGGCTGAACTGAAGAAGAGAGCTTCCTGCAAGGTAAATACCAAGGAGAGGTGAGCATGCAAATGCCCCACACAGATCATCCTTTAAGAAAGAAGGTGCCTGGGGTGCCTGGGTGGCTCAGTGGCTTAAGCCCCTGCTTTCAGGGGAAGAGGTCCTGGGATGGAGCCCTGCATGGGGGCTCTCTGCTCAGCAGGGAGCCTGCTTCCCCCCGCACCCCACCTCGTGCCCGCCTGCTTCTCTGCCTGCTTGTGATCTCTGTCAAATAAATAAAAAAAATCTTAAAAAAAAAAAAAAAGAAAGAAAGGATTTGCTGCCTCTGGCAGTGGCTCGTGCTGGCAGCCCTTTGGGCATTGCCTCAGCTGCAGAGAGATGCCCCCGCTCAAGGTCACCTACACAGGGGCCACTCAGAGAGGCTATTTCAGTTGCACAGCACCCCACACAATTGGCTGAGGTTTTCGGGCTTGCCTTACAGTTTGATTTCTCCCTTTCCCAATCCTGCTTCCGCCCCCTCCCTTCCCTGGGTGTTGATTTCAAGGGCACTCCCTAATAAACATCCTGAGCACTAAACTCCGCCCGGGGCTGCTTCCTGGAGAACCCAAACTGCATTACAACTTGTAAAGGCTTTGATGAGTGAAGATACTGATAGGCTTTCAGAATGACTGCGGATTGAGTGGGAGACTGAGAGATGAACTGAGGCTGAAAAGGTGGCCCAGAGTCAAATCCTGAAGCACCTGGTAAACCATGCTATGTACTTCTAAAGGCAGTGGCAGGGAGGAAGCCACTGCAGGATTTTAGGCAGGAACGACATGATCCCATCCACAGATTTGAAATACTACCTTGACTGCAGTACACAACGGATGACAGGGGTGTTCCGAACACCAACTCCTCTATTCCAATAAGCTTTTCCCTTTTTTAGATATAAGCCGTAAAATAAAGGTATCAAACTATCTTTCCTGTCCTTGAATTGTTGCTTTTATCTGCCTTTATTGATAAAAGCTACTAAATCGTTATGCAGCTACAATCCTATGAGGCATTATGTAGTATTAGCTCCTTGAGAGAGAATATAGCATTACCCCAGGACTTGGGAAGTTACTAGTTCTTCGGTAATGAAAGCAAACTGTTCACTGTTTCTGGAAAGGTTTAAAGTGATAAGTCACTGGGAATATGAACTCCATATACAGCATTAAAAGAAAGACCTATCCTGGCAATCATAGGTCTGTGGTTCTTTTTCTTATTTTTATTTTTCACCTTAATCCCCAGACTTGTGTAATATATAGTTATATTTTCATAGTTCATTTGGGCAGGAATAACTTGACAGTCAAGATCGAATTTTTTAACGAAGTTTTACGGAGGTATAATTGACATACAAAAACCTAGGGGAATTTAAAGTATTCAATTTCGAAGTTTTAGCCTATCTATACCTCTGTGAAACCATCATCACAATCAAGCATCCCCAAAGTTTCTTTGTGTCTCTTTGTAATCCTCTCCACCACTCCCCCTTCCCTCCCCTCTCCCCAGGCAGCCCCTGATCCACTTTCTGTCATTAGAGATTACTTTGCGTTGTCTAGAATTGGATATCAACTGTCACCACTCAGCATGTACTTCTTTTAGTCTGGCTTCTTCCGTAATTATGTAGAGAACAAAGTGTAAAATATTCACATAATGCTTTATACATGAATAAGCTTGTTACACACTTCTAAACTTTGTATTTAACCATGTGACACCTACCATCCCCACTGTAAATATTCACAGGGAAAGAGATGCTCAACTTTTTAAGTCTAATGATTCATTAGGCCTTAGACTGAAGCCCTGCTAGTTACCAAAAACCATGGTCCTTTGAAATTTTTTTCCCTCCAAGTTTCTGTTTAAATTCTACCTGGTTAATATACAGTGTAATATTAGTTTCAGGCGTCGAATATAGTGATTATATTAGGAGGTGGTTTGCTGAATTTCTCTAGTACGCTCAGTGCAACTGGAGGCCTCCCCCTCAACAAATTCACATGTACATGTTGCATGTACACTCATTGACACATTTGGATACAAACAACACTACACTTTCTTCTTCCATACATCACTTTTCGCTCAGATTAGTTCAGCAATTGCTTCACCATACCATTTTCATTTTCTGTACTCTCTAAGAAGGATTAAAATTAAAAATAGTTTAAAAAAATGCCCTTGGCTGGGGCATCTGGGTGACTCAGTCAGTTAAGCATCTGCCTTTGGCTCAGGTCATGATCCCAGGGTCCTGGGATCGAGCCCACCATCAGTCTCCTTGCTCAGCGGGGCATCTGCTTCTCCCTCTGCCTCTGCTCCCCCTGCTCATGCTCTCTCTCTCTCTAATAAATAAAATAAAATCTTAAAAAAAAAATACCTTTGGATTCAGACCTCAGCACTATTTGTGCATACAAAAACACAAACCCTAGAGTGGGTCACAAAACCACAACTTTCAACCTTTAAAAGATCGTTTTACATAAGGCACAGTGACGTAGGCATAGGAAGCCCTCAGTGTAAATGAGGGAATGAAACCAACTGAATGAAACCAAGTTTTCTACTTTGTGATTGCACCCTCTCTGATATCCTGTCACTTGACTTTGGCATACCTGAGAAACCAATGTTGTCACTTTCAGGAAAGCATACACTCAACCTGATTGGAACTTTTGTAGTCTATTACTTTGCTTTTCTAATGTGTGTACCTTTCTTTATATTTTAATCTTTTCTTCTATTCTGCATAGCCTGGAACTTTTTACATTGTTTTGGAAAAGGGAAGGTATCTATTTTCCATTTCTTAGTTTCTGGTTTATTATTTTGCAAGTTTAACCATCACAGCCTATGAGAGGATGACTTTTACTTCACATTCCCACCAAGCCTCATACTTCTACCTTATAGTAAGTTCACAGTGGATTAAACATGATCCATATTATCTTCCTGTCAAGTATGATGTGATGTGTATATTTTCATATTGTGCTGTCACTAAGCATAAGCCATTGTTTTCTTTTATACATATTAACTCCCAACATCACAAGAATGGAATCCTCTTATCTCGTGCTGGCTGGGAATATTGTGGCAGCTGGGAGTTTTGTACGTGTTATAGCTCAAGTTATCTTGTTTCTTGTCAAATGTTTTGTCTGGTTTTCATAATTGTGACAATATTTTTAAAGATCTTTTCTGGATATTTTGTCATGGATCTGACAACTTTTCAGAGAATTAAAATTTAACTTTTAACCCTTTGCTTTGTTAACAAGACATCCCCATTTATCATGTTACCTCTGGGAGTATGCCCCTACATGCAAATTCCCATCTATTTGGGAGATATCCCGGTATCCTTTGAAGGTCCAGCATGGAAAAAAATAGTAAAAGTGAAAGGAACTTTTGGTTTCTGGATAAACATATATGTCATTTAGCTGACCTAAACAGGATATGAGTAGTCCTGATTTTGTTCTAGAGGCTTTAATGCTAATTTTATTTGCAAGCAAAGAAATTAAAAGAAAGAAAATTGAAAACTTAATTCTTCCTGGGATTTCCTCTTCAGGTTTTCTCATAGGTTGTAGCTAAGATACAAGACAGTTTAGTTTCAGGAAATGATAACAGCGTAGTATAATTTTTGAGTAAGTGTTAAACCAAGGTAATGACATAGCTCATGTCAGTTTTTTTTTTTTTTTAATACTTTAAAGACAAATCCAGTGTAGCTCTCTTTCCTATCAACTACTGCAAAGGTCCTAGGGCATACTGTTGCTCTTCCTGTCTCCTTCACACTACAGGGTTGGGCTGCAGAAGGGCAACTGCAAATCCACATTCTCAACATTCAGTTCTCCTACTTTATCTTTTCCATCCTGCCGTCCATCTTATTCATGGTAAAGAACTCCTGATGGAAAAGTCAGTAACATGTATATAAACTCAATTTCCCGCTTTGCTTGGAACGTGGTGCTCACTAGAGGAGTGGAAAATCAATTGGAAACAATAAATAGGGACAGCAGAGAGAGTAAACAAAATGTGGAAGGGCGAGGCTTGTCCTGATGAGTGACTAAGTAGGCAGCTTCCTGTGAGCCCTTTAAAGAGTGGTCTTTAAAAGACTGTTCCCCATTAGTTCTTAACTGCACAGCAGACCAAAATTATTTGAAAAACAAAAATGCTGATAATTAAATCAAGCACAAATATATGTGGTTTACTTTTAAAGTGCAAGAGACGGGACGCCTGGGTGGCTCAGTGGGTTAAGCTGCTGCCTTCGGCTAGGGTCATGATCTCAGGGTCCTGGGATCGAGTCCCGCATCGGGCTCTTTGCTCAGCAGGGAGCCTGCTTCCCTCTCTCCCTCTCTGCCTGCCTCTTTGTCTACTTGTGATCTCTCTCTGTCAAATAAATAAATAAAATCTTAAAAAAAATAATTAAGTGCAAGAGACTATATTAGTCCAATAATCATAGTCTCTGGAGTGGGATGTCTTCCGCTGAACTTAAAAAAAAGTAACTTACACTGATTTATATCCATGTAGAGCCCGTCCCTAAATTATATTCATACTCTGGATCCTTTAGGCATTTATAAAATATAAGTTGATTTCTTTCATTAACTACCATTTAGATGTATAATAGAATGGCACCTGTTACAATTTTTAAATTTCCCTTATGCTTCAGGTGCTCAGCACCACCAGCAAACTCACCACTGTTCAGTATCTATCAGTGTTTCCTCTCCAAGTGAAATGTATATTCCAGAAGAACAGATGGAGGTTTACTCTTCTCTTTCCCCTCTAGTCCCCAACTCAGTGCTGTGTACTTAATTGATGCTTAATAAATACTGAATTGATTGGGCTAAATCAATGTGTGAAGAGTCAATAGAAGCTGCCACAGGATTATAAATGGGTACATGTCCATGCTCACTGGGAAGAGCATGGGGGGATCTGGAAATGAACTCTTTGCTCAACGAGGTAGTAGAACCTGAACTGAGCTTTAATTTCTTCGCTTCTCTGAGCTTCAGTTTATTCAACAAAATGAGGATAATAATAAGTACCTTGGGCTTATTACACAGATTAGGGATAAATGACTGGCATGGGGCTGGCCCGCAGCCTTGAATTCACGAAGCTATTATTCCCACTTTAAAAATGAGGAGATGGAGGGTCAGTGTTGACGCAGCTCTCTGGTGTTATCACACTGCCAGGGAATGCCAGACTTTGCCTGACTCGGTATGCAGTGCTTAGAGAGTCCTTATATCACACTCACTTTTTAGAAAGGTCATTCCTAGGGCAGAAAATGAATATGAGGGGGACAAAAATAGAGACAGAGTAACAAGTTAAAATAGTACCTTTCAAATGTTTTGGCCATGATCCACAATGTTACATTGTAAACCCTGAACACATATAACTATAAAAAACAGTTGACTGGGGTGCCTGGGTGGCTCAGTCATTGAGCGGTCGACCGCCTTCAGCTCAGGTCATGATCCCAGGCTCCTGGGATCTAGCCTAGCATTAGGTTCCCTGCTTTGCAGGAGGCCTGCTTTCCCTCTCCCACTCCCCCTGTTTGTGTTCCTGCTGTCGTTGCCTCTCTCACTGTGTCAAATAAATAAAAAAAATCTTAAAAAAAAAAATTCACTTTACTTAATGGGCTCTGCTCCATTCTGTTCTATTTCATTTTGTAAAAAATTCTGGTTATGGGGGGCTGGGCAGTGGGCCTTGGGAAGTGGTCGGGGTGCAAAGGATTAATGACCTCAGGCAGACCGCAGACCTGTGCAGGGAGGGTGCAGTGTTTTCACGGTCTCAGTCTCCTCATCTGGTTGTGGTCTTTGACTCAGTGGTCTCACTGGGCCCTGGGGAGCTGACACTGTTCCCCGTGTGGCGATGGGCCTGCATGGTCCCAGCCTCCTGGGAATGGCGGGCCAGTGGATCTGGAGAACACCCGCAGGAAGGCAGGACTTTTGCTGGGGATGCTTATTTGCCCTGGTCCTCTGCAGGACAGGAAGAAATTGAGACAAGTGGAAGGCGGTTTCCTCTGAGGCCACAAAGCAGATAAAAAAAACAGATGGTCAGAAATGCAAATTTTAATCAGTCAATGTGATATAATACATTAATAAAAGAAAGAACAAGAACCATATGATACTCTCAATAGATGCTGAAAAAGCATTTGACAAAGTACAGCAGCCTTTCCTGATCAAAACTCTTTACAGTGTAGGGATAGTGGGTACATACCTCAATACCATCAAAGCCATCTATGAAAAACCCACAGCGAATATCATTCTCAATGGGGAAAAACTGAGAGCTTTTCCCCTAAGGTCAGGAACATGGCAGGGATATCCACTATCACCACTGATATTCAACATAGTACTAGAAGTACTAGCCTCAACAATCAGACAACAAAAGGAAATTAAAGGCATCCAAATCGGCAAAGAAGTCAAACTCACTCTTTTCAGATGATATTTTATGTGGAAAACCTAAAAGAATCCACTCCAAAACTGCTAGAACTCATACAGGAATTCAGTAAAGTGTCAGAATATAAAATCAATGTACAGAAATCTGTTACACTTCTATACACCAACAAGGTAGAAGAAAGAGAAATTAGGGAGCCGATCCCATTTACAATTGCACCCAAAACCAGAAGATACCTAAGAATAAGCCTAAGCAAAGAGGCAAAGAATCTGTACTCAGAAAACTATAAAGTACTCATGAAAGAAATTGAGGAAGACACACAGAAATGGAAAAACATTCCATGCTCATGGATTGGAAGAACAAATATTGTGAAAATGTCTATGCTACCTAAAGCAATCTATACAATTAATGCAATCCCTATCAAAATACCATCCATTTTTTCAAAGAAATGGAATAAATAATCCTAAAATTTATATGGAACCAGAGAAGACCCCGAATAGCCAGAGGAATATTGAAAAAGAAAACCAAAGTTGGCAGCATCACAATTCCAGACTTCAAGCTCTATTACAAAGCTGAAATCATCAAGACAGTATGGTACTGGCACAAAAACAGACACATAGATCAATGGAACAGAATAGAGAGCCCAGAAATAGACCCTCAACTCTATGGTCAACTAATCTTCGACAAAGCAGGAAAGAATGTCCAATGGAAAAAAGACAGCCTCTTCAACAAATGGTGTTGGGAAAATTGGACGGCCACATGCAGAAGATTGAAACTGGATCATTTCCTTACACCACACACAACAATAGACTCAAAATGTATGAAAGACCTCAATGTGAGGCAGGAATCCATCAAAATCCTTGAGGAGATCACAGGCAGCAACCTCTTCAACCTCAGCTGTGGCAATTTCTTCCTAGAAACATCACTAAAGGCAAGGGAAGCAAGGGCAAAAATGAACTATTGGGACTTTATCAAGATCAAAAGCTTGGCGCACCTGGGTGGCTCAGTGGGTTAGGCCTCTGCCTTCAGCTCAGGTCACGATCTCAGGGTCCTGGGATCGAGCCCCGCATCGGGCTCTCTGCTCAGCGGGGGGCCTGCTTCCCCCTCTCTCTCTGCCTGCCTCTCTGCCTGCTTGTGATCTCTCTCTCTGTGAAATAAATAAATGAATAATTAAAAAAAAATCAAAAACTTTTGCGCAGCAAAGGCCAACAGTGAACAAAACCAAAAGACAACTGACAGAATGGGAGAAGATATTTGCAAATGACATATCAGATAAAGGGCTAGTGTCCAAAATCTATAAAGAACTTATCAAACTCAACACCCAAAGAACAAATAATCCAATCAAGAAATGGGCAGAAGACATGAACAGACATTTCTGCAAAGAAGACATCCAGATGGCCAACAGACACATGAAAAAGTGCTCCACATCACTTGGCATCAGGGAAATACAAATCAAAACCACAATGAGATATCACCTCACACCAGTCAGAATGGCTAAAATCAACAAGTCAGGAAATGACAGATGTTGGAGAGGATGCGGAGAAAGGGAAAGCCTCCTACACTGTTGGTGGGAATGCAAGCTGGTGCAGCCACTGTGGAAAATAGCGTGGGGGTTCCTCAAAAAGTTGAAAATAGAGGTACCCTATGACCCAGCAATTGCACTACTGGGTATTTACCCTAAAGATACAAATGTAGTGATCCAAAGGGGCACATGCACCTGAATGTTCATAGCAACAATGTCCACAATAGCCAAACTATGGAAAAACCTAGATGTCCATCAACAGATAAATGGATAAAGAAGATGTGGTATGTATATATACAATGGAATACTACGCAGCCATCAAAAGAAATGAAATCTTCCATTTGCGACGATGTGGATGGAACCAGAGGGTATTATGCTGAGTGAAATAAGTCAATCAGAGAAAGACAATTATCATATGATCTCCCTGATATGAGGAATTTGAGAGGCAGAGTGGGGGGCTTGGAGGGTAGGGAAGGAAAAAGTGAAATAAGATGGGATTGGGAGGGAGACAAACCATAAGAGACTCTTAATCTCATGAAACAAATTGAGGCTTGCTGGGGGAAGGGGGTATGGAAAGGGTGGTTGGGTTATGGACATTGGGTAGGGTATGTGATATGGTGAGTGCTATGAAGAGTATAAGCCTGAAGATTCACAGACCTGTACCTCTAGGGCAAATAATACATTATATGTTAATAAAAATAATTATTAAAAAAAAGAAATGCAAATTTTGTGGAGGAGTAGACCTAGAAAAGCCTTTGAGTTACAGTGGTGAAACCCCTCCCCCCAAGTTGCTGCCCTCTTGGGGCTTGGCTGCAACAACTAAGAAAACAGCTAAGTAAGATATGGAGGCCACAAGACAACACTAAAGGGCTGGGTAGCTTAAGGAACATCAAGTTTAGCTGTTTTATCTTAAACCAAGTCAACACTGGAGACTCCTTGTCATCCTTCACTGGCCAGTCATGGAAGCTATACCCTAAGCACATTGCTTTCAAGGACTAGAACATGAAGCCTGATGAGCTAATGATAGGGAGTCAAGAAATGACTCCTGTCCAAAGTCAGAGTTTCCTTCAGGAAGAGGAAAGAGCTGGGGTGGGGGCATGGTCATTGGACTTGTTGACATTGGAAAAAATTTCACAGTGAGTGAAAAACTTAGGGGGAAAGGATTTATTCCAAGGATCAAAGGAGCAGGGGACATGAGGAATATGGCTGCTGGAGAGCAACACTGAAGAGAAACAAACTGTCTTTCATAACCATGTTGGGTGTATAAGTCATAATAAAACTAAATTACCACTGAATTTAATAATGTTATCCACTAAGTGCTATTCACATACAACATTTCTCTACTCAAGTTAGTTGTATCAGAGCAGAGACTGGCTTTCTTTGTTAGATGTTTCTTTGTGCTCATTGAAAATATTTTGAGTATTTTGACATTTATCAGAAAAAGAAGAAGAAGAGGAGGAGGAGGAGGAGGAGGAGGAGGAGGAAAGGCTGTCATGTCAGTAAATGTTTCTGTGTTGCTACTAGTTTGATCCTGCTAATTTCTGGATTGTATAGAGGAGTAAACTTAAGATTTTATTAAAAGCTCGTTATGGCCCAGTACATTGATTTGATGCCTCACTAAGGGTCACAAACCACATTTTGAAAAATACTTAAGTGACTGTTACAGTAATCCATATAAGAGAAGATGATAGGTACAACTAAAGTATTAGCAGTAGGAATGAGAGAAATAGATACAATAATTATTTGGGTAGAATCAACATGCCCTTAAGATTGAAAGGAGCAGAAAGTGAGGAGGTTGCCAGGTTGAGTAATCTGTTTCCATTCATTGGATAGATAGCAGTGAAGGAAAAGCTATTTTGATGGGGAATAAAGTTTGCTTTGGAAATAGTGTGTGATGCCTGGGAGGAGTGGGGGCATCTAGATGAGATGCCTAGTAAGCAGTTAGAAGTATGAGTTGGAGATGACAAGAGAAATCTGGACTGAAGGGATAGATCCATTAGAAAGTCAATGGTATTTGAAATCACAACAATGGACTTTACTACCCAGGGGAACACTGGGAAAGGCAGGCCAAGAAGGGACCTCAGATGACTAGCTGAAAGAAAGGTGGAAGGAGAAAAGAGGAGAGGGGATGGAGAAACCTTAGAGAGATAGGACATAAGAGAGGAAGTCCTTTGAATACCCTTTAGTTACCTGTGCTGGGTTATTCCATGTTGTCAGGAGCACCAAGGCACCATAGAGTATGGATGGAAGAAGGTGACCAGCAGCACTATATACCAAAGCATGCTGGGACAGGAATAGGAGGTAGTCCCAAGACAACCTTCACCTTGGTTGATAGGTTTCTCCTCCATTAATGAGAGCATTGAGCTAGAAGCTCTCTGTGGTGTTTAATTTGGAGCAGAGGTAGGTGGATTGAGAATATGAGAAGATATGAAAATTAACCCATTCATTCACTCAACGAATATTTATTGAGTGTCTGTGATGTTCAGTTATGGTTTTAGCCACAGGGACATGCTGATGAACCAGATAGACTATGAAAGCTGACGCTGAGTAAGGGAAGCAGCTCATACACAAGGAAAAATTTAAGTTGTAGTGTATTTTCAGGTAACGATAAAAACTACGAAAGAAGTATAAAATGGGTAAAGGGGAGCTGGGGTGATTTGGACAGACTTCTTTAAGTAGATGTGATGAATAAAGTGAGGACCTCTTACTGCAAAGGGCCTGCTGAAAAGCGTTCCTGGGAAGTACAAAGTTCTGCACCAGGAAAGACTTGCATGAGGCACCTGGACAGCTCAGTTGGTTAAGCATCCGACTCAATTTCGGCTCAGGTCATGATCTCAGGGTTGTGAGATCAAGCCTGGAGTCAGGCTCTGTGCTGGGCATGGAGCCTGCTTGAGATTCTCTCTCTCCGCCCTCCCTGTGCCCCTTTCCAATGTCCCCCCACCCCGCTGCCGAAAAAAAGAAAAAGAAAAAAAAAGGGAAGACTAGCATATCTAAGAACCAGTAGAAAGGGAAAAAAGAAGTGAAGCCAGCGCAAATAGTTAGTTGTAGATAATGAGTTATCAGCAGAAGTCAGGCCAGCTCATACCTCGTTGACCACAGTGAAGACTTTAGATTTCCTTCAAGGATGGGAAACTATTGGAATGTTTTGTAGAGGTTAGTGACTTGATCCAATTTATATTTTTTTAGAGTTCACTTTGGTAGCTGTGTAGACCAAAGGTGGGTGAAAATAAAAGCAGGGAAACTGGGTAGAGGTCAATGGTTTCTGTAATCCAGGGGAGAGAAGATGGGGTTGGATTAAGATGGTAGATCAGAGAGGTAGAATTAACCTTAATTGCACACCTACGACATCTGGGCTTCATTGCAAATACTTTATATGTGTTAACATTATTTCTACATATTAGCCCTATGGTATTGTTACCTCCGTTTTACATATGAGGATCCCGAAGCACTTGTTCAGCATCACACTGCTAGTAAGTGTTAGAGCCAAGCGTCAAACCCTGGCAATCTCACTCCAAGCTTTACCTGCTTAACCTGTATGCAACTCGAAATCAGGATACATCTTGAAGGTGCAGCTGGCAGATCTTGATGGCTCTGATGTTAAGTACGAAAGAAAGGACAAGAATTAAAGGAGACTTCTTGAACTTTTTAGAACTTCGGTGTGACCCACTGTGTGACATTTAATAATGTGGAGAAGACTGGACAGGGGAGAAGGGAACAAGAACTCTGCTCAGAACACATTCAATCAAGATGCCCCGTACACAGACAGATAAAGGCATTCAGAAAGCACTCCAAGCCTTCTGATACCTGACAAATGACAACTCTGTTTAAATATAAGGTAGAAGCAATCTAGCATCGTGTTAGAGAAGCATTCAGCTTGGATCAGTCTATCAGCCTTTTCATACATTCTTAGTCAGATGCAGCTCCCATGGGGAGAATTGAGTGGGGTATTTTATTAATATAGCACTGCAAATATCCATGTCAACCAAGATCTCGCTTTTTATCTGCAGCTGGTTGGTCAATGAGCAAATTTTTTAAAATTTTTTTAAACATTTTTTTTAAAAGATTTTATTTATTTATTTGTCAGAGTGAGCACAGGCAGACAGAGTGGCAGGCAGAGGCAGAGGGAGAAGCAGGATCCCCGCTGAGCAAGGAGCCCGATGTGGAACTCGATCCCAGGACCTGGGATCATGACCTGAGCTGAAGGCAGCCACTCAACCAACTGAGCCACCCAGGCATCCCAAGCAAATATTTTTAATGAGAAACTCTCAAATATCTCATCACTTCAGATTCAGGAGCAAGCCTTCACTTTCTAGCGTTTCTAAGAGGGCAAATTCTCCCAGCTAGAGAAGTCATGCTGCCTTTGGCACGGCCACCCCAGCACCCCCGCCTTCACGACTGCCCACCAGTCTCTGAACTTTGCCTGCATAGTACGTGATTGCACCATCCCAAACCTCCTCAGGCTTACTGCCCCTGGCCCCTTGTCCCTGCCACCCCCATCCCACCTTCAGTATTTGACTCTTCATTTCATCTGACCTTATATGATCCAACCCATTTAGACAGGCCTCAATCTCAAGATTCATCCTCCTGGTCTTGCCTTCTCCTCCCTGTGCCAAACCCAGTGTCTACTGAGCCCTTACTGCGTGCAAAATACCATGGCAGAAGATCTCTCTATCCTGAATGGGATGGCAGTGCTTAGACAGGTATATATGTTTTCTGATGTTCATCAAATTATATGCTTAGATACCTCAATTTAAAAATACGTCAGTTTGAGGGCACCTGAGTGGCTCAATCAGTTGAGCACTTGACTCTTGATCTCAGCTCAGGTCTTGATCAGGGTCATAAGTTCAAGCCCTGCGTTGGGCTACACACTGGGTGTGGAGTCTACTTAAAACAAAATACTTCGATTTGGGGGCACCTGGGTGGCTCAGTGGGTAAAGCCTCTGTCTTCGGCTCAGGTCATGACTTCAGGGTCCTGGGATGGAGCCCCACATCAGGCTCTCTGTTCAGCGGGAAGCCTCCCCCCGCCCCCGCCTGCCTCTCTGCCTACTTGTGATCTCTCTCTCTGTTAAATAAGTAAATAAAATCTTTAAAAAGAAAAAAAGAAAAAATACTTCAATTTGAGAAATGATATTATGCTAGGTGCTTTTCAAATAAAATTTTTTGCCTTGTGACGCATATAGTCCAAAGAAAGTATAATACCAAACATTAGCAGATAACATCTAAGTGTAAAGTAAGTAACCCCAAAATAAATGTTAGAGAAATCGGATAATGAAACTTCACAGAGAAGATGGCACTTGACTTAATTAAGCATTAGGTGTTTAGTAGACTAGAGCAGCAGAGAGAAGAGGAAGACTCTAGGTAAGGAAAACAGTGCGAGTGAAGGTGCAGACATTGGACTAAAAAGAAATTTGGGGAGACAGTGAATAGATCAGTCTGGACTTATTTTGAGAAACAGTGAAAAATATTGAGAGGGACCCAACTCTCTGAGTCTTTTCAAAGCCAAGCTAAGAAGTTTACCAAGTTCTGTGTGTGCAGCCAGGAGCTATTGAAAGTGATGGAGCCACAGGACTATGTAATCTGTGTTTTTAAAGGAAATCTACCCCACCTCCCCCACACATTCCATGGAAGAATCATTGGTTTATGTGACTTATGGTTTGAGGTACAGAGTGCTCTCAATCTATAGTCCTTTAAAAGGCCTTCTGGGACATGGGTCAAAGAAAAATGTCTCAGCTCTGGGTACTCAGCTTCCCATGCAGCCACAGCCTTGTTTTTATTTCATTTTCACCATGAAATATTTGGTAAAATGCTAAAGGTTTCTTGACCGTCTCTAATCTAGTTCTTCAAAGAGGGAATTACTGTCAGCACCCCACATCACGTGGATCTTCCCAGCTCTGTCTCTGTGCATTCGTGTCCCTATACAAATAAGTAGTTATGCTCATTAATGATGAATTATCATATGCTCTGTGATAAGAATGTTGAATTCTAAATTTAAAACCACTTTACATATGGGTATACAATATTCATAATTGGTAACATTTTTAAATCATTTTAAGCGTGTGGGTATACATAATAATGTTACATATATTGGACATTTTACTCTGGCAGCCACTCGGGTATTTTGGGTAAGTAAATTCTTACAACCAGGAGGTAGCTACTATTATCATCATCTATATAGAGATGGAGAACTGTAGCCCTGTCAAGGTTCGGTAACATACCTAGGGTCTACTTCCAGCTAGGAAGTGAAGAACTGGAATTCTGACTTGGAAGTCTGGCTCCAGAGCTCACACCCTTGAAGGCCCCACTCTGCAGTTCATGATCCCATCCACTGAGGCAGGAAGCTGTTATCTGTGCATAGTCCTGTTAAATAATTTAGCATTTGTGACTATATCTCTTGGTTTCTCCTCCACTATGATGGTGGGTGCTCTATCCCTGGACTCAAGTCTCCCTAACTGCTCACATGCTTCTGAGGACTGCATGGTAGTCATTGGCCTACTACCAGCTGTCTAAGTAGAGGAAGAGGAGACCAAATGTAAACAATGAGTTGTTTATATTCATTTTTGCAATGAGTACATGCTCCACGGGAACAAAGACCATGTCCCTCTTGCCCATCACCATTTCCCACATGCCTGTCAAATAGTAGGCAGGCAGCAAATATGTGTGGAAATGAATGGAATTGTGCACAACTGACCGGGGAACTTCTGGGTCAGTGTGTTTCCCATTCCAACCATGGAGGGATAGATGTGGAAGCCAAAGAAAGGTCTGAAGGAGAAGAGCTAAACTGTCTTGTTATTTTCTTTTTTTCCAATTAATGTATATGATAGAAAAGTAAATGGAAAGAGATATCATGAAAAGCCCTGATCCTCTGCTCCAGCCCTCCCCACCACCATTTGTTTCCCAGGAGCAATCACTTGAAACTTTTCTATTTTTAATTCTTCTCCTGTTTAGCTCCATGTCTTTAAATAATGTGTCTCTATGATTTCTTCTTAATTAATCAACTTTGCACTTTATCATTCTCTTTCCAGTGAGCAACACGGTCTTTATGAGCTGATCCTTTAAACCATGGAGATGTGGTAAGCCTGGGTTGTGAGGGATGACCCCAGTTCTAGTCTAAGGATTTGATAGAACTCCCTGTGCATAATTCTACTAAGTCAATTGCCATACTACCCAGAAACATCAATTTCCTTGCTTGTTCCCCCTTGAGAAGCTGAACAAGTTGAGTTGTTCTCCAATTTTGAGTATATCTCCAATTTTGTAACCCAGACCCATCAGTATCTTCCAGGTAGCAGGCAGGCTTATCACATTTATTTATTGAATGAATCAATCACTCCCATTGATAAAGTTACTGGGACGCTGATGAGGCATAAAAAAGGGAAGATCGCAGTGACTGATCACCCAAGAAGCAAGTGAACAACTGGTTTCGGGGTTGACTGACCAAATCTTCCTACCACTCACACAGCCAAAACCTGATCTGGCCAGACAGTGCACTGAACATGGATAGTCTGCATCCCCAGTGAGGTGAGGTGTTCTCATAGTTTCTCAATAAGTAATAATATGAAGTGTTTAAATATAGAAGTTATTGTTACAGCCTAGAAGTAATGTTGAGCAATATAAAGCCATCATTGGTACATTATTTTACTGATTATTTAAATTGATCTTTTCAAAAAAGAGTTGGAGATTTATTCCATTTTTAAACACATATTTCAAAAACTAATTTAGTCACCTGTAACTTTGTTATATTCCATAATCTACAGTCAGAATCTAATAATTACATACCAAGAGCCACCATTAACTATTTTAGAAAAACCCTCTCCAAACTGGACCTTTCTCTATTTCTTATTTCAGTAAATGGCATCTCCATTGACTAAGTAACCCAAGTCCAAATTTCTTTTCTTTTCCATTCTTTTTTTAAAAAATTTTATTTTTAGACAATGGCAAGGCCTCTGATATCTTGTAGGTCCTCTTTAGCATAGAAAAGTTCTTTTGAAACCTCCCTTTTCCTACTAACCCCAACTCCTGAGTATATAATCAGGCATTACTCAAGACCCCAGCGCAGCAGCTTCTTCTGCCCACAGGTCCCGTCTCTGTGCTTTAATAAACCACAATTTTGTTAAAAAAAAAAAAAAAAAGGAAGAAAGAAAGGAAGAAAAGTCTTTATTTTTAAGTAATCTTTCCACCCAACATGCAGCTTGAACTCACAACCCCAAGATCAAGAGTCACGTGCTCTACTGACTGAGCCAGCTGAGTGCTCCCCAAACTTGCTTTATGGACATCCCTTGTCCCCCTACATATACTCAGTGACCAGCCCGTATTGGTTCTACTTTCACCATATTCCTTGCACTTGTTCCACTATAACTCCCTGAATTCAGGCAGGCTCTTGTTGTCTTTTCCCAGTGCCCTTGCAGTAGCCTTCTGCTTCAGTCTCCCTCTTACTTAACCCTCTGTAACATGCTGCCAGACTGGTCTTTCAAAAATGCAAATCTTAATAACATTTTTAAAACACACCCAGGTTGTTTGATGCTCAAGAGTTCCCTTAGCGTGGAACAACTTCCCTTTCTTCCCCCCATCCTCTCCTTGGGGCAAGTTATCCTAAAGCTTAGCTTTAGTTTGACTACTGATCCTGATTTGTCCAGAACAATCCCATTTTCACTTGTTGTCTCTCATATTTACAGATAGCAACCCTTTGGTCATTCTCAAAAGTTCCCCAGCATATAAGTTTGCTAGAGCCGCTATAACAGATCCATACTACTGACTGGGTGGCTGAAACAACAGAGTTTATTTTCTCACAGTTCCGGAGACTCGAAGTCCAAGATTAAGGTGTTGGCAGATTTGGTTTCTCTTGAAGCCTCTCTCCTTGGCTTAGATGGCCACCTTCTTGGTGTATCCTCATATGGACTTTTCTCTGTGGGGGTGCATGCTTGGTGTCTTGCCCTGTGCCCTAATAGCTTCTTCTTTTATTTTAAAGAGAGGACAAGTGAGGGAAGGGGCAGGAGTGGGAGAGAGGGAATTCTCAAGCAGACTCCCTGCTGAGCACAGAGCCTGACACTGGGCTTGATCCCAGGAGCCTGATACCATTACCTTAGTTGAAACCAAGAGTCGAGGGTTAACTGACTGAGCCACCCAGGCATCCCTGATCTTTTAAGGACAATGATCAGATTAGATTAAGACCTACACTAACGGCCTCGTTTTAACTTAATCTTCTTGCTAAAAGCCCTATCTCCCAAAACAGCTATATTTTAATAGGGGTTAGGACTTCAACATATGAATTTCAGGGGAACAGAATTCAGTCCCCAACACCCGGATTGAACAATATATAAAGTTGTACTACTTAAAATAGGTCTTCTGCAGACCTGTTAGGTCATGCTTCTAAAGGAAGATGAGGTGGAAGACCGTGCTAAATGTCAGGGAGTGTGATAGTATCATGTGTCTCTGGAAATTCCTGATGTACCCCAATAGCCAAAAGATATAGGACTGACAGGATGGGTAACTGCAAAGTTGGTGCTCAGGATCGAACCCCAAGTCTTGATGGTTAAATGGAGAGTAGACAAGGATAACAAATCACCAGTACAGGAATGCAGGAAATGCTGAAACTCAGAGGCTCCCCATGCCCAGCCCTACTTCCGGGTCTGCCAGAACACAGGCTGGTCCTGGCAAGTCTCAGTTCCAGGCCTCACTCCACAATGGGATCGATCCTCCTACTATATACTGCCTGCCCCAGTTGATTGATTCTGGCACAAGAGTGAGTCTCAACTCTCAACTCTGGGGAGCAGGAAGGGACATACCTAGACCTTTCTCATAATTCTAGGGCATTCAGGTCTGTTGAATCACATGGAAATATAAATTGTTAACTTCACTACCACAGAAGGTAATCATTTATATTCAATTAAAATATATCAATGTATAATAATTCTATGAACTAAACTATTGCTTCCAAGATTCACTAAAAGTCAAAATATTATGACTGAAGTCCTGCTCAGAGAAATGAGAATAATTGTTTTTTTCTTTGTAAACTGACTTTTTTCAGTGATATGATTAGGTACTTTTAAAAGTGTTACAATTTGAGGCACCTGGGTGGCTCAGTTGGTTGGATGACTGCCTTCAGCTCAGGTCATAATCCCAGAGTCCCATAATCCCATAATCCCAGAGTCCCTCGTCAGGCTCCCAGCTCCATGGGGAGTCTGCTTCTCCCTCTGACCTTCTCTCCTCTCATGCTCTCTCTCACTCTCTCTTCTTCAAATAAATAAATAAAATCTTAAAAAAAATTTTTTTTAAATGTTACAATTTGGGGAGAATAACATTAGGCTTTGACTACCAAAGCCACTATATAGCTCAAAGAGTTGTGACTTGGTTAATCAAATGTAACTTAAATCAATTTTTTTTATATCTTTGAATCAGATGTCCAATGGATTTCCCAAAAAAAAGAGGTCATGGGATTGTTAAACTCAACAAAGCAACAAAAAGCTGCTTCATCTCACCTACCCATTATGGAAAATGAAGGATTAGTTTTCACTCGAAAACAAATTCATTAATATAAAATGAATGAGCTTTCCCATCAGCTCTCTTTCTTTCAAAAGCACTAAGTATTGTTTCACTTTATATATCTCTGTCACAGATATGCCTTTTTAAAAATCTCTATATAACAGAATATTGTATTTCATTGTATTTAGCTTTTTAAATGACTTTTCAAGAATGAAACCCTCTATTGTCACTTTACCACAGAAGAGGATTAATTTAAGTCTGTAAGTGTTTACTCTGAAGTCAGCTACCATAGGTGGGAAAGGCTATTTGGACATCCTTACATGGAACCCAGACCCATGGACAAATGACAGAAGGGAACTGGCAGCCAGAGATATGTTTTACCTTCAGAGACCTAACTGTTTTTGATACAGGGCTTTGATAACATGTTGGATAAATACTAGAATTATTAGTTTCTATTTGAGAGGGGATCTGGATAAGGATAGGGAGGATTGGTATCATAGTATGACTAGGACTTCTTACGGATGAAAACCATTTTTAATGATTATTAAGGGCGGGAAAGGGAAAAAATTATTACAAGTCTTCTTCCTTCAAAATAGCTTTAATGATAGAACTTGTTCTAAGCTACAAATACTGAAAAACATTTTTTAAAAGGTTCATATCTCTTTTAATGATCAGTCATTAATTTCTATGACTTATTGAATTTTTAAAAGATATTTAAAGTTTGAGTATTTACTCTTCTTTTTTTTTTTTTTAAAGATTCTATTTATTTATTTGACACAGAGAGAGATCACAAGTAGGCAAAGAGGCAGGCAGAGAGAGAAGGGGAAGCAGGCTCCCCGCTGAGCAGAGAACCCGATGCAGGGCTTGATCCCAGGACCCTGAGATCATGACCTGAGCCGAAGGCAGAGGCTTTAACCCACGGAGCCACCCAGGCGCCCCATATTTACTCTTCTTGCTTTGTCTCTCCTACATGCTCAAAGTAGAACATTCTATAAACTTAACCTCTGTAAAAGAAATTTAATGCTATTAGAATGCTTATCAAGGGGCACCTGGGTGGCTCAGTGGGTTAAATCCTCTGCCTTCAGTGAGTGGGTCCTGATCCCAGGGTCCTGGAATCGAGCCCCATGTCGGGCTCTCTGCTCGGTGGGGAGCCTGCTTCCTCCTCCTCTCTCTCTCTGCCTGCCTCTCTGCTACTTGTGATCTCTGTCAAATAAATAAATAAAATCTTAAAAAAAAAAGAAGGCTTATCAAAGCCAGGTGACAATTAAGTACAGTGCAATAGTATCTTTTTCAATTTTTGTTCTCACATTATGTTTGGTAATAGACCTTCTTTCTTCTATGCTTGTAGGCATACTCATAGGTCATAGGATCATACGGGTTTTTGGAATTGTAACCAAATACCACCATGTTGGTACCATTGTCAAAGAATTTGGCTGGTAGAACAAACTAAAATAAGCCACAGCTGCATTGACAATAATGAAGAACCACAGCTAGTGAACATGAGATGTCTTTTTATTCTATTTTCCATTTTCTGGAATCTCCTATTTACCTGGAATTCTGTGTTTTTACTAGAAAGTTTAAATGGCTCAGATTTCCTCTTTATCCATTGTATTAGCTTCCTATGGCTGCTATAACAAATTACCAGAAACTTAGCAGCTTACAGCACAATTTCTTCTCTTACAGCTCTGTAGGTCAGAAGGCCAAAATTGGATCTTACAGACTTAAAGTCAAGATGTCAAACGTGTCAGCAGGATTGGTTTCTTTCTTTCTTTCTTTCTTTCTTTCTTTCTTTCTTTCTTTCTCTCTCTCTCTTTCTTTCTTTTCCTTCCTTCCTTCCTTCCTTCCTTCCTTCCTTCCTTCCTTCCTTCCCTCCTTCCTTCCTTTCAATTTAAAGTAATCTCTATAAACCACCATGGGACTTGAACTTACAACTCTAAGATCAAGAGTTGTATTCTGTAGCTGCTGAGCCAGCCAGGTACTCTGGGATTAGCTTCTTCTGAACACTCTAAGGGAGAATCTATTTCCCGTCTTTTCTTGCTTCTAAAGGCTTCTGGCATTCCTTGGCTTGTGACCCCTTACTCACATCTCTCCATCCTTCTGCTTCCACCATCACATATCTTTGGACTGACTTTAGTCCCTCTGCTCTTTCTTACAAGGACTCTGATTACATTTACCCACTCAGGTAATCCAAGTTATCTTTCCATCTCAATCCTTAACTTAATCACATGGGCAAAGTCCCTTTTGCCATATAGGTAGCATATTTAGAAGTTTTGAGGATTAGAATGTGGATATCTTCTGTTGCTGGGGGGGGGTAGGCATTATTCAACCTTATTGACTTATCTATTTTTATACTATTGCATTATATTTTTGTATATTTATTTTTTTATCACAAGATATCATCACAAACAATATAATTTGGGTTTGTTTTAAAATCATTCAGTTTTTATAGGAAACAAACTGAGGGTTGCTAGAGAGGAGGTGGGTAGGGGGATGGGGTTACTGTGTGATGGGCATTAAGGAAGCACTTGATGGCATGAGCACTGGGTGTTATATGCAACTTGTGTATCACTAAATTCTACCTCTGAAACTAACAATACACTATATGTTAATTAAATTGAATTTAAGTAAATAAAATAAAATCACTCAGTTTCTATAATGGACATTGCTTTTTTTATCACTATAAATAGTTTTACTTATTTATTTATTTTTATTATGTTCAGTTAGCCACTGTATAGTACATAATTATCCTTGATGCAGTGTTCAGTGATTCATTAGTTAGGTATAACAGCCAGTGCTCATCACAGCATGTGCCCTCCTCAATACCCATCATCCTGTTACCCTCTCTCCCCACTGTCTTCCCCTCTGAAACCCCCAGATTGCTTCTTGGGGTCCATAGTTTCGCATGGTTCATCTCCCTCTCTGATTTCTCCCCCTTTAGATTTCCCTCCCTTTCCCTGTTGTCCTCTGTGCTATGCTTCTGCTCCACAAACTATCAAGACTGAAACAGGAAGAAATAGACAATCTGAATAGACCAATAACCAGTAACAAAATTGAAGCAGTGATCAAAAACCTCCCCAAAAACAAAAGTCCAGGGCCAGATGGCTTTCCAGGGGAATTCTACCAAACATTTAAAGAAGAAATAACACCTATTCTGCTGAAGCTGTTCCAAAAAATAGAAACAGAGGGAAAACTCCCAAACTCCTTCTATGAGGCCAGCATTACCCTGATCCCCAAACCAGGCAAAGACCCCATCAAAAAGGAGAATTACAGGGGCACCTGGGTGGCTCCGTGGGTTAAAGCCTCTGCCTTCGGCTCAGGTCATGATCTCAGGGTCCTGGGATCAAGCCCTGCATCGGGTTCTCTGCTCAGCGGGGAGCCTGATTCCCCTTCTCTCTCTGCCTGCCTCTTTGCCTACTTGTGATCTCTCTCTCTCTCTCTTTGTGTCAAACAAATAAAATCTTAAAAAAAAAAAAAGGAGAATTACAGACCAATATCCCTGATGAACATGGATGCCAAAATACTCAACAAGATCCTAGCTGATAGGATTGAACAGTACCTTAAAAGGATTATTCACCATGAGCAAGTGAGTTTTATGCCTGGGATGCAAGCGTGGTTCAAATCAATCAGAGTGGTAGAGCACATCAATAAAAGAAAAGACAAGAACCATATGATCCTCTCAAGTGATGCTGAAAAATCATTTGACAAAATACAACATCCATTCCTGATTAAAACTCTTCAGAGTATAAGGATAAAGGGAACATTACTCAATATCATAAAAATGATCTATGAAAAGCCCACAGTGAATATCATTCTCAATGGGGGAAAAGCTGAGAGTTTTTCCCTTAAGATCAGGAACACGACAAGGATGTCCACTCTCACCATTATTGTTCAACATAGTACTGGAAGTCCTAACCTCAGCAATCAGACAATAAGAGAGAAATAAAAGACAATCAAATTGGCAAAGAAGAAATCAAACTCTCCCTCTTCGCAGATGACATACTTTATGTTGAAAACTCAAAAGGTCTCAATCCCAAAATTACTAGAACTTGTAAAACAATTCAATAATGTGGCAGGATACAAAATCAATGCACAGAAATCAGGTGTTTTTCTATACACCAACGATGAAAGAGAAGTTAAGGAATCAATTCCATTCACAATAGCAACAAAAAGCATAAGATACCTAGGAATAAACCTAACTAAAGAGATAAAGGATCTATACTCTAGAAACTACAGAACACTTATGAAAGAAATTGAGGAAGACACAAAAAGATGGAAAAATATTCCCATGCTCATGGATTGGAAGAATAGACATTGCTAAAATGTCTATCCTCCCCAGAGCTATTTACCCTTTCAATGCCATTCCTATTAAAATATCATTGTCATTTTTTCAAAGAGCTGGAACAAAAAAATCTAAAATTTTTGTGGAACCAGAAAAGACTGAATCACCAAGGGAAGGATGAGAAAGAAAAACAAAGCTGGGGGCATCGTCTTGCCTGACTTCAAGCTATATTACAAAGCTGTGATCATCAAGACAGCATAGTATTGGCATAAAAACAGACACTTAGACCAATGGAATAGAATAGAGACTCCAGAAATGGACCCTCAACTCTATGGTCAACTAATTTTAGACATATCAGGAAAAAATATCCAGTGGTAAAAAGACAGTCTTTTCAAAAAGTGGTGCTGGGAAAATTGGACAGGTATGTATAGAAGAATAAAAATGGACCATTCCCTTATCTCATACACAAAGATGAACTCAAAATGGATGAAAGACCTCAATGTGAGACAAGAATCCATCAAAATCCTAGAGGGGAACATAGGTAGTAACCTCTTCAACATCAGCTGCAGTAACTTCTTTTTAGACATTGCCTTTTTTAAAAAGGATTTTATTTATTTATTAGAGAGAGAGTGTGCATGCACACATGAGAATGTAAGAGAGAGAGAGAGCAGGAGCAGGGGCAGAGGTAGAGGGAGAAGCAAACTCCCTGCTGAGCAGGGAGCCCGATGTGGGGCTTGATCCCAGGACCCTGGGTATCCTTAGCCGAAGGCATTTGCTCAACCAACTGAGCCACCCAGGTGTCCCTGGACATTCCCTTTTATGATTCCCCCAATGGATAGGGTTTCTGGGAGGCAGAGCTGAAATTCTTGCTATAGAATCTCAGGGGGCCAGATCATCCCTCTGCCCATGCCCTGTCATCTAGGCTGTGATCCTGTGGCCTTAGCTCAGTCAATGTGGGCTCCACCTCCATGTCACAGACAATGCAGACATTCTTCATGGTACAAGGGCAGCCAGTGGCAGCATATCCTTACAGTTCCTGTGGCACAACCCCACCTGGGCTTCCTGCTGCCTAATACCCCTTGATTCCTGCCATCTCTTTCCTAGCGTGGGTTTACAACCTTCCCTTTTAAGAGCTCCTTATTATCTTTCTTAATTTATTTTTCCTGATTTTTAAAAAAATTGAAGTATAGGGGTGCCTGAATGACTCAGTCAAGTGTCTGCCTTTGGCTCAGGTCATGATCCCAAGGTCCTGGGATAGAACCCCATGTCGGGCTCCCTGCTCAGTGGGGCACCTGCTTCTACTTCTGCGTTCTCTCTCTCTCTCTTTCTCAGATAAATCAATAAAATCTTTTAAAAAATTCTGATTATTTCTTGGATTTTTTTTATAATGGCCATTCTGGCACATGTGAGGTGATATCTCAATGAGTTTTGATTTACATTTCCCTGATGATTAGTGATGATGAGAATCTTCCCATGTATCTGTTGGCCATTGATATGTCTTTTTTGGGAAAATGTCTACTCAGATCTTCTGCCCATCTTTAAATCAAATTTTTTTTTCTTTTGCTGTTGAGTTGTACAGTTCTTTATATATTTTTGGATATTGACCCCTTATCCGATGTATGATTTGCAAATATTTTTTCCTATTCCATAGGTTGCCTTTGTTGATGGTTTATCGTTATCTTTCAAGTGAATTTCTTGTATGTTTCATTTAGTCAGACTTAGTTTCTGTTGCTTTCACAAACAACATTTCATTAATACGAGGTTTTTTTATGATTTTTAAATGATTGACTATAGTCCAGGGGTCTCATAATTATGTATCATTAATTCACTGTAAAAAATAATATTAGTAAGAGGGAAAGCATTTGTTAATCCCAGCTCCTAATCCCCTTAATGGTAGCTGTGAGATACACATTGCCTTTTAGGCAATATCAAGGAATGATTTATGTTTTGTTTAGGTATGGGTTTATTTTTTAATTGATACGATCCATTATGGACTTTAGTCTTAAATAACCAAATATTTAATCAACTGACATTCTTTAGACCTTAACCATAAGACAAATTGGAAAGTATTAAATAGTCCTATTTGCCACAAGTTGGTTTTCCTAATTCAGAAAGCTTGGGTATTACAGCAAAGTTTGAAAGACACAACACATTCATGGGACAGTGCTTGTGTTTAGCCCCTGCAATATTTTATGGTAATACTCCCTGAATGCCTGCCATGTGCTAGCCTCTGGATGAAGAGCTGGGTACAAAGATGAATACGGCTCCTGGCTCCTCACACAATGCCTGGCAGTGGCAAGAGACACTCAGTGAATGCTTTTTGAATTAATGACATAATCCCTGCCTCTAAGGAGCTCTTTCCTCAGGGAAAGACAGACACCTAATTGTGGCATCCCACGCAATGTCAGTGCCCCAAAGAGTGAATTTGTGTGAGAGTGAGTGTGGAGAGGACGGCTGGCATGTTTCAGATGCCTTTGTGGGTTCTTATCGTGGTGTTGAGGTCACACTGCCCCGTCCAATGACACCTCTGGCTCTCTTAGAATCGTTATGCAGGCTCTCTGTCCGGGCCCTCACAGTTAAGCTGGTGACACTGTGTTTGAACTCCTATTAATAGGCCCTGCCAGCTTCGCTTCTCGGCAGATTGCATCTTAACATCAAACAGCCAGAATCCCCAACAATGACTTCTTGGCGCAAAGCCAATCCTCAAGCATCAAAGCCATATTCCTTGCAAATCACCTCCACGTGATGATAAATAATGGCACAGGGATTCCAAACCAATTATCCCCTGGTGAAAGGCATATTCCTCAAGGGCACGTTGGGCTTGATTTAAAAAACAGTAACATTGCTGGAGCTAGCCCTGAAATGTCAACAATGGACACAACAAATCGATGAGAGCAATAAACAGGAAAGGGTGTGTAATTCACGTCCCTCACGTTACACCAACCTGGAAAAATTTAAAAAAAATTCAAGAAAATTTTAAAAGTTTCTGATTTGAAACACACCAGGAAAACCACTGAACCCTGTCTTGTCTGAAACTATGCCATGGAGTTGAAGCATGGGCTCTTAAATTCAGATCTCAGCGCCGGTGTGAGCTCTGTGATCTTTGGCAAATCATTCTCTAAGCCTCGATCTCCATATCCATAAAACGAGGGATATTAAGAATCACCCTAAATCTGTTTTATGAACAGCAGCGGCACATCAAGAACCTAAGGTATGGTAGATACAACCGTTAATTAGAGCTACCCTGTCAAGCGTCATGCCAAGCACTTTATAAGCATTATTTTAGTCCTCATATCAACTCAGTGAAGTAGGTATTTAAACCCCAATAAGAGATGAGTGAATGGAGGTGCAGATTAATTCCGAACCACCTAGATAGTGAGAGAGTGGATTCAGACTGAGGCTGGCTGACTGCTGTGGCCAGGCTCTTACCCCCACCGAGATACTCCTCCCTGGCAGCCTTAGGATTCCCCTCTTTGCTGCCTCTCTCCTCTCTACTGCTCCCATGACTCCCTGTGTCTCCAATGACCTCACCAAAACAAGACAGTCATCACTACTGTGTTCACTGGATTCATCAGACGATCTACTTTGTGAGCCCTAATTCTCCTGGTAGATATGCAACAAAGGACCTCCTTAGGGATCCTCAATGAGGTAGCTCAGTTTGAACCAAAATATTATTTTTGATCCAAGCAACACAGTACTCCTTAGTCATGAGCAACTAAGCCATTAACTAAAGCATATTGGAAAAAACACTGGCTTTGGAGGGTCTGGAAACTTGTTAAGTCTCTGATCAGGGATTATGACCTGTGTAAATTTAATCAGGCACTTCATCTCTCTGATCCTGTTTTATTCTGAGTTAATGTATGTGGCTGGTTATTCTCTATTTTCCCCCAGATGCATTTGCCCCCTTGTCTGCCTTTTCTGTGCCCGAAAGATTTGATGTCTCCTATTAACTGCATTGCCAGGACTTCCTTGCCATCTGACTTTTGATTGGCTTTAACAGTAGATCAAAAGTTGGGAAGAAAGGGGAAGCAAGATAATGCCGCCTTCATTCCCTGTTTGTGTTCCACATCTTTAGCAGCAGTTGGATGACCTCTCTTCTTTGGCTTTTCATTTCGTGGAGTTCTGATAACACTGCTTCCATCCCTTAGCCCATGCCTTGTTTGCTTTCGTGTACAACCTGTGCACAACCTCTGTAAATAGTCTCTTCATTAAAATCTCCCAACTGAACCTTTTGAGTACCTCCTATTTCTTGCTTGGAACCTGATGGGTACAATAAGCAGAAAAGTTTTGAAATTTATAATGCACTATCCTTAGAGATATAGGTCATCAAATTAGTGTTATTATTATTTGGTCATATTTTCACCATCAGTACTATATTCTGAAGTTTGCAAAGCTTTCCTCATTTATCTAAATATCGTATGAGCCTAGAAATTTAAAAATTAGAAGTCGGATCAAGGTTATATTGAATAAGTGCCCTTGGATGTAGTTTGCTTCCCCTTTATAAATTAGGAAATGTGCAGAAGGCTGAATAGTCAACAGAATGGAAGGATATCCAATCATAATTGAGCTCTCTATCCTCAAGGAATGGGTGCCTAAATGTAAAATAGGTTTTTGTAAATATGTTTGTGTGTGTGTGTCTCTCTACACATGCATATATACATGTATGCATTTTTTAGTGAAGAAACTACAGCCATTGGTCCCACATACAGCTATTACAGAGACTCATTTTATTTTTGCTATAAAGATCTCATTTTGAAGGTGGGAGTCTATATTCATGACAAAATGTATTTGAACTTTAACAGTTTTACATAAAAAGGTAAGCCTATTTATAATTTCTTTTTCTTTTTTTATTTTATTTTAAAGATTTTATTTATTTATTTGACAGAGAGAGATAACAAGTGGGCAGAGAGGCAGGCGGGGGGGTGGACGGGGGTATGGGAAGCAGGTTCCCTACTGAGCAAAGAGCCTGATGCGGGGCTCGATCTGAGGACCCTGAGATCATGACATGAGCTGAAGTTAGCAGCTTAACCCACTGAGCCACCCAGGCACCCCTATAATTCCTTTTTTAAAATAATGTTTTTAGGGACACCTGGGTGGCACAGTCAGTCAAACATCCAACTCTTGGTTTTAGCTCAAGTCATGATCTCAGGGTCCTGGAATTGAGTCCCATGTCGGGCTCTGTACTCGGTGCAGGGTCTGCTTTAGATTCTCTCTTCTTCTCCCTCTGCCCCTCTTGATCATGCTCTCTCTTTGTAAAATAAATAAATAAATCTTTAAAATAATGCTTTTTATAAGAATACAATTATTCTCAATACATTAAGAAAAGTCATGATTATTGCATATATACCTAAACTAATTTTTGCCCTGAGGCATAAATTTCTGGATGACACTTAAAGAAAAATAAAATCAATTCTCATTTTTGCCATTTTCAGCACATTTCTTTTTCAAGGTGCAATGATTTTTTCTATTACATTCTCCAATCTATTTATGTGGGTAGGTATAGTAAAATTCTTTGGTTATAAGCAACAGAAGTCAACTCAGGCATATTTAAGTAAAAGGAATTTTACTGGAAGGATATATGGAGGAAGTTCAGTTAAGCTTGGGCATCCAGATGACAGGAGTGAACGGACTACTTCTTCAAGATTCCCCCATCAGAGAGTCTTGGCTATAAATGTTTTCTGACCTCGAGTCACCCTGCTCAGGATTCAAATCCCAGGAGAATCAGTCTGGCCTGGCTCAAGTCCCAGGCATAGCTTGGCCGAGAGAGTTGGGTCACTTGATTGGCAGTCCTAGCATGTGGAATAAAGCGGGGTTTATTTGCCAAAGGAAGAGTGGGGTGCTAGAACCCGAAGAAAGGGGGAAGAGACTCTAGGCCAGGAAAAAGAACAGATTCTACCATAAAAGTCTTCAGAGCACTTTATGACATATTAAGGTATTGGATATGATATCTTTTCTTTCTTAAAATAGTTTCCATAATTTGGACATTGGGACATTAAGAATATTACATGAGCCTAGGGTTCATATAAGGAGGCATTAAGATGCAGTTCTTACAAATTCTTATAGAAACTACAATTTCTTCACCCAGACTCCCCACCCCCGAGAAGTATGTAGTTGGGGACAGCTTCCTTGACACCTTGCCCCATAATTCAGCCTTCCCATCTTGGTTAAGGAGCAACAAAGGTTTCCTTGTCACCTAACAGCAGACTGTTACCTTTCTCTATCCCTCCTAACTGGCAATGGTTTGGATTTGGGGAAATTTCTGGTTGACAAAACAAATACAAGATAAATGAATAAACAAACAAACAAATTAATAATAAATACTTATTTGTTTATTATTTTCAAAATAAGCATTTTAAATTTAATTTTATTTTATTTTAAAAATAAGCCTTTAAAGAGTAGTTATAGACTTTAGGGTACATGTGCTACAGGGGTGCATGTGTTTCTCAGAGCCACTTGTCCATGAAATCCTGAAATGAATATAAAGTATTTGCCCATGATGACAGGCATTGTGTCTGTATGTTTGTCGCCGGCTTCTGTGCTAAATGGGCATTTGATATACATTTTTGGAATAAGGATATTGATGACTGATTGACTGTACCTACTATTAACAAAATAGATTTTATGACGGGACAAATTTGTTGGTTTGCAAAATATTTCTTTAAAAAGCGAACAGTTTTTGCTTTCAGACTATGCAGAAACTGAAACTTTTGGAGGGAAAGAAGATCTATTTCAACTATTCTGTTTTGGATTTAGACTTACTAGTTTTAACTCTTTCTAACACACCATTTAATTAATGTATTTATTATGCTTGTTACCTATCTCTCCATGACAGAAGGTAGACTGCACAGAGATAGAGATCTTTGCCTGTTTTGTTTACTGCTGGGCTTCTAGTAGGTGCTCAATAAATAATTTGAATGGGGGTGCCTGGGTGGCTCAGTGGCTTGAGTCTCTGCCTTCAGCTCAGGTCATAATCTCAGGGTCCTGGGATCAAGGCCCACATCAGGCTCTCTGCTCAGCAAGGAGCCTGCTTCCCCCTCTCTCTCTGCCTGCCTCTCTGCCTACTTGTGATCTCTCTTTCTGTCAAATAAATAAATAAAATCTTAAAAAAATAATTTGAATGGTTTAATACTTCATATTTTGCTTGTTATGATATTGATGGTTAGTTGGATGCCTCTCTTACTAGAAAACAATCTCCACAGGGCAGGGATCTTTTTCTGTTTTATCCCAAGTACCTTGAACTGGACCTGCCGCATGTTTCAAGTAAAGATTTGACGAATGGATGAATGAATGAATAAAATATTTTACTATAAGTCAATCTATCTCTATCCCCCAAATTATAGAAACATATTTTAAGTTATTTAGGATGCTGCTAAATTGAAGCATTAGTATAATATTTCCTTATTGAAGATATTTTTATAACCTTTTATAAGAATAGATAGAAACTATCTATTTAAAAAGCTTTTTAAAATTGAGATGTAATTGATATATAAGATTGTGTATGATTAAGGTGTACAGCATACTGATTTGACACATTTGTGTATTGAAGTATGATTACCAACAAAGGGTTACCTAACAATTACATCACTTCATAGTTCTCTCTCTTTTGCGGTGAGGACATTTAAGATCAAATCTCTTAGCAGCTTTGAAATTTATAACACAGTTTTGTTGACTGTAATCACAATGCTGTTCATTAGATTGCCAAAACTCATTTATTTTTTGATTGTGAGTTTACATCCTTCAGCAACATCTCCCCACTTCTCTCTAGCTCGGAGGCCCTGGTAACCACCCTGTTCTCTATTTCTATGAGTTCAACTAAAGATGGCTTTAAAAAAGTTCATGTACATCAGGACTATATTCTTAGCTATTTGCAGAATTCCTACATGATTTGAGCCTCATTGGAATCCGTCCCCACTCCCTTTTCCAAGAACAATTCCAAGAGCGGTAGCTTGCTGAGCCTCTAACTTCTCAAGTTCATAGTTTAAAAGTTTACCTACAACATTTAATAAAATGTTAAAAGTTTCCTTAGAACTGCATTTTAATATAATACCTACGTAATTTTAATCCTTATTAAAAATAAAAGGCAGTGGTAGCCACATTCCAAAGATCGGTTAACTTGTTGAGGATTATGCATTCACATGTTTAAGGAAAATATAAAGGGTATTAGAGAGTAAAATGGAGAAGAAAATTATACTCCACCAACTAGTTTCCCTTTCCATCTCCATAGGCAAAAATACCACCTTAGTAGTAGCTGGGCCCTGTTTCTTATATAATTAACAAAGGGCTGTCTGGTGCTCTCTTCATTAATTGTTTTCTAGGAGGCTCATGAGATCTAAGAATAGCATTAAGATTGGGAATAATTTTCTTCTCTACAGACTATCTATTTCAAAGGAAAAAAAAGAAGATTATCTGACTTTTCGTTATAGCTGCGGTCATTTTATAAGCCAGAAAGCAAGAATAAGGGGTGCCTGGGTGGCTCAGTGCGTTAAGCATCTGCCTTCTGCTGAGGTCATGATCCCACGGTTCTGGGACCTGGGATTGAGCCCCACATCCGTTCTCTGCTCAGCAGGGAGCCTGCTTCTCCCTCTCTGTCTCCCTCTACCTACCATTGCCCCTGCTCTCTCTGTCAAATAAATAAATAAAATCCTTAAAAAAAAAAAAAAGAAAGAAAGAAAGCCAGTATAAAATGTTGTTTTATGTTACCTAATTACTAGCCAAATGTATAAAAATTACTCTTTAGGGGCACCTGAGTGGCTCAGTAGGTTAAGTGTTGCACTCTTTTTTTCTTTTTTAAAGATTTTATTTATTTATTTATTTGTTAGAGATAAAAAACACAAGTAGGCAGAGTGGCAGGCAGAGGCAGAGAGAGAAGCAGGCTCCCTGCTAAGCAAGGAGCTGGATGTGGGACTCAATCCCAGGAAGATGTCACACTCTTTTTTTTTTTTTTAATTAATTTATTTTTTTTAAAGATTTTATTTTTATTTATTTGACAGAGAGAGAGAGATCACAAGGAGGCAGAGAGGCAGGCAGAGAGAGAGAGGAGGAAGCAGGCTCCCTGCTGAGCAGAGATCCCGATGCGGGGCTCGATCTCAGGACCCTGAGATCATGACCTGAGCCGAAGGCAGAGGCTTTAACCCACTGAGCCACCCAGGCACCCCAAGATGTCACACTCTTGATTTCAGCTCAGGTCATGATCACAGAGTTGTGAGATCAAGCTCCACATTAGGCTCCATGCTGGGCGTGGAGCCTGCTTAAGATTTTCCCTCTCCCTCTCCCTCTGCCCCTCCCTCCTCTAAAAAAATTACTCTTTATATATGAATTCTGTTCTTGTGAATGAATTCTAGTACTGGAAAGACTGACAGATCTCATTTGGAACAGACTAGTATTGTTCTAATGTTCTAATATTGTTCTAATGGAACAGACTAATATTGTTCTAATATCATAATTGTTCTAATGTAATGTGTATTGTTCTAATGTAATGATTATATAGCTATGGGTTAGAAGTTGCAATCACTTCTTTCCTCAACTAGTGCTTATTAATACCTTGAACTCTTAAAACTCAATAATAAGAAAATGAACAACTCAGTTAAAAAATGGGCCAAAGACAGGAACAGACACCTTGCCAAAGAAGACATGCAGAAGGCAAATAAACTCGTGAAAGCCTACGCAAGAACATACATCATTGGGGAATTACAAATTAGAACAACAATGAGATACCACTGCCCTAGTAGAATGACCAAAATCCAAAACACTGACAGTGCAAGTACTGGTGAGGCCGTGGAATAATGGGAATTCTCGTTCATTGCCAGTGGGAATGTAAAATGACTCTTTGGAACACAGTTTGGCAGTTTCTTACAAAACTAAACATACTCTCACCATGTGACCCAGCAATTGTGTTCCTTGGTATCTATCCAAGCGAACTATTGTATCCACACAAGAACCTGCACACGGATGTTTATAACAGTTTTATTTGCAATTACCAAAACTTGGAAGCAACCAGGATGTCCTTCAATAGGTGACTGAAAATAAACTGTGGTACATCTAGACAATGGAATATTATTCAGCACTAAAAATAAATGAGCTATCAAGCCAAGAAAAGATGAGAAGGGACCAAAACGAGTATTAGTGAGTGAAAAAAGCCCATCTGAAAAGGCTGCAATATTATCTGATTCCAACTATAGGACTTTCTGGAAAAGGCAAAATTATAGAAGCCGTCAAAAACTAGTGGTTGTCAAAGATGCCCTTCAACGGACGAATGGATAAGGAAGATGTGGTCCATATACACTATGGAGTATTATGCCTCCATAAGAAAGGAAGAAAACCTAACTTTTGTAGCAACATGGACGGGACTGGAAGAGATTATGCTGAGTGAAATAAGTCAAGCAGAGAGAGTCAATTATCATATGGTTTCACTTATTTGGAGCATAACAAATAACATGGAGGACATGGGGAGATGGAGAGGAGAAGGGAGTTGAGGGAAATTGGAAGGGGAGGTGAACCATGAGACACTATGGACTCTGAAAAACAACCTGAGGGTCTTGAAGGGGCGGGGGGTGGGAGGTTGGGGGAACAAGGTGGTGGGTATTAGGGAGGGCACGTATTGCATGGAGCACTGGGTGTGGTGCAAAAACTGAATACTGTTACGCTGAAAATAAATTTAAAAAAAGAATATTTAACAATGAAAAAAAATAGTGGTTGTCAAGGGTCAGTAGGGAGGGAGGGGTTAAGAGGCAGAGCACAGAAGACTTTTAGGGCAGTGGAATTATTTTATATGATGCTATAATGGTGGATATACACCATCGTACGTTTGTCAAAAACATAGAATGTACAGCACCGAGAATGAACCTTTATGTAAACTGTGGACTTTGGAAGACTATGATGTGTCTGTGTAGGTTCAGGGATTTTAACAAATGTACCACAGTGGTGGGAGCTGCTGATCGTGGGGAAGTTGTGCATATACGGGGATAGGTGGTATATGAGAACTCCTTCTACCTTCCACTCAATTTTGTTGTGAACCTAAAACTGCTCCAAAAAATAAATTTTATTAAATAGAAAGAAAACGGAACTACTATGTTAAAGAGTTTGGGGTAAGGGAAGCTCCTTCTTGTTTCTGAGCTGAGAACAGACTGGAGGTGAGCAGGAGTGGGAGCTGAAGGAGCCACCATGGTAATTCAGTGAGAGATGGTAGTAACTGGAACATAAGCATGACAGTGGAAAAAGGGAGAGATGGGCAGGTTCAGATGTGTTTTGGTGATAGGACTGACGGAGCTTGCTAAGGGGTTGAATCTGCCGTTAAAGAAAGGGACAATTCAGGATGCCCCCAGGGTGATTAGTGATACTATTTACTGAGAAATGGAAGATGAGAGAGAGGGGGGTGACTGTGGTGCACAGGGGTTTTTGGAAGGGGAAATTACAAGTTCCACTATAGTTATGTTGTATGAGATGTCTGAGGTAGTCAACTGGGGATATTAAGTAGGTTATTTTTTGTTTGCTTTTGCTCTGTGGAAATAAAAGTTCACTCTCAAATGCCATAGTTTCTCAAAAGTGACCTTTCCTGATTGGATTTTTTTTTTACTTTTTATTTACATAACTGTAACCTCCCTGTCCCCACTTTTTTAAGAATAAAAGATAAAACTGATTTAAGTGTCTTAAGTGTCAAATTCTCCAGAAAATTGCTTGCAGTTTTGGTATGAGTTTTTTCAACTCCATTTCCACCTCTTACAGAGGTTTTGTTTATTTTGAGGCCAAGTTTCAGATAGCCCAGGCTCAGGTACACAAAGTTCTTCGTCTAGTAGTTATCTGCAAGAAGAAACACTCTCAACACCTGGGTTCCTAAAAACACAAGCTCAGCGGGGATGTAGAGTCACAAGGGGATTACATGATATACTACATCGTATGGAACAGATTTGCTCCTTTTAGTCATCCTTACCAGACTGAGCATGTAAAGGCTAGAGATTTTATACCCTGAGCATTAGCATCTATGCAGTATTGGATATTTGTGTATTTGATTAATGTATAAATAAATCTTCTTTACAGGGAGATAAGTTATGAAAAGAAATGGGAAGAACCCAGAAGAAAGCCAACTTTGAGCCACTGGGTTGTTCATATCGATCCAATGCTCTTACCAGAAGTCAAGTTGATGGTAACGACTATAACCAAGCAACCAGTTGTCTTCTTTATGCAATGGCAGACAACTAGTTTCGCTGATTTCTTTCATTGAATTGACCGAATTTAATAATTTAGTTGTAATTTAACAGATACTCCCTCTTCTAAGGATGATACAATGTCTGTGTGAGGTGTCGTTTGAGGATGTCCATAAACACTTTTAAGAAAGTTCTAGATTTTACGTTAGAGGTTTAGAGGTTTTGATGCTTTTATTGATTTTCAATGACAATTTTTTTCTTTCAATGGGAGAATATTTACTTTCTAAATTTAAAAAAAGGCATTTGGTGTATAAGGAGAAAGAAATATCACTAATTTTTTTGTGATTTTAATTCATTCACTTAAATTTTTAAAAAAGACTTTATTTATGTTTTTGAGGGAGAGAAAGAGTGAGAGAGAGCATGAGAGGGGAGGTCTGAGGGAGAAGCAGACTCCCCATAGAACTGGGAGCCCAATGCAGGACTCGATCCCAGGACTCTGGGATCATGACCTGAGCCAAGGGCAGACGCTCAACCAGCTGAGCCACCAGGCACCCTCATATAACAAATATTTGATAGACTACTGTCATGGAGACTCTTCTGGGCTACACAAAGCAATTCACTTCCAGAGTTTGCACTCTGGTAGGAGAAGACAAACACATTACAAACTAATCATGTGTTAGGCAACAATTTAAGTGCTATAAAGACAAATGAAGTAGGTCCAAGGAGATAGATTGCAGAGATAATGTGTGCATTTTTAGACAGGGTCATGGCCAGCCTCCAGGACCTTCACTCTAAAACCGGAATGAATTGAGGGTGGGAGTCACTTGAGGATAACAGGAACACTCCAGATGGAAAGAATGACAAGTGCAAAGGTCCAGAGTTGAGGGATTGGCACACATTTATTTATGAGTAGATTTAAATAACAACCTTCTTTTCTTTTCCTTTCTATTACTTAAAGTAGACCCTTTTATGCTGAATAAGCAAGACACCAGGAGAGTAGCTACCATGTAACCTTCCAAAATTCCTCGGATTGCAGCAGTTTAAATTTAGGGATAGAGACAAAACTTCAGTGCCTGGAGATCCTTGGCTGAATTGTGAAAACAAATAAGTCCCTTTTATCTGTTTATCCTTTTGCCTCTCTGTTCAATTATCAGTTCTCCCACAACAGAAAAAAAGATAGGAAAAAAAAAAATACAAACAAAGAGAATGAGAATGGGCCAAGGGCAAAATAACCTCTGAAGACAAAGTTTACTAATCCCAATACTTACCGGCTCTGAGTAAACATGTTGGGGTCCCTCAAGCACTTGAGTTCATGTTTACCTCACCTCTATGAGAGTTGGTTTTTCCTTTCATTCAGCAAAGGCCATCTCCTGAACGATACCTGGTTGTCCTCCTTTTTATAAGCCAGGGAATTTGAAAGGAATTAGGATGAAACTACTTTTCAAATACTTTCTAATTTAAATGTCTCAGCAATCTCATTTGGCTTTTTCCTGGTGATAAAGACTTAGGTGATTTTACAATGTTGGTATGACCAAATTTACAGGGACTATAATACTAGCCATTTATGTCAACGAAATTTGCATTTCATGCAAAACCTGCTAAGCAGATTTTTCTAAAAATAAGAGGGATGAAGATGGATTGACTTAAGACAGACACACAAAAACTTGGGCTGTCCCTGGATACCCCCCAAACACTGGGCTAACTAGCATCCTTTGTGCGGTTGAAATTATGGAACGAGGAGAGATGAAAGTGACTGGCTACAGGAGAACAAGCTACAGACAAAGGCAACAAATGGTGTCTCTGGAATTTTTCAATGAAAAATAAACCTAATAGACTTTATTTTTTCAAGCAAAGATGAATAAATAAATGTGCATCCATTTTTATTGCTATAATCTCAGAATGGTTTTATCTTAGTTTCTGATTGGTACTTAATCATCAGTGGTTTGGAACATTATACAGCTTTTAATTTCTCTTGGTATGTGTTTATTGATCTCTAAATGTATACGAGAGGTTTTTTTTGTTGTTGTTTGTTTTTTTAAGAAATCCCATTATACTTTGGTAATGTAAGGAACCCCTTCCCTCTCATGGAGACTACCTGTCACCCTTAAGTAAGTAGAATGAACAGATCTCAGGCATTTAGAAAAGCAGCTCTGACGGTGGTGTGGAGGCTCAGAGCTGAGACCTCTGAGGAGGAAACTGTTATAAATGGGGGGTGGTAAGAACCTCACAAGGGCATGTGAGGATAATGAGGAAATGAATTCAGAAGGCCCTTTGGAGGACAACAGTCTTGGCAGCAAATTTCACATTTGGTGAGGAGGCGTTCAGAATGGAGTCTGGAATGCTGTAGCTCATCTGATGAGGTGAATGTTGATGCCATTCACGGATGCATACCCAGGGAGCAGGTCCAATTGTCCTGGGAAAAGAATGGTCCAGAATGACATGGTTGGGCCACAGATATATTAATTGGAGGTGCTTGTGAGACACACAAATGGAGGTTTCCAATAAATATTTAGATATTGAGTTTGGAGCTTAGGAGAAAGGTGGGAATAGAGATGTACGGTTCAGAGTTATCTGCAAGTATGTGATAGATAAAGCCCTAGAAGTAAATGACAAAAGCCAAGAAAGTGCAAATGGATAAGAGGGAAGACTGAGGATGTAGCATTTGAAGAGGCAATATGAAAAAAAATGAAGAGGCAATACACACAATGGGAAAAGCTGGGACTTTGAACAACTTACTTAAGCTTTCTGTGTCTCAGTTTCTCCATCTGTAAAATGGGTTGTTTAATAGTACCTCCCATGTAGAGTGTTGAGGGGTTGAATTCATTGTATAGAAAATGTTGGGGCACCTGGGTGGCTCAGTTGTTAAGCATCTGCCTTTGACTCGGATCATGATCTCTGGAGTCCTGGGATCGAGCCCTGCATTGGGCTCCCTGCTCAGGAGGAAGCCTGCTTCTCCCTCTCCCACTCCCCCTGCCTGTGTTCCCTCTCTTGCTGTGTCTTCCTCTGTCAAATAAATAAAATCTTAAAAATAAATAAATAAATAAATAAATAAATAAAATCCTTGCCACTAGGCCTCTTGTTCTGCTAAGGTGACTCCTTCTGGCAAGCTCTAGTCAGAGGCTTGATAACTTGGGGTCAATGTATAGCACAAAGGATCAGAGGCAGCCCAGGCAAGCTACCTGACCACAGTTCATTTAAAAAAAAAAAAAAAAAGCTTATCTAGTACCATGCCTGGCACATAATAGAGGTTATATAATTATTTCATATTCTTGGGGTAAAGCTATTTAAGATAATATGGAAAAAGAGAAGCCAGCTGCTAAGAGCACTGGGACAGAGCTATCTGAGTCAGAGGAGACATGAGAAAGCATTGCCACAGAAGCACAGGCTGAAGCGTCTCAGCAGGGGGTGGTCAAAGGTGTCAGTATGACACTAAGTTCCCCTAAGTGAGTGTTCACGAGAAGTTTTTGACTCTGTTGATTAGGGAGACACTGGTGTCCTTAGAAAGGGCAGGCTTACAAGAATGGTTTCAGAAGCATGGGTTTAAGAGAAATGTAAATGACCTCTGTTCAGAGCTGGTAAATCGAACACTTTCACTTCCTTCCACTCCTACAGCCCACTGACATAATAGTAAAGGGTTTTTTTGTTTTGTTTTGTTTTGCTTTGCTTTGCTTTGCTTTGCTTTGGGCATAAGCAAAGAGAAAGAAAAGATAAGAGATAACAGCAACAAAATTTTGGCAACTGAAAAGAAGAGGGATGAGTGCTAACTTTCTTATTAAAACCAAGAAAACCGAAAACTAATGCAACAATGGGGGAAGCCCAGAAGCAAGCTGAGTTGCTCTACAGAACCCCAGAAAGGCCCAGAAATTGGGGATTTTAGGTATCCCTGAAAGCAGGGTTGAGAGTGAAGATGAAAACAGAAGGTCTGCTTTAGAAGCAGTTAGACTCATCCTTACCCCCTCATGCTGTCTCACCATGACCTTCCCCAGCCCTGTATAGCCCAAGGGACCGAAACTCCCCCACTAAGGAAGACAAGTGGGGGTAGAGAGGGTGCACAGAATGACTTTGATGGTGCAACCCCACAGTAAAGACAGGAAGGGTAAGTGGAAATCCCTATGCTGAAAGGTGAGATACCCTAGCTTCATTCTCATCGTCTTCTCCCAGGTGCTGCAACCAAGTTTGTATCTTCTGGGAAGAAGAGTAGAAACCTTTTTCTCTGGATGTATGAGCACTCCCAGGAGAAATAACTTAAATATTTAGGGGTCCACCAATGAAATGACTCAGCCAGATCATCTTTCAGTGATGTCTGCCAGCTAATAAGCCCTGTTCATGCACAAAGCTCTTCCATTCTCTGTTTGTGTGAGTGTCAAAAGTCTTCACAAAGGACGAATGGTGCCTTGGGTATTTCTGTCTTTCCGTAGAGTGTCTGCATTATGGTGTGAGTACTTAAAGCCAAAAAGAAAAAGGGCCAGAAGAAGTCATATCATCTTTAATGACCTAGCCTTGAAAGTTACTCAGCATCCTCTGTACTTCAGTCTGCTTACAAAGGTCTACCAGGTCCAACTGGAGGCAAATAGACCCAACCCTTGATGGGGAGTATAAGTTGTTATACTGTAAGAAGGGCACGTGGAGTGGGACACAAACAAATCAATTAAGACAGCTTATACATAAAGGATGGGGAATGGCAATGACATGACAAGTTCTTAGCAGCACTGGGTGATGGAAGACATGGAACAATGCCTTAAAAACATGACAGGAAGATAACTTTCAACATAGATTTCTCTATTCAGCCAAGCTATGACTAAAGAGTTAAGACATGATGAAGACATTTGTATATATTCAATCTCTGAAGGAATTTCTCTTCCTTGTGCCCTTACTCAGGAAACTTCTGGAAACTCCATCAGTATGAAGGCATAAATGGAGAATGGAGAAGATCTAGGAATTGAGGCTCAGAACAGGAGAGATGTGAAGGGAGCCCCCCCCATGACTCCTAGGACAACAACCATGCAGCAATTTGGCTAGAGAGGGGGACAGAGGACTCAGGAGTGATGTTCCCATGAATATGATGCATTTTGTGTTGTGTTTGAATGTTCTGAGAGTGTGGGAATGGATTAGTAATAAGTACATAGGAAACCAAGCAAACAACGAAAGCTAATATTTAAGTCTAGGGAAAACCAAAAGATTTACATAAAAGTAAATTCGGACACACATGGCTAAACTGTGAGTAAAATCTGCATATTTATAATAATATAAAAAATTAAATTTAATCTCTGGAAAATAGAAAACCGTGGGGGTACAGTATAGGTAAAGGAGCTAAATCCTAATTTCTGAAGGACAAATTCAATATATAATATTTAAAATTGAAAATAATCTAAAAGCCAACATAAGCACATTATTAGAAAACATAGAGGCAAATACGCAAAGGAAAAGTGAAAGAGGTAAAAGTAGCTCCACTGGGAAGCAAAAATTGGAGGAGAAATTATTTTTTATCTAATAACTTTTATAGAAATTTTCATTTAAATACTGTGCACATAACTGAATTAATAAAAATTACTATTTTAAAAAACCATGAATGAAAATTTCTGTCAAAATATGGAGATTTGCAAACATTTTCTTCCCCTCCCAAACCCCTAAACGCAGTAAATCAACTTACAAGGACAAAGAAAATGGAAGAAGGAAAGAGAGTCAGGTAGGAACTTACACAATTGGAGACAGAGGGTCCTCATTTAGAAAGGTAGGTGTGAAAATGGATTTAGAACAAGAAAAGACATCACAACAAAGCACTAATTTTAAAAACTAACAAATATCATGAAATTATAAAAATAACAGTATTTTTAGTATTAGCCAAAAACATTTTATAATGCTTTTTTTCTTTTATCTTTGGCTATATACCCTTTGATTTCTACTTCACAGGATAAAATGTTAAAATATCATTTTCTTTAGAGTGAACAGAGAGATAATTTAGTCTTTGTTCTAGTATGCTTAATCAAAAGAAATGTTTTGTTATTGGTTTAGAAAACTTTCTTTCAGCTTCAAAATTCATTATTGATGGGCACCTGGGTGGCTCAGTCAGTTAAGCATCACACTCTTGATTTTGCTTAAGTCAAGATCTCGGGCTCAGGCTCTGCACTGAGTATGGAGACTGCTTAAGATTCTCTCTGCTTTCTCTGCCCTTCCTCGCTTGTGCTCTCTCTTTGTCTAAAAAAAACAAAACAAAAATAAAACCCCGAAATTCATTATTGGCAACATGTGAGATTTCAGGACTGTTGCCAAATTTAGGACAATTGCTATGACTTTTTTTTTCATATACAAGCTGTAGAATCTCAAAACATTTTTTTTTCTTTTGATCTAATTATAAATACACTTGAATTGAGATTAAGATCCTTTCACTGTGTCAGTTGTTTTGTGGGTCAAATCAGCAGGAATTTTATCTTTTCCTAGTTCTTATCATTCATTCCCCTTTATTATATGAGCCATGCAAAACATGTATCTTCCTTTTAGTAACGGAATGGGGATGTTGGTACTTGTCCTCTTGTATGTACTTTACTTGTCCAATTGTGTTCTTGGTATGATCTGAAAGGCTTTTTGGTACAACTTTTTCCCCAGCAGCGGAATAATTCCTATTGATTTAGTTGCTCATTTTATTGTTTTTATTACACATTTCAATGATCTTTAGAATGGATTTGCTCTCAATCCTTGTTAAATGATATATAGATGACAAAATAAAGTATCCTTTATAAGTATATCCAAATGAGAAGTCTGTAATTTCTCCCATACTCTATTGAAATTATCCTAAATTTATTTCCAAATTGTGAGAGTTACACCTTACAAATACCAGACAAATATACAAATTCTGATCAATCTTTTTTGTGTGAATTCCATCAAGAGTGGAAAAAACATACGGCATGTTTAGTAATGATATATACTGAGTCATCAAATATATTCTGAAGAGAGGATAACTTCTGTTTTAACTAGGTGTCAATGAGAATCAAATTCTCCAATTACAATTTACACATGCCATCCCTGGAATAACTTTCCCCGGACTAGATTCTGGCTCAGAGTCACATGACACTGGTCCTACATGTTTATAGCATGACAGCATGAGTAGCCATGGAGTAGAAATAGTCTTGAAAGTCATGAGTAGCCATGGTGTAGAAATAGTCTTGAAAGTAATTTCTACACTAGGGTAGCTGGAAATAATATGCAAGCAACTGGAATCTCACTCACAGATCCTTCTAAATTCAATCTAAATGTAGCCCAAACTCAAGTTCCCCTTGTTCAGATCCCAAAATGCCCACAGCAACTACCAAACCAGCCTGTATACAAAGGGACATGGAATAGTAGAGATTTCCTAATGGAAAGAGAGAGCAAGCTTAGCTAGTCATTTTTAAAATTCCTTACTTTTGATATTTATATAATCACATAGACATATTGTTAGGACTCTTTCCAGGACCTTCGAAATGAAATTCTAAAGTTTAAGCTACATTTAGCTTCAAGGTTAATTCACCTCCAACAAAAGCAATGAATTTTGGAAAACAAATTTTTGTGTGTAAATGGCATGTCAGACCAGAGAAAGTTGAAACCTGAACTAGAAGCGGGGGATCCAGAAATGAGTGAACATCACACTAAAGATCCTCAAATAGGATCAGGAAAAGGAGGCTCCAGGTGTTTCTGACGTGGTGGTAAATGCCAGTCTGAAAACAAGAGGATTAAAGGTGAAGCATCGACTGTAGCAGACAAATAATGCTTCACACACCACCAACCCCACCTCTCTCTAACCCTGCTATACACTTTTTTTCCAAGATTTTACTTTCCACTCTTTTTCCTTTCTGGTTTTTGAATAAAATGCTTTTTTATCAAATTAAGATTAGCAACCAATCTATAGCCCTCTGTCTCCAACCTATACGACAGGACAAGGACCAGCCCCCATTTCAGCTGAAGTTTGGAGGTTTATTTTCTAAATGGACAATCTCAGAGGGTATTTGGACATGGGGACATCTGTACATGGAGGTCCCCATCACTGTGATTCAGTTCAAATTGAAACACTGAATGATCAGATTCTTTCTCCTTCTCTCCCCTGCCTTCCTTGATTCACTTCAGAAAATAGTAGAAGGAAGACAAGAGATTTTAGAATTCTTTGCTGACAAAATTGACCGGTCCGGGATTAGAGATCTATAAATATTGGTATTTGGGGGCCCTCCAATAAAAGAACATAGCCTGATTACCTAGCACCCTTCCACTGACAAACCCCCTACAAGAAGTTTTAGTTAGTTTTCAGCCCTGTCTGAAACAGAAATGGACAGCCAGAGATCACCTGGCAACTGAGAAAGCCACTGACTCAAAGAACCAATATCAAAACAAACGGTAAAAGAAGATGATAAGGAAAAAAAAAAAAAAAGGAGAAAATTTTGACAACAGCAATGGCATTCTAATATTCTTGGAGGTAAGTAAAGATATGGGATCCCTGAAACAGAAACAGGGTTCTGTAACAGTGAAATAGGAAAAAAGAGAGAGAGAGAAGAGAGCATTTAGACTCAAAAGTCTGATAACACAAAAGGAAATATTAACCGAGGAGTCGAAAGATAAAGTTGAGAAATCTCCCAGAAGTCAGAAAAAAGATTAAGATATAGGAAATGGAAAATAAATATGAGGAATATTAATTATAAAAACTTCCTGCACGGTCCATAATCTGAACAGTAGGAGTTTCAGAAAGAGAGAATAGGGAAATAGAGAAAATGAAGTTATCAGAGAAATAATTTCAGATAATTTCTCAGACTATACAGGGCCCATTGTACGTCCAGGGGAGGACTTGGAAAATCACGATACATCATTGTATAATTCTGGAACACTTGTGGAGAAAGAGAGAGTTTAGGAAACTGAGGCTCAAGGAAGTTAAAGAACTTGCCCAAAGTTACCCATCTGGGAACTGGCAGAATGATGGATGAACCCAAGGCTGTCATGTCCCGTTACATAGTTCTGAGTGGTGGCAAACAAGAGAAGAGAGGTTTATGTCGGGACCTAGTTAGTATGAGGAGAAGACAGTGAGTTTTTGGGAACAGAAACAAACACATATTAATGTAAGTTGAAGATAAAGAATCATCAGAGGCCAAGAATTGAAAGTACAAGAGAGAGAAGGAGTAGTTGAGCCATGTCTTCAAAAGTTTGGTGGGCCACTTTGCACAGTGATGGGGCAAAGGTTTGCCTTGGTTAGGAGTAAAGCTATGGGCAGGAAGTAAGGGTGGGTGAAGCTGCTGTTAACTTAGAGGAGAGGAATCTCGGTGACACTGTTCTCTCCACTAAGTAGGAGACTATTTGCTCTCCTAGGAATAGATGAGGGAGGGGAAGGCTGGATCTTTACAGGGGATTGGGTGGGGGGGGGGGGGGGGAAAATACCTGGAGCATTTAGGAAAGAGAGTAGAATTGCCAGACTTAGCAAACAAAACATACAGCTCACTCAGTTCAATCTGAGTTGCAGAGTAATGACAGATAATTTTTTTTAGTATAAGTCCCAAATGTGACATGGTATTTTCTCTGGCAACACTTAAAAAGAGATTGTAAAGCATGCATAAAGAACAGTAAAGTTGCTTTGAAATGAGAAATGTGGAATGGTGCAACCTCAGTGTGAACTGGGCATTTGATGGTAACCTCACTGCCGGGAGAAGTAAGGTAAAACATCGGGCTGGCCTTCCAGGCAGCAGCGGAAAGGGAGCTGGGCTGAGAGCCAGGAGATAGTTTGAGGATGCAATTCTAGGGCCTCTCCTGAGAGCAATGGGAAGAGATATGTGTGGGAACCAGAGACTTGGAATTGGCAAGGAAGACATTGCTGCAAATAGTTCTGTCTACTTTATAATTTTGTCCGACTGGTCATCTACATGTTACATCTTAGAGGTGTGTACTAAGTGTGGACATTTCTAAGTAATCACCTGCAATATCTGGGCTCTTTAAAACACCGGAGTAATACTGAATTGATGATGTCCTCACCAGCAGTATTGGCAAGAAAAAGACTTATTTTTCCCATGTCATTCTTTGACATGTTTGAGGTTTATTGTAGTGGTTTGGACATGTGATTAAGAGCCTATAGCCAATCTATGGTCACAGACCACGTTAACCAAGTTACTTAATATAATATGCCTGGGACTCAGTTTCCTTGTTTGTAAAATTAGGGTAATAATCATTCCTAACTTGTAGAATCATTGGAAGAATTAAATGAGTTAACATGTGTAATATTTAGAATCTGCTACCCAAATATACAACCTCACATTAGATGTCATAGGTAGATAATGAGAAGTTTTAAAATATGTTCATTACTATACATTTGTATACACTGGGTCAGGAAATATATAGTCAAGAAATCAGTGGTTTTAAAAAAGACATTCATAGGGGAGGGGAGGCATAAATAGGCAGAACACAGAGGATTTTTTAGGGCAGTGAAAATACTCTGCATGATACCGTAATCATGGATACAGGTCATTATACATTTGTCCAAACCCATAGAATGTACAACACCAAGAGTGAACCATAACATAAACTATGGACTGTAGATGATAATGATATGTCAGTAGACACCCATGAACTATAACAAATGTACTGTGCTCTCTCTCTCCCACAAATAAATAAATCAGTCTAAAAAAAATACACTCTTTTTAAAAAGTCTAAATGATTTTAAAGGTGGTAAAAGCAGAAATAAATTTGTCTTGCTAAATAATGCAATATTTAATAATTTAATAAAGAAATTTAACAAAACAGTTCAGCAAAAAAGAAAATGCTTCGTGGTGAAAAAAAGACATTTATTAGCATAAATTTTGTATATGTTTTTAGAGTTGCATAGTCAGAAAATAAGTGATTTTATAGGGGCATTCATTAGCATATCTTTGTATACATTTTATACATAGATAGTCAAGAAATTAGTGCAATTTAAAAATTTTAAAGCTAGAGGTTTGCTTCCCTTTGGGGAACACTTCAGTTTCTTAACTATTTATTGACTGAAGGTATTTGAACTGGGAGCCATGACATCTGGGAGACATGGCATTAAGTTGTGGAACCCAGCTCCACCATATACTAACTGGGATATCTAGTGAGTAAAGCTGAGTGACATTTCTCTCATCAATATAATGACCAAAATTAGATATCTATCATGATAGATAGAGTTTGGGTGGCAATTCACTTTAATTCTTTTCCCTTAACTCATAAATTAGTGGTTGGGGTGGATTTTGCCTTATGTTGTGCAGGGTAGACTCAACATACTTCTTCTCCTTTTTTTTTTTTTTTTTTAAAGATTTTATTTATTTACTTGACACAGAGAGAGAGAGAGAGTGAGAGAGGAAATACAAGCAGCTGGAGTGGGAGAGGGAGAAGTAGGCTTCGCGCTGAGCAGGGGGCCCCAGGAGGGGCTGGATCTCAGGACCCTGGGATCATGACCTGAGTCTAAGGCAGACACTTAACAACTGAGCCACCCAGGCACCCCACATATCTCTTCTTTTAAGTAAGTTCTCAAACCCAACCAGAGCCCTAGAGTCTAGAGGACGGTTATCTTAGTTTCTATGTTGTATGCATGTACTGTTGTTGAATTTGTGGCTATGTGCTGGGTGCAACTCATTGATGAAGACTTTCAGGCAGCTGTGAACTTGATTTTAACTGTCGTTTGATTTCTTCTTTTGCAAACTCATAAGATCCCAGAAGCCAGGGGTCTGTTTATTCATTTAGACTCCTTCTGAGTCATTCAGGTACAGGGTGTGTCTGTCAATTGAAACTGCACACGGATAAGTTTTGCGTTCACATCTGTCAGGATGGGAAGCCAATGCGACCAGGGACTGAGTGGAAATCTTCAGTGTCGCAGCAGGGCAGGGCAGAAGTGCTCTGAGTTTGTCATTTAGGCGGAGCTGACCAAGGCCGACTCTACTCTCACCGTCTTAAGTAGAATCTAAGCGGAAAAAAAAAAAAGAGTAGGCGTGTTGGGAGCACTGAGGTTTTGGGGCCTCTGAGTTTTCCCGAGTAGAAGGGGAGAGAAGGGCACTGGCCTCAGACTAAGCTGGTTGGGTGCAGCGGCTTTTCCGTTTTGGAAGTTCTTCAGCTGCCCAAGCTTTTTAAAACTCTCACGCCCCAGCAGCTGCCCATCTCCCCAAAGGAACACCACTGGCCAGAATCTGGGACACACGGCTGACCTTGCGCCCAGTTGAATGAGGGAAACCCTTACCCAGCGTCTCCCCAGGGCGGGCCCATCTCGCCGCGAGTCCCGGGAAAGCCACCTTCTGCCCCTCAGACCGCAAGTTTCAGGGCAGCAGCGGGATGGGGGGTGGGGAGAAGTAAAGGAACCTCCGGGGCCACTCTCCCTTCTAGGCTGCTGCATATCTCCTCCGTGTCTCTTGAGCGCCCTGCCAGTTTCTCCTCCCCAGAGAGCGGCGGGGATTCTCGGGGTCTCGGCCCCTGTTTTCCCTGCCTGCGCAGAAGCGGCCGCGGGGCCCGCGTCCTAAGTCTCTGGACTCCGATCCAATCAAGGACTCCAGCGTGTAGGGGACCAGAGAGGTGCGCTGCGAGACCCCGGGCTGTCCTCTGCGTCCTAAGACTTCTCAGGAGAAAAGTTTCCAAAGGCTCCCCACCTCCTCTCTTTTGTAAGACTCAGGAGAACGGTCTCCAGTAGTGGCGGACAGCACGGCGAGGGCCGTGATTTATACATCAGAATCCAGGGGGCACCAGCCTCCGTCCCTTCTCTGTTTTTTTTTTTTTTTTTTTTTTTTTTCTTTCGGTTGCCTGTGGGGGAGGAGTGTGGTGTGTGTGTGTGTGTGTGTGTGTGTGTGTGTGTGTGTGCGTGCCCGCGCTTCTGCCCCAGATCTTTCCTGGACAGCGAGTCTCTGCAGCCGAGATCCGGAGGCCCCCAGCCACTGGCTGAGGGCGTGGGGGTTGAAATATTAACCCCTCCCCGCCTCTTCCTAGAGAAGCCACCCAGCCTCAGCGGGGCGCTCGGCGACTTCAGCTAACGGGCCGGCGTGGGCCGCGGCGAGCAGTGCTGGCCATTGGAGTGTGCGGCTGCGGAGGGAGGGGACCCCGACTCGAGTAAGTTTGGAGAGCGTCGCAGTCAGTCCCGGGCAGCAACAAGATGCCGAGCGCTCAGTGGAGACCCGGAGCTCTCCCAACGCAACTTCGTCCTGCCTGAGCGAGGTAGGGGACTACGCGCCTTGCCAGCACCGGTCGGGGGCGCGGGGGATCCCCGCTGCAGGAGGTTTTCAGTGTTAGAAAGGAATTTTTAAACCGGAACAGGGGTGGGGGGAGACCAACTTTTGAAACATCCATATCTGGGCGCTGGAAACATTCATCCCTGGGCTGCTAAGGAGCCCAACCCGATCGGATTGCCCAAGAATGGGGCACTTGTGATTTGCGAAGTTTGGAAAAGGGTTAAGTCCAACTGTAAACCCGACCAGGAATGGGGGTTAGTGAAACCTGCGGTTGGTCGCAGAGGGAGGGAAGGCGCTTATATTTGGAAATCCTATAGACAAAGAATATGGGGGGGGGGGGGCTTAAAGTTGCACTGGCGGCGAGCAGGGTGCGGAATTCGGTGGGAGAAATGCACAGCGTCTAGCCGGGAGCAGCCTCTGCTCTCCCAGTTACTGCTGTTTCTGTTAACCCACTTCTTTCACATTGCTGCGTTATCTTGAAACATTACAAGCAGACTTCTGCTAACCAGTGCCGTTTCATTCCCTCCACACTTTCTAGTTCTAAGAGAGGAGGCAACATGTTGGGGGAGGGCAGTAAATGAAACGGCGGGCTATAGTTCAGCAACGCACCAGCCCTACATTTATGTTTCTGGACAGAAGCTCTGAACTTGGAATTAGGAATGTAGTGGCATGTATCGTTATCATTAGTAGTATTAACTTCTCTCTTTTGTCTGTGTGCCCGTGTGTGTTTTGGCCAAACCCATAGTAACTAAACATACTCCTTATACAATCAATGAATGTACTAAATTCCTGGGATTTGTTGCAATCTCTTATGAATGTTTTTCATTGAATACCTTAATATTTTCTTGCACTGGTTTACAAGGAAAAAAAAAAAAACTAGAAGAAGAAATTAAGAAAAGGCAGTTGCTTCACAGAAGCGTAAGCTTTCCTGTTTACCAAAAGGCCTGGGCGGGCTTGGCTACCCACACCCCTCGGACCCTGAGCACACCTGTTCCTAGAGAGTTATTAATAGAGCCCAAAGAATGACTTACTCTGTCAAATGATTTTCGTGCAAATCTAATGTGTTGCAAGGCAATTAGGTGGTGGTTCTCAGCTCTTTTAGCTGTGTGGTGGTAGAAAGCAGAGGTGGTGTGCGTCTCCACCTTCATATTAGCGGTTGGGTCTCTTCGAAGGAGAGACCAAGAGCTGGTGGTGAACCGGCTGGTGAGCGGGCCAATGCGTCAGAGAACCTCCAAGCTGGAGACTTGGTGGAGGTTAGAGGTGGGGTAGTAAGAGGGCCGGAGAGGTGTTACAAATGGGGCTCCCTTCTCTAGTTTTTCCATTTCCCTTTTGGTGTGACACAAGAGAGTTTTCGTCTTGTTGAGTTGGGACTTTTCAATTTGGGTAAATTTTATTTTTTCTCCCTCCCCTACCCTTACTTCCTCTCCCCTTTATTTGGCAAGAAATGTGAATTTGATTTTTTTTTTTTTTTAATCCCAGTCTTTGCGCTTTCTCCAAGTTTCCTTAAAACAAATCCAGACAAAACTGGAGCAGTGCCTTAGTTAGAATGAATTATGCCAGTGTACTGTGGCTTTTTCCCTGACGCTCTCCTCTTTGTGACTTGTTTAAAGCTGCGGTTTCCGAGGGCCTCTCCAACCAAGGAAAAGCAAAAACGCCGGGATCTCTCTGACGGAACCACCATCCCCCGCAACAAGTGAAGGCTCCCTCGGCCTCGCCCTCTAGCGTTCTTCTGGAGAAGCGCCTCCCCCGGATTCCTGGAGACCGTGCACCATGGGGTCTACCAGCATCCCGCTGGTGAAGGCCCTTCGCAGTCCTGTCTCCGACTATGTCAACTATGACATCATCGTCCGGCATTATAACTACACAGGAAAGCTGAACATCAGCGCGGACAAGGAGAATGGCATTAAACTGAGCTCAGTGGTCTTCATTCTCATCTGCTGTTGTATCATCCTAGAGAACATCTTTGTCTTGCTGACCATTTGGAAAACCAAGAAGTTCCACCGACCTATGTACTACTTTATTGGCAACCTGGCCCTCTCAGACCTGTTGGCAGGAGTGGCCTACACAGCCAACCTGCTCTTGTCTGGTGCCACCACCTACAAGCTCACCCCCGCCCAGTGGTTTCTGCGGGAAGGGAGTATGTTTGTGGCCCTGTCTGCCTCCGTGTTCAGCCTCCTCGCCATCGCTATCGAGCGCTATATCACGATGTTGAAAATGAAACTCCACAACGGGAGCAACAGCTTCCGCTCCTTCCTGCTGATCAGCGCCTGCTGGGTCATCTCCCTCATCCTGGGCGGCCTGCCCATCATGGGCTGGAACTGCATCAGCGCGCTCTACAACTGCTCCACCGTCCTGCCGCTCTACCACAAGCACTATATCCTCTTCTGCACCACGGTCTTCACTCTGCTCCTGCTGGCCATCGTCATCCTCTACTGCCGGATCTACTCCTTGGTCAGGACTCGGAGCCGCCGCCTGACCTTCCGCAAGAACATGTCCAAGGCCAGCCGCAGCTCAGAGAAGTCGCTGGCGCTGCTCAAAACCGTGATCATCGTCCTGAGCGTCTTCATCGCCTGCTGGGCGCCCCTCTTCATCCTGCTCCTGCTGGACGTGGGCTGCAAGGTGAAGACCTGCGATATCCTCTTCAGAGCTGAGTACTTCCTGGTGCTGGCGGTGCTCAACTCGGGCACCAACCCCATCATTTATACCCTGACCAACAAGGAGATGCGCCGGGCCTTCATCCGGATCCTGTCCTGCTGCAAGTGCCCCAGCGGGGACTCCGCAGGCAAATTCAAGCGACCCATCATTGCTGGCATGGAATTCAGCCGCAGTAAGTCGGACAACTCCTCCCACCCGCAGAAGGACGATGGGGACAACCCAGAGACCATTATGTCTTCTGGAAATGTCAACTCTTCCTCCTAAAGCGAGCGCTGCTGACCCTTGGGGAGAGTTCTTGTGTGGTGACCCACCAGCCAGTGTTTGGAAAAAAAAAAAAAAATCTCTGTCTCCACTGCTGCCAGGGAGGAGCTGCTGGGAGCCAGAGGGAGGACGGGCAGCGTAAGAGCAGCCTGCTGGTGCAGGGGTGTTGGCGGGTTAGTTCCTGTGAACAATGCACTGGGAAGGGTGGAGATCAGGTCCTGGCCTGGAATCTATTTCCTACCCCCACCACCCCGCCTGCCCTGGAGCTTTGATTTTGCACTGAGCCAAAGGTCTAGCATCGTCAAGCTCCTGAAGGGTTCATTTGGCCCCTCCTTGAAGACTAAGGTCCCAGTGTGAAAGCATCTGTGGGGAGCTTTGAGGAGATGTTTTCTTTCACCTTACTTTTCAGCCCAAGTGATTGTGTGCACTTCTGCTTCTCTGGGTATGCTCTGCATATCCTACCCTCCCTTCCCCTTCATGCCCCTCCTCAAAATTCTGTTACTTTATATTCGAACTACCTGGCCTTCATCAGAGCTGGGGTTGTGGCATGGTCCGTTTCTTGATGGTCTGTAGCAGGTAGGCTGTGTCCAGGAGGTAAACTGTGAGGAATGGAGATGGTTTGGAGATGTAAAGCAATTTTATTTGCTGAGGCCAAAGTTTCCATGTAAGCTGGATCAGTTTTGGAATTTGGTTAAAGTCACTTGGATTTTTTTCTCTTTTAACAATTTTACAAGGAAATATGTTACAGTGTGGTTATCCATTGTGGCTGAAATCTGCATAAGGCAGTCCAATTTATTTAAATGGTATGGGGCAGAATCCTTTGTGTCATAGGAGAAACAAACTAGCAAACCCAGGTGAAAACTGACTGGGGGTGGGATGGGGTGACTGTAAACCAAGAGAGATTTCTAAATGAATCTGTCTAACAAATACATCTGTCTTTGGCACTTTTGTTGATGTTTATTTCAGAGTGTTTTGTGAATTAGTGCAACCAACAGGATGGTTGTATTTTGTTGTGTTAAAAGTACTTTCCGTGATTTTTGAATGTATTTGTTTCAGCATTTTATCGGATTTTTCTAACTTGTGTTAACACCGTTGAATGTGTATTTCCTAAGAAAATACAACCCTCTTGTGCCATTAAAGCATTACTTTAACTGATAGGGAATACCAGAAGTTTTTCAGTACAGCTGTTCATTAAATAGTCAATTAAAGATGTGTATAAATGTTACAAAAAATAAAAATATATTGCTGTCTCTTTAGTATGGTTTTCAGTGCAATTAAACTGAAAAATGTCTTTTAAAAAAATAGTATTTAATAGGTTTCTGACTTTTGTGGATCATTTTGCACATAGCTTTATCAACTTTTAAACATTAATAAACTGATTTTTTTTAAAGATTCCTCTGTGAAGAGCATTTTTAAAAAAATAATTATTAAGATTCTGTTTGACTATGTGGCTCTTTAGAATCAAAGTTATGGGCAAATTTCTATTACCCTTTAAAGGATTTTACCTTGATAAACTAGGGTGTGAAAAAAAATGTGGTTTGTTAAAAACCACTCTATCTTTTTCAGGAAGAGAAACTTCAATAAGTTAACATTGAAGAGTAGTAAAAAACACGATGAAAACCACCAACTTCTAAATACCACATTGACAAGTAAATGTAATTATTGGAGTTTTAAATTGTATTCAGGCCAAAGTAAATTATATATAATAAGTCTTGTCCTAAAATATGGATTTAAAAAATATATATACAACAGTGTGGTTGTATATCTAATTTAAATTATGAAACTCAATGGTCATTGCAAACCCATCAACAAAAGCTTGCATTCTTGGCTTTCCACCAACATGCTGGAGAAATGGGGATATGGATATGGGAGATAATATATTAAATCACTTAATTTTTTTCAGGACACTCTCTTGGCTTCACCCAGACAATCCTTTGAACAATATGGGACTATATGGTATCAATGAATTAGCAAGTTGCAGAACCTTGGTGGAACAGTATACATCTCATACCTGAAAACTTTCAATTAATACTATCTAAAAGTTTTAACATCTTAACCATTACTTTATCTAACTATACAATGAGAGCAAGGGCACTTTGTAAGCATCACAGAATTACTGTAATAGTTTATTCTTGTTTCAACATTATTGTCCTCTTCACTGGGGATTAATTCAAAGGATTTTGGTGTGTTTGGCTCTTTAGTCCTATTATTACTTTCAGAATTTGTGCTTTCAACTGTCATTGAATATGCACAGGACACAGTTGGGACATGAAGATAAACCTCACCTAACAGAGTAGTTGTCATTTCTGGGTAAGGTTAACTGTGGGAAACAGAAGTGTGTTAACCAAGGAAACCTTAGGTCACAACCTCCAGTTTCCTGAAGGAAATGCCAAAAATGCTCTGAAGACAAAAGACTGGAAACAAACTGGAATGTCTCTATCCATCTGTCTGCTGGGGCGGAAGGAATGAGTTCATGCTGCACTCACTTCCTAGAGCTTTCATTACAGAGTCAAGCATAATGGAAAAGCCATCCATTTTGTGTTTCTATGGAAGATAAGTGTTCCTACTCTTGGTTTTATCTTTATAAGCACAGCAGTGACTCATACAACATGGGGAAGATGAGGTAGGGCAGCTGACCCTGGTGGAGGTTGGGGAGCTCGTGACAATGAGTGACAGAGAGGACAGCCTCACTTGTCCACCTGTGAGCACACTATCCAGTCATGGAATGTGCATTCTTCCTGGAAATTCCAGACCATGCATGTCATTCCAAGACAGCTAGCTAGTCATGGACTATAGTTTTCCTGGGCAGGTGTGGGATAGAGTCCTACCTCTGGCCAAGAAGTAATGGCTAACATAAAGGAATCCTTGGTTTTATCTCAACACAAATATCTGGTTTTAACTTAGTGTATCCTGAGAATTGAGTATGAAAAAAAACCTCAGTAGCTATATATTTATACTAAGACAAATGTCCATAAAGCTCTGATTAAAAGACATAGGTAGCGTTCTATAAGAGGAGTAAAACAGGCAATCGGAGCAATGCCTGATATATGCTTGTTGAAGTGCCTCTGACTCATAAATATTCAGGAAAGTTACAAATCGACATCCAATAATACTTTATTTCCAGGGCACCTGGGTGCCTCTGTTGGTTGAGCGTCAGACTCTTGGTTTCAGCTCAGGTCATGATCTTGGGATCAAGCTGCGTGTGAGACTTTAGGTTTATCACAGAGTTTGCTTGAGACCCTCTCCCTCTGCCCCAATCCCCTTGCATACTCTCTCTATCTCAAATAAATAAAATAAATCTTTAAAAAGAATACTTTATTCCCAACATTAAATGTGATTACAATTCTACAGAATATTTCAATAGATACCTTACATAAGACAAATGTTTGTTCTTGCTTTTTAGCCTCATTATAAGTAGAAAAATTAAATTCTTTAATAAAAGTTGATCTAGTGATATTAGAAATTCCAAAATTTATAGTGATAGAAATTTTGCATTTATGTTGATTAGAGACTGGATTTTATTTTAGTAATGTCAGTGCTTTGACTGTGACTTATGGCATCTTTAAGGTTCTCCCAATGTAAAAAGTCTTATTATGAAGATTTTAGCTTCTTTTAAAATTGGATTAATTTCTACAGTGGACACTGCCTGTGATAAGGATGTGCCCAATATAATACTTTGTAGTACTTCTAACCCAGACTGTACTTTTTGAATGATTTTGACTCTTCATGCTTCCATCCAGTATATCACTGAGACCTCTCACGTTTTCCAGGTAATTACAAATACAGCTTGGTTTGGGAGTTACTACTTTGAAATAGCAACTTCAGAAAGATGATTCGCTCTATTGGGGAAATCCTACCAAGTGAGGACTTGAAGTTCAAGTAATTATAAATATTAGCAGCCCCATATTCAATTGAGAAGCAAGACATAATACTTAACACAGAACTGTTAAATTTCAACTTGTAGTCATTGGTTCAAAAATTAATTTCTAACTAGGAACTCTTATTTACCTACATTATTTGCAATAACGATTTTCTGTGCTATCTGTGTAATGTTCAGTTATTCTTTTCTTTAATATTGCTGGCTCCATACTCAGATGGAATGATGTTTCCTGCAGACACTTAACTAATAAAATCAAACTAGATGGATCTCGTTTCTTAACTAACTAGATCAAACTAAATTTGTCTGTGTTTTCTCTAAATAGTTTTAAAACATCTTGATGGAGAAATCACAGCCAAAAGAAACTTTTATAGGACCTATTATAGTATTCTTTCCCTGTGGACACAGTTAAGTTCTTGATGATGAGAAATCATAATAGATTACATCATTTCCCCCAACCTTCCTGCTTTTTTGATGTCTTTACATGGTCCAAAGAAAGGGACTCAAAATATTTTTTTACACATACCACTGCCTGCACTGCCACACTGATTGGAACTAGAGTCATCTTCCAGAATGCGCAGGCAAGCAAGGTCTACCTGAATCACCAAAAGCCTTTAGATTGTTTGCAAAGAAAAAGAATTTTTAACCAGTGGTCAAAAGAGCTAGGAGAGATAAGAGGAAGATAACAGTGAAGGAGGGTTAGACCTGCATTAGATTGAGTCTTTTCACAGTCCTTGACAAGAACCAGGACAAAGAGCAAATTTGGTTCATGTTGAAGATATTTCACCTAATACATCCGATCTCTTACTCCTTGTGCTTTCTTCTTAGAATCCGCCTTTCAAGTGGTTCCCATTTTTCTCATGCTCTCTTTTTCATCCCTTTGAGGATTGAAGGATTAAAAATTAGATTTAGCTCTGGGTATAATTATCAGCAAAACCATGTGTGGATTGCGTATTTGAATGAACAAGAATTGCTACATTTTCTTTTACTGGAGTACCATCATGTGCCCAACCAGCTCCTGTGTTAACAATGGATAAACACATTGTGGTAAATTCATACAACAGAATACTATTCAGAAATTTAAAAGGGAACTGCTACTGATACTTGCAATAATTTGCATAAATCTCAAAACCATTCTATTGAGCAGAAGAAGCCAGCCACGAAAGAGAACATACTGCCTGATTCCATTTATGTGAAATTTAAGAGCAGGCAAAACTGAACTATGATGATGGAAATCAGAAGAGTGGTTGCCTTGCAGAGAGGATAAACTGGAAAGGAACATGAAGGTAGTTTACAGATTGTTAGCAATGTTCTGTATCTTTATTTTTAGGATGTTATTTACTTGGGTGTATGCATTTGTCTAAACTTATCCAACCATATTAAGGCCTATGAAATGTAAAAAAAAAAAAATCAGGATGGCAGACTTCCATCTGAATATGAGGGTTATATGGGACATTCTCTGTGAAGTTATGAAACGAGGTTCCAAAGAGTTCAATAGAACATGGCAAAAGTTCCAAAGTGTTCCACAGAAGGAACATTTGCTCTTTTAGCATTCTGCTAAGTCCCAGAACCAAAACATTAAACTGCTAAATAATTGTGACCCGATGATATTCTCTTTGCTTCTATAGGATGAGAATTTGGCTTAGTATTGGTATTTGTAATCCCTGAAGAATTTCTGTATCTTGGAAGAGTCTAGGATTGTAATGAAACTGTCACAATAGAAGTCTATTGACATTCTGGTTTCAGTCTTAGGAATACATAATGTACTGTAAGTAACCTTATGAAGAACGGGCTTTTACACATGGACAAGGATACTGACACATATTAGTATTGGTGACTTTCAGGCTGGAGTGTGCCAAACCATTTCTTATTACCTGACCAAACCTATAAAAGGCATCCAGTCAGATAATAACGCTCACCGCAGGTGCAAGCACTGCATTGTTAGAAGTCATGCACAGAGACACAAAAGGAACGGAAGACAGGCTCGCATTCTTGATGCCTTTATATGCTTGTCATAGCTTAGACAAACTGTGCTCAGCCCTGTGGGAGGATTTCTTCCTTCAGCCGTCTCCAGGAGTTGCAGGGTTGAGGCAAAGTGCTTCAGGTGCTGCAGTGGTCCTTGGTCAGGCTGATTGGATACAGGGAGAATGGGAATGGGAAAGAAGGGGCAGTGATACCAGGGATGACCCAGAGGGGAAGCTGGTTGCTTATCTACTTCCCTAGAGTTCTGATCCCATTATTGGTCTGCTTTTCTGCAGCTTTGTGATACCAGGGCAGAAAGAACAACCTTACGAGGAAGCCTTGTGTGGCTCAGTCTTCCTGCTCCCATCCCTCTTGATGGGTACACCCACCCATTGCATTCTGCAAGAATGCTTGCCCTAGGCGGTGTGCTATGTCTATCAGGCAAACCATTAAAAAATTCCCCGCCTTCCCAGAGTTTATAGGATTCCCTTCTCCAGCCCTGGTGCTTCATTGGCTCCTTCTCTTTGGGGTCCAGGGAACCTGAGTTTGCCACTGCTGTTCCAATCCCTGAATATACTGAGTTCTTAAGCAATGTAAGATAATTTTATTTAGCAAATATGGTTCATGTTAGCAGCTATTATTTAGCCAATATCTCTAAATAACTTAAAATTAGATAATGGGGCATTAATTTTTAGATTTGGAATGGAGACAAGTCCTTTATGTTTTTGGATGCTGTTGGAAATAAGAGCATTTGTATTAAATTTTTCAAGTTCTAGGCCCCATGTGAAATCCAAGCATTCATGTTTTTAGTTTCTGTCTCACCTTAATTTGTGTTTTTCTTTTTAGAACACTGCTCTGAACTCTCTTGGGTGGAGCCACTTGGTTGAAATGAGCAAATGAAGCCTACATTTGAATAAATCTTAGGTGGTGTCCTTTATTTAACTTGGACAAAAGAGAAGGACCAAAATGCACAACTCAAGAGGAAACATGACACATCCTACATTATCAATATCATTCTGAGCAAATCCATCTAATGGTGAGCGATTGAAAATCAGCTACAGGGTTAGAGAAAGGCCTTTTTGGGTGCTGTATGTCTCAGTGACTCCTTCTGCTAGGGAGCTCTTTCTCACTCCCAGCAGCCCAAGAACTCTGCACCCTAGTCTTAAACACCATTCTCCCTGAACCAGAGCTACGTGTCTCACATTCAAGGGCCTTACATATAGGGTGGATCCTGGAGAATGCCACTAGCTCAGATGCCCACTAACCATTACCGGATCTACCCCTCAAAGGTCTTCTGGGGGCAGAACTAGTGGTTTCATGGGGGGTTTTTTTTGCACAAAGGAAAGCATATTTATTTCCAATTTCAGGCTTTCTCTTGTGCCTGTCTAGACACTTCAGAGAAAAACAAATTTAAATCACCAGTAAAGTTATGTTCTAAAATAGGAGAAGACTTATAAAGACATTAACTATCATATGCCTGGAGAGTCTTCACTCACCCAGCCTCCTGTGGCCCCAGAAATAGTGGTTAGCTCTCACATGCTGTTCTGCTTCGGCGATCTTCATGTGGCCACCTGCAGAAATAGTTCTTGGTTTCTCTTCCTTGTCTAGATGCTAGTCAGGGCGGCATTTAGAAAAACACAGATTTTCATATTCCCACGCACACGTGCAAAGTGAATTAGGATACCAAAGACTTACCTAGATTGTTCAATCCAAAAAAACCTTTGCCTCAATTCTCTGAATGTTTTATGCCAACCTTTTTTTCCCTCCAGCTCAATTACAATACTCTATAAAGCACAACAGGAAAAGTTGCCAAATTATAAGGAATTTAGAAGACATACCCACAAGGACCTCCTGATTTAAAGGGGCAAAAAGACCCCGACTAATAACATATGGTTTAGACAAGTTTCACATACGTTATCTCATCTTACATAGTCATTTTAAAAATTTTTCCTTTTTTTAAAAATGATGTACATTCAGTGTCTTGTTTTTTTTTTCATAATTAGTTATTTTGAATTGTAGCCCCAAGTAACAAAAATTGAAACGCATTCACATAATTTAAACATCTGTGGGTGATCTGTATCAAATGGATTTCTGCTCTCTGTTCATTTTCCAAGGAATTCAGTACAAGCCAGTTTAGTTACTGAGCTTGTTACCAAGGGTAAAGTTAAAGGAGATACCTGGATTATACTTTCTTTCCTTAAAGGGGTACTGTTAAGGCAGAAGCTGGGCTGAGGTCTATGTGGCCTGCAGATAAGGAAATTTTGATTTCTAGCTGTTTATTTAGTATCTTTCTATGTTCCTCTGGATTTTCTATTCAATTTGCAGAAAGGCCAGTGTTGGGTATTCTCAGAAAGTCTTGGTTAAATACTAATCAAGGAACTAGAGCATATTTTTAAAGTGTATGTGTTAATACCCAAATGTTCCTAGCAGCTAACTATTGGAGGATTGCTAGTGTGGGATGCTGGCTGCCTAAATACACATCAGAGTTCCACTAGAGAAAAAAAAAATTGCTCAATCTTTTGTTTGTCTTCTCAGAAAAGGAATGAATTAACTAGTTCTTCCCCAAAGTAAAACTTCAGACTGAAGGCATTAATTCAAAGTAATGCTCAACGTTGAAAACTAAACTATTTTAATTTAAGGAATGGACAATTATTTTTCTTTATGTTATAAAATTTTGTGTTGTGAAACTTTCTTGATTTATGGACAGTTAGTTGGCTTTTGGGAAGTACTATATGATTTTACCAGAGTCTCTTATAAGAAACAATTATTTACACGTAATTTTTGCCTAATGGATCGGAGATGCCTGTGGAGAATTTGGAGGAATTACATAAACACAGAAGGGAAAGAAAAGCACACCAAAGAGGCGTTTCACTGAAAAACCACGCAGTTATCGAATGCTATGATTTCCTCCCCGGAGAAGATAGTTTTCAGACACCGCAGCTGCCTTTCGTCATGCCAGGGTTGAGCCTGGCATTGTGGATGATGTTATTAGATGGTTTGCAGAATTTTGACTCATATGGAATTGTGTGGCTGTGTTACCGCAGTAAGTTCACTGGAAACTTTGCATTTCATTATCAATTAAGAATGTGCTGGTAACTGGTAGGAAACTTCTATTTGGAGCAAAGTAATTACAACATTTTCTTATTGCTGAAAGCAGTTTTACTTCTTCCCTACTTCCATTTCCATCTATCTGAAGGAAAAAGAGCAATTTGTTTTCCATACAAAAGGAGTCTTAGACATCAGCGATTACTATATTTTCTCTGTGTTATAAACTGTCCACATTCTTTATATGTCACTCCATGAACTTTTCTGTAACTTGGAGCCAATCCATAGCATTAACTCTTATTTTAGAGGCTGTAACACCCTACAGCGAAAAAGTTGGTAGCATCATTTCCCTTTCCCAAATTCCTTGTTTGGTAAATTTAAGGAGGGGCAGAAATTGGGGGTGCAACGATGTTTTTCCACGTTTTTAGACTGACACGCTCTCCCTGGGATTTGTGGCCGCCTACTTGAATAATCTCAGGACGAAACACCATTCACATTTCATGGCTCTCACTAGGAATCATTAACAGCCCAGTGCAGAGTTTTGCTTTTCACTTAACTTGTAAGAGAATGAAGAGGCCCTGCCAAGGTTCAGGAAAGGATAACAAAGCATAAGCTCTTTAATGGGATGAACTAACATAAGAGTCTAAGTGCACAGAGCTCTTTCCCACAAGTAGGACCTGATCTGGGGACTGGCATTCAGGCTGACAACCATCATATATCGGGAAACCGCACAGAGAAACAAAAAGTAATTCCACTGAAAAGAGCCAAGTCTGGGCTTTGGGAAAATAAGGATCCATCTGTTAAGCTCTGCTAAGATCAGGATCTCTGTGATTTATTGTATTTTCCAAGGAACTGGGTTTATTTTTATTGAAGAGAATTGTAGGATATGGAAAGCATTTATTTTAGTGAAGCTGAAGTGGATTCAGCTTTAAGGGCGCTGAACTGATCCTTGATAATTGTGGAAATGTCTCCATATATTGTGGGTTAATGAACATGCTATCTTACAAAATGACATTTTATATCCCATACATGGCAGAACAGTCCAAAACACGCTTGCAGTATTAAAGCAATGCTTCTGGCCTGGACCCGATTCCTCGTCAGTATTAGAAGGCTCTGCAGCCTGTCTGCCACACCACTGAACTGCCTGGTGTTCTTCTATCATTTGGCTTTCAGGCCTGCCTCAAATCAGTCTCTCGCTCTATCAGCTAGATGCCCAAGCAGCCACTTCCAGCCTTGGGCAATTGCATTGTAGCAGTTGAGGGCCGTCAGAAATTTTCTAGTCTGCTTAGATGTTCTGAATCGGGGATTGCATCGAAATGCCTCTAGGCACAGAGCAGGGAACGTACCAGAGTGAAGTGGGCTGGGTAGCAACGGGGTGAACTTAAGACTAGATGTCCGTCTCAGTGGACACCCTCCTCCTGCCCCTGCAACTACATATGTGAGCCCAGAGGACTTAGGTGTTCCACGAGGAGCGGAAAATATGGATTCTGATGTGTGATATCCTGATTTTTAAATACCAGTAACTAATTCAATTTCAAAAAAAATCTTACCCAGGCCAAATGTAACAGGAGAGTAGCCATATGTGACCTCAGGACTCCTAATACCTGAGGTCTACCATAGGCGCTAAGTCAGTCCCACTTCAGAGTGGTCTCCTTTTGGTGGCCTGAGGTGTGAGCACCCTGGTTGGAATGGGAGAACAGGCCAGCCTGTATTCTGGGACTGAGCGTTAGGCAATCTTTCAAATTGGCATGTCTGATCATTGGAGTCTGTCCCATATCTGAATGGGAGGTCTCCAGCTCCTGGGTTTCCACTGCATGGTGATGATGGGTTCAAAAATAGTAGCATCTCAACCTTTCTGAAAGATGCTGTGTTGTACAACGAAGTAGCATTTCGAGAAAATCAGTCATGTGCATCAGATGCTGCCTTCTAGGCTCTTCCCAAATGCTAGTTCCCCACTTTGTCCTCCCTTTGTAAAATTCCTTAAAAATTGAAAGCTTTGAGAAGTGTATGAGCAAGTCTGACATCCCCACTTTTTCAGCAGCTATACACAACAATCCTGTGAACTGTGCATCACCATCTGTCTCCTGAGGAGGAGGAATCTTATAAGCTAACGGGGCCAAATGACTTACTCCACGTCACAGAGCCAGTAACCAGTGAAGCTGGGCTTTGCTTTTTCATGACACAGCGAAGCCAGGAGAACTTCCTCAGGCTTCCCCAGACTTGGAGAGCCACTGAGTTGGACGGGATCTTAGAGATTCATGTATCCAGCTATCTCATTTCAGAGATAAGTGAGCTGCTCCTGACTTGTCATCATTTCTTCTTTCCTTATGGTATTTGAAAATCATAGTCATATTAGCAAGAGCAACGAAAGTAAAAAATTTGTGTTGCTGGTAATATTTCCATTTTTTTTTTGCCTCCAGCTTTATTTCTGTTAGATCCAGCCAGAGTTTCTTTAGACCCTTAGGCCATTGGCCCTTTGCTAATTTTTATAACTGGCATAAATGGAAGGCAAGTCTTTGAAATGACAATGATTTTGCTTCTGCAACCCCTTGAACGTCTGTTGAATTCAGAGGCAGCGGCAGATCAAAGCAGGAAGGCGTGGTAAATGTTAATTAGATGCCGGTGTTTGACCAAACAACCCACCAGAGAGTAAAAGCTCATTCTGTAATTTAAATAGATGGTAGAGCCTCTTGTGGTTTGTAACGTCACTGGAAACCCAAGAAAGGGTTTATTTTATGCAATTTAGCCTGTGGTTTTTGTTTTTTTTTCTTTTTGTTTTTGTTTTTGTTTATTTTGATTACACAAACTCAAGGGTTCTTTTGACGTTTAAAAATGCTTATTTCAGTTAAAGTACAGATTACAGTCATGATTTCCCTTTCTTCTTTCCTTTCCTTTTTCTAGGATTGCATTTCGGTTTCCCACACAACTCCTTCTACTTCCCTGTGATTTCTCTTTACCCAGATAACTTTCCTATTAGCATTTCAACTTAGATACAGCAACAGGTCCAGTAGCCCCACTACTCTGGCATTGCGATCATGGCAGCCGAAGAAGGATGGGTTCTTCAGTGGGAGTCAGGTCATGGTGGAGAACATCAGGATCTCTCTTGTAATATCAAACAGAGGGCAGAAACCTCACTGGAATTTATCCTTTATGAAGGTATTTCCCTTCATAGGAGGCAATACTTCGAGAAGTCACAGTAGTCCATTTGGCCTGTGTTTGAATTCTGTTCCCATCACACGCTTCTCAGGTGTGTGGCTGAAGAAGCTGCTCAACTTTTCTGAACTCATTTTTGTAATCTATCAAAGAGCGACAATTGTACCAACTTCATAGGCTGTTGTGAGAATTAAATCAGGTCACGTTGAAAATGTCTGCTAGAAGACAGTCCAAGTTGAGTATAAATGTTCATTCACTTGACCCAGATTTGTGGAGCTGCTAGTATGCTCCAGGTACGGCCAACATGGCAGTGAACAAAATAGACAAAATCCTTGCCCACAGCCAGTTCCCTTTCTTCCCTTTCCCTCCTTCCCTATCATTTGAGCCTCCCCACTAAGACCAGACCACATAGAATGAAAATTTTTGTTCTTTCAAAGAATTTGTTCCTTTGGAAGTTCTGCCAGTCAACAACTACATATTGTGCTTAGGTTGCCTTTTCACATGAGACCAAAGAAAGAATGTGTAATGGTATTGTGAAATGTAACCCACATTACAACTTGGGTGTGCAAAAAATAAGCTTTATTTAGTCTATACTGTTGTGGCTTCTTCTCTAAGACCTTGCTTTCTGGATAGAGGAAGGAATACCATTAACTAAACACTGGTTTAAAATGTACTCCCATTCAATAATTTGATCCAATTGGGTACTATTCTGCTTGCCTTAGCTAAAAATGCTCAGCCTCTCAGATGACTGGCCTCTTCCTCCCCAGCGTGTCTGGCACATGGGGGAAGGGTTGAGGCTTATGCAACCTCGTGGTGGTGGGAGGGGTTGGTGTCTTCAGGCAGAGCTCCCTGCTTGCCTTGGCCCTAGACTGTTGTCCCTTTTCCTCTGGGTGCTGCAGGCTCTGTGGGTGTTTATAGCTGAAAACTGGATGGGTGTGACTTGTGGTTGATCTCTTGGCTGGTCAAAGTCTGTAGTGTGCTCTGTTTGACATGCCCTCATTTCGGTTTCCCCGGGTGCTGGAGAGCCCTTTGAAGTCTGGCTGGCCTCTCCAGCCTCTGCCTCACCTACCTCTGACCAGCAGCACAGAGGCTTGATTTCTGGCTTCTCTCTACATTCCTGTCTGACCCTACCACACTGCCTCAGGGCAGGCTGGATCCCTAGGTTTGTATGCAGCACGACACAAAGGGGGCTACCTTATTCCAGAGTCTATGGGGAGGTATCTTCAAATGACCCCTGCTCCACCGTTGAAGGTAACCTTGCTGTCCTAGTGTACCTTTCCCTTCATTTCACATCCCTACCCTACCCTCCAGTTCCACTTCTACCTTGCTCTTTTCACATCCCACAATTCCCCATACTAACAAAAAGCAGATCTTTCTTTCCGTCATTTCTTCTTCCTGACTTATCTGGCTAAATCTTAGTAATAAACGGGTTTTGTTTTTGTTTTTGGTAACCTTATTGTGGTAGACCTCTCTGATCTGAAGCTTCCATGATTGGTTGTTAAAATACTACGGTCTTACACAGAAGTCCAGCAAATCCCTTTTCAAGAAGCTTGCCTCACCCGATTTTTTACAACTACAGAAGCAGAACATTGCTCTTTTTCTTGCTCTGTAAAAAAGTTAAACCTTCCTTTTGGACAGGTCTCTACCTAAGGCAGACTAGTGCAAAGATTTCTGTTCAAGAAGACAAAAAGCGAAAAGTACTTTAGAAATTTACTACTGTTATAGGACATGGCTGTTGCCTTCAAGAACGTCATTGTTTATTAGGGTTATGGTTCTCTACCTGCCCACATGACTGGACTGCACTGATGTAGGTAGCCCTGGGAAGTTGCCCTACCATGCATTGATTGGGTATCAGTGACAGATTACATGTTTTTCAGTCAAACTTATCCTCTTCTGCCTGGTGGGGTCTCTCTTCCTCTTCCTCTTGATTATCTTTTTCTCACTATTGGGTTTCTTTTTCTCTTTGATTCCACGCTTGAACTTTGCTCCCACACTGGGCACACATACAGGCATATGCATACACACAAACACACGTCACTCTCTTCTGTTCCTCCATATGTACACATTTATAGCCCCTGTCACCCTAGCTCTCATTCTAGATCTTTCCCTTTTGTCCTTCTATATATGTGAACATTTATTCTTCGATGTGATGATAATTATTGCTCTAATTTACTGAGCCCCTATTACATGGTAGAGGTGTGAAAGGTCTTTTTATATTGGCTTTTTCACTTAATTTTTAAAAATCTTCATTTTATATAGGAAGAAACCGAAGCCCAGAGAATTAAAAATAATTTTGTTTCTGGTTACAGAACCAGTAATTGGCATACCTAGGACTTGAACCTAGGTTTCATTGGCCTCTAAACCCATTCCACTAAGGCACACTGTTCTAAACAATAGTTTAGATTTTTGTGTAAAGATCAGGAACACTGAATATGGAGCTCAAACATTGTCATATGATGACTAGTCTTAAAAACCATTACTTTGAAGGGAATAATGGGGAACTCCTTTTCAGAGATGATTAATCTTTGATGCGAGTCTACTGAAAGTGCTGACTAATGGTCTGATGACTGCTTATTTTGATCTTTGTGTTGGTAAAGAGGGCAGTACAAGTTAGGAAATGGAAAGAAGCTCACAGATTTTAGCCACTCAAAATTGTTAACAGTGGAGGTGTCCATATTATTTTGGTTGCAGCTTTTTCTCTGTGCTAATTTAACCACTTCCTCTTCCATTCTTCTGTTTTGTTCTTGTAGGCCAAATTATTTGTCCCATTTCTGTTTGGGTGATTATTAATTTTTAAGATTATATTTTATTTCCCCCCCTTTTTTTTTAGTGTCTTTTGCCATTTATCTTTATTTCCTCTGTTCTTCCTATTTTCCTCTTTTTCTCTTACTTGGTTTCTTGCATCCTTGCTCACAGTGCTCTGCCCCATTAAGTCACTGAAAATAAAGTCCTAATGTCTAAAATCCTGGCCATGATAAACAGAGTCCTTTGAACTTTGCTTTTGGCTTCATTCTTGGATGGCCAATTCATTCACCACTTATAATTGTGCCATTGTAGCATTTGGGGGTGATGTGTGGAGCTCTGCCGGTATATTTTTTATTCTCTGAGGTTGGCTAAAGGGTAATGGGTGGTTCAATGAGAAAACCTGATGGAGCATTCACTCTAGGAAAAAAAAAAGTATGACTTTGGGTATGAGAAGATCAATTCTACCTAAAGAATGTATAGTTACTTGTTGTGAGTTACTTCTCACTAGCCTCTTGAATCAAGGTAGGTTTTGGTATCAAATCAAAATGATGATTCAGAGTAGTTAAATGACTGACATTTTAAGGACTAGGAAAGAGAGAGGGAAAAAAAGAGTTTTTAAAAAGACTATATATTAAAACTAAAGCATATTTAATCTCTTTCCTCTCCTGCTGATGTTCTCCTTTTCCTTCTGATTTCCTTGATTGGTTTGTCCTTAGGGACAATGGGGAGGATACCTACAAGGCTCTTCTTTTTTAGAACAAAGAAAGATCTTCACAGGTTCCTGTTTTAGAGGAAGTGGGGGTGGGAGGGCCAGATCCTTTATGGCTTGGAATAAGCCAAGATTAGTTCCTCAAATTTCTCAGTTATTTTGAAATATAAGATGTTTTTGTCCTCAAACTGGTGTGACCCTTCAGGAAACTTCACTACTAGTGATATCAGAGGCATTGGGAGGAAATGAAGCCCACTGTGATACCACAATTATTGATGGGCATGAGATGTTAGTAAAGACCAATTTCAATGTGTAATATTTATTAATTGGTCAATTTAAAGAAATGATTTTTATAAACAGGACTATCACTGAATCACATGACATCTGTACCTATGTGTTTGTTTCATGTTCATGTCATTTAGTTCATAAGTCCCATGAAGAACAGCATGTACAAGTAGCCCTCAAGCATTTAGAGCTGTTCTTGACATCTAGCCTGAGGTGACAAATGGTTGTGCATGTATCTGAGAGGATTTATTCTTAAGATCCTGTCAAGAGAGGTGCTTGGGGGGTGCCTGGGTGGCTCAGTGGGTTAAGCCTCTGCCTTTGGCTCAGGTCATGATCTCAGGGTCCTGGGATTGATCCCCACATTAGTCTCTCTGTTCAGCAGGGAGCCTGCTTCCCCTTCTCTCTCTGCCTGCCTCTCTGCCCACTTGTGATCTCTCCTGTCAAATAAATAAATAAAATCATGAAAAAAAAAAAAAAAAAAAAGAAAAAGAAGGGGGCAACCGGGGGGCTCAGTGGGTTAAGCCTCTGTCTTCGGCTCAGGTCATGATCTCAGGGTTCCTGGGATGGAGCCCCCCATCTGGCTTTCTGCTCAGGGGGGAGCCTGCTCCCCCCCCGCCGCCTGCCTCTCTGCCTATTTGTGATCTCTGTCTGTCAAATAAATAAATAAATAAATAAAAAGAAAAGAGAAAGAGGTGCTTAGGTGACTAGATTGGTTGAGCATCAGCCTTTGGCTCAGGTCATGATCCCAGGGTCCTGTGGGCTCCTGCTCAGCAGGAAGTCTGCTTCTCCCTCTCCCTCTGCCTGCCACTCCCCTTAGTTGTGCTCTCCCTTTCACTCTGTCTGTGTCAAATAAATAAATAAAATCTTAAAAAAAAAAAAAGCAAAGAACCTAACACCATGAAGTTGGTGGGAGTGGGTCGAGCTCATAAAAGCTATCAGAGCACTCCCCACCTAAGCCAAAGACTCTGTGTTAGGATAAGTTGGTTATGGGACAAATTAGACTGACACTAGACCACCTGCCAACCTCAAGAAAATTTCTGTGCAACAATGTACTCTGTAAAAAATACCATATAGGGAGCTTGGGTGGCTCAGTGGGTTAAAGCCTCCGCCTTTGGCTCAGGTCATGATCTCAGGGTCTTGGGATCTAGCCCTGTGTTGGGCTCTCTGCTTAGCAGGGAGCCTGCTTCCTCCTCTCTCTCTGCCTACTTGTGATCTCTGTCTGTCAAATAAATAAATAAAATCTTTAAAAAAAATAAAATTAAAAAAATACCACACAATCCTCAACCCAGAAGCATATCTCTCTAGGTATTAGTTTGGCTCCAAGAGACCCAGGGCTTAGCTAGAGCTGTTAATGTGCATATAAAAAAACCAGATGAGGTTTCCCTTTCATGTTGGTTTTTGCTTTGAGAACTTGGCTTTATGACCAGTGAGAATATTTTCTCTGGTCCACCAATTGGAGGACACATGCATCTGGTGGATAACTGAGTACACTGTGGATCTGATAAGCAGGGTTCTCTTTGTCCAACTGTGCCAGCTCTCAGGGGAGTTTGTCATAAGGGGTCCCAGTCCTTAAGGGGTCTCTGTTATCTCAACATTCCAATTAGTCATCACTAATTTGGGGCAATAGAATTCTGAGTTGCACCCCATTTGCAGCTTGATCTTTCTTGGGCTAACTTTAGGAGTGAACTTTCTGTATCTCCTGAGAACTGCTTTTTTTTTTTTTTTGAAGATTTTATTTATTTATTTGACAGACAGATATCACAAGTAGGCAGAGAGGCAGGCAGAGAGAGAGGAGAAAGCAGGCTCCCCGCTGAGCAGAGAGCCCGATGTGGGGCTCGATCCCAGGACCCTGGGATCCTGACCTGAGCTGAAGGCTTTAACCCACTGAGCCACCCAGGTGCCCCAAGAACTGCTTTTTCTTCTTTTTTTTCCCCCTACCCTTCATAGGGATGCCTCTTACATCCATGGGAAAGCCATAAAAAGGTTTATTGGTTTGAATTGCTACTGGCATCAATATAAGATCCTACTCATCAATGTCCAGATGATGGATCCTTTGAACTGGCTATATTTGAAAGAAAAAAGAATTTAGAGAACTCTCATCCTGAACAAATTGTCTTATTGGTACATATGAAAAGACCAAAATAAAAAGAGAATACAAAAAGATGTATTGGCTAACTTTAGGGACTCCCTTAAGAAGATTATAGAATGGAAATTAGAACAAAAATTAAATCCAAAGTAAATTCACCTTTTCAAAATATGGCCCCATCTGCCTGTTTTTACTTTCATTTCCCTTCAAGATTTACAGAGAACAGTTCAGCCTGATCCCTAGGCCCAGGGTATACAAGTTACTTGTAAAAATACTGAAAGTCAGAAAGTGAGTTGGGCAGAAGCACCTGGGACAGGCGGTGGGACTCATTTTGCTGAGCTCTATAGTTAGGCTCCGCCAGCTTCATCCTTTGCCACCGAGGAACTCATGTCCACTGGAAAGCAAAAAATAAAATTTCACATTTTTCCTTTCTTTATAACTCCAAACCTATTGATTATTGATTCTTTCCCTCCCTGGGATAGCTATAGCCTACTTTTTTTTTTTTTTTAAAGATTTTATTTATTTATTTGACAGACAGAGATCACAAGTAGCAGAGCAGCAGGCAAAGAGAGGCGGGGGCGCGGGGGGGTGGTGGTGGGAAGCAGGCTTCCTGCTGAGCAGAGAGCCTGACTCGGGGCTCAATCCCAGGACCCCGGGTTCATGACCTGAGCCGAAGGCAGAGGCTTTAACCTACTGAGCCGCCCAGGTGCCCCTCGCCCACTTTTTTTTTTTAAGTTTTTATTTAAATTCCAATTAGTTAACACAGAGTGTCATATTAGTTTTGGGTGTACAATTTAGTCATTCAACACCTACAACACCTGTGTTTATCACAAGTGTTCCTAATCCCCATCACCTATTTAACTCACCCAACTCCTCTCTGGTAATCATCAGTTTGTTCTATATACTTAAAAGTCTGTTTCTTGGTTTGCCTATTTTTTTTTCTGCTGTGCTCGTTTATTTTCTGCTATACTCATTTATTTTGTTTCTTAAATTCCTTAAGTTAAATCCTTAAATTTGTCTTTCTTTGACTGACTTATTTCACTTAGCATAATACTCTCTAGCTCCACCACATCCTTGCAAATGTCAAGATTTCATTCTTTTTTATACTGAGTAATATTCCCGTGTGTGTGGTGTGTATGTGTGTGTGTGTGTGTGTGTGTGTGTGTGTGTGTGTGTGTGTGGTGTGTGTGTGTGTGTGTGTGTGTATCACATCTTCTTTATCCATTCATCAATTGATGGACATTTGGACTGTTTCCATAATTTGGCCTTCTTGCTTCTCTATTGTTGTGTCATAAGAACTTGGCTTGGGATATGCATATTGTTGATTTTCCCTTTGGGCTGTCTTTGGGAGTGACTCTGGATCTTGGAATGTCAATATCCTATGCACCATCTTTGGGGAACCCTCTTACATCCAAGGAGGGTTGTTCAAGGCTGCCAGAAATACTTTTTGTCCCTGCTGAAGACTGGTAAGATGTTTAAAAGGAGGAATTTTTTTTAGGTCCTCACCCTGAGGCTAAAATGAAGCTAAATGTACCCAGAGGAAAGGAAAAGCCTTCTAAAACATTTGTAATAGAATTTATCAAAATATTCCAAAATCCCCGATATATTAAAAAAAAGGGGAAAATGAAAATAATGTAGTTGGGTAAGTGGATCCACCTATGATGTCATTTGGGCTATAATTCAATTATTTGAAGACTTGAAAGCAGTTGTCCTTATCATTTAAAGGTTATAAAATAAAGTTTTAAAATCAATAGTGTACTTACATAACTAAAACTTAATTTTCTTTCATGTGCTGTGGAAATTTTGTCTTTACCATTTTTGGGGGCGGTGGGGGGCGGGTCTTTACCTTTTAGGTAGACTGCCTAGAAAGTAAATATCCTTTTTTTTTTTTTTTAAGATTTTATTTACTTCTTTGACAGAGAGAGATCACAAACAGGCATAGAGGCAGGCAGAGAGAGAGAGGGGGGAAGCAGGCTCCCTGCTGAGCAGAAAGCCCGACGTGGGGCTTGATCCCAGGACCCCGAGATCATGACCCGAGCCAAAGGCAGAGGCTTAGCCATTTAGCCACCCAGGTGTCCCCAATATCCTTTGTTTTATCAAAATAATTTTCTGTGCTTTATAAGGTCTTTGACTCACAACTATGTAACTTTTTGTATTTGCCTTAAAATCTTTTGTCAGTTTGGTTAAATAGATAATTGAGTATGATCTGTGATCCTATTTGGTCAAGTGTCCAAACCTTCTGATATTTTTGACAATCTTCCCAAATCATATTCTAAATGAAATTGTTGTTTTTAAAGATATTTATTTATTTATTTATTTAGTTATTTGACAGAGAGAGAGAGAGAGAGAGGGAGAACATGTACAAAAAGAGGGAGTGGCAGGCAGAAGGAGAAGCAGGCTCTTGGCTGAGCAGGGAGCCTGATGTGGGGTTCAAACCCAGGACCCTAGGATCATGACCCAAGCTGAAGGCAGACGCTTAATGACTGAGCCACCCAGGCACCACTGTTGCTGGGTTTCTTTAACCTCAAACTAAGTTCTGGCTTATAAAAGAGAAAGGGTGCACTAATTTGGCTTACCAAGTATATTAAATTACTGGGGAAACATTGTCAAATAAGTGGTGGTGACAAACCTTCTTAGCTTATATTGTATGGGTAAATGTTATTAGTATAACTATTCTAGAAACTGTATTAAATTCTTAAAATTCTGATATGTTCTGGTATAATGTTATCAGTCATAATTTTAGCCATTACATGAAAATGTTGAATGTCACAGAAACAATCAAATTTCTTTGTCACTTCCATCATAAGAAACTTTAATCAGATCTTTAATAATGAGCATGCTGAGACTTCTGTCATTCACAGTCATTGTTTTAATCTGATGCTTTGCAAAACTGTTCCTGCAAACATATTTCATCTTCAAGGACATGTAAGGAAAGGACTTTTGACAAGTATAGGTTTCTGATAACATGAAGATCATAAAACTGAGTGAGGTAGGAATTTCCAAAACTAATGGAAAAACCTGATTCAAGAAGAACAAATATTAATTACATGGAACTGAATGCACTGAGTAGGATAATTAAAATTTTATGACTTTTTGTTTGAAACAATGCGGGTTCCTTATGTCCCATTTTTCCAGATTTAAAGAAACCTTTTTCTTTGTTCTGTTAAGCTATCAATGACTTGGTAAGATTCACCTTTGTGGACAAAGATGAAATAATTACATTTTCTATCTGATCCCTCTAGAATTTGAAAAATGTGAGTATTCTTAAATTTTCATGGTGATATACTTATTTGTGCAAGTTCAATAAGAATTTGCTCTTGTAATAAGACACAATTGGAAATATTGGTTATATTACCAAGGCTTTGACTATAATGTCATATTTGAAAATGATGTGATAAACTCAAATGACCAAACAGTTTTAAGAAACTAAGGTTAACTTTATGGAGCCAATAAACCCCTTTGGAAAAATTGGTCTGCCTTGTTTATAGGGCTGTTGGTAGTCTTACCAGGTGAGTAAGGAAGATCACTTTCTGGCAGGCATGAGAACCTCAGGATATCTTGGGGACCTCCAGAAGAGAGGAATTAACCCAAATCTATAGGTTTTGCAGGCAAACTTTGATAGCAAGTTGGCTTTCTAGCCTCAAGAGGCTTTTAAAAATTTGGAACCTGAGATTCCTTAGGAAAAATTTCTAGCAAAGTAGATTTTAAAAGCCTATATGGTTAATCACTATTCTTCCTGCACTTATATGAATGATATGGCCAAATCTATTGACACTAGACTGAATTTGTCAAAAAATTGGTCTTACTGTGGTTTTCTTTAATAGAAATAGAGGTAACTACAAAAATAAAAATTCTGTTCTAGTAGAAACTATAATAAATATCTGTAGTCATCAGATTCTAGTGTCATTAATTGCTTTGAGCTTTAGTTTTCTACCTATAAACTAGAACAGATCTTGAATTCTTCTATTTTTCTCCACTATTTGGCTATAACTCTCCAAACTAACACTTCCAATTTTCTCTCACCCTTCTAACTTGTAGTCATTGAGAACTAAAGTTCCCTTTTACTAAGGTCCTACAAGCTAAGTTGTACAACTTGATGTAAACTTCAGAGAAATCAACACAAGAGCTCATGTATAGGTGATCTTCATGCCTGTTGCTGTAAGGGCTGCTTAGAAAGATCCCCGGAGATATTCAAATCAGGAAAATCTATCATATTGTCACTGCCCGCCCTCACTCCATCTGAAGATAGTTCAAGCTGGACATCTAGAAATTTTCTCAACTGGCTGCCTTCAGAACTCAGAAATTGTGACTATAATCTGCTTCAATCATTAGCTATTGTTTTTCTTTTGTTTCCATAGAAATGTCTCTTATTAAACATCAGATTGGTTTCAATATAGGCCTACAATGAGCCCACTTGCATCACTGTATCCTGAAATGAGACACAGCTGTTTCACTGAATTGCCCTATTCGCAGTACTAAGAGACTGGTTCATTAAAGTTAAGCAATCTGCCAACTCAACTTCTGGACTGTGAAACTTCTTGGGGAAGTTCCAAAGGTGAGACTGAGGAGGAGCAAAATACATGACCTGAATATGCCACTTTGGCATGTGGATTGTGTTCAGCTAAAGGCAATCTAGATCCAGCAGATTCAAGAAAAATTTTCACGTCTCCCTTAACTAATTTAGATAGGGGACCTGGTCTAGAAAGAGAGCTATTAGCAAAGATAACTTTTTGTCTGACAAGACCTATCTATGTCAGGGCAAAGATCTAGTTCCAATTGTCTTCTGAATCATCTTCCTCCCCTTTGAAGCCCCAGGACTCTATCCATTTCTTAACTCAGGATGGCGGCACATAAGCTTCAAATGACTGACTTGTCCTTGGTTCTCATATATTTTAGAGGGCTCCCTTACAAACATAATTAAATCTGTTTTTCTCCCATTAATCTGTCCTATGTCAATTTAATTCATAGATTAGCCAAAAGAAACTAGAAGAGTAGAGAAAAATCTTTTTTCTCTCTTACACAGTGAATATGCTGATCCTCACAAAGAAGAGGTCATCAATCCACTTGGAATGGCAATGCATTCCACATCATGTTTCTAATTGTGACCAAGACTTAGGCTTACCATTCAGCCTTCTTTATGAAGCTCAGCCCCACCCTTAACCAAAGTAGGCATTTGGATTAAAGAAACACAAATTAGCTGGGTGGGGGGGGTAATCAAATCCAGATAAATGCGGGGGGGAAAAAAGTAATTAGAAATAAACAGGGAGGGGCACTTGGTGTCTCAGTTGGTTAAGGATCCAACTCTTGATTTTGGCTCAAGTTATGACCTCAGGGTTCAGAGACTGAGCCCTGTGTTGGGCTCCATGCTGGGCATGGAACCTGCTTAAGATTCTCTCTCTTCCTCTCCCTCTGTCCCTCCCCTCCCTGCTCGAGCATGTACTCTCTAAATAAATAAATAAATAAACGAACCAACCAACCAACCAACCAAACAGGGCGCATAGCAGACGCAAGCTAAGAATTAAAACAATAATTTAGCCTCTAAATGTATTTTCTTATACTTTCACTTTTCCTTCTTTTTAATTCAAATTAGGGTCTTATTCAAGGAGTAGCTTCCAAAAAGAACAGTTTAGATTTATAAAAGTCTTAGATTTTTCCTATAAGTAAAATAAGCATAATCAGTTCAGGAAAATACTCCCTGGAAACTATGACAAAGTAGCACAGTGTAAAGAAGACTGGCCAATAGGGTGGTCAAAAAGCCTGCAGGACAAACCAGGAAACATGATTCTAGTGGTCCTCTGGCCCGTTCTTTTCTAACAGGAATAAGGAATGGTCCTACTATCTCTTTATCACACACCCTCCACCCCGCCCCTGCTACTATTTAAAATAACACCTATGAGAGGTTTTGCCAGCTCTTTCAGTTGTGATCTCCAAAGGAAATAGGGAAATTTAATGGGAAATGTGGGATGCCAATATTCAGATAAGTTCCAACCTCAAGAGAGAGAAATAGGGAAAAAGATTTCCAGCAATTTTTAACAATATGCCTGTCACTATCAGCAGGCTTAACTCTGTCATTTGGCTATCAGAATTTAGGAGGCGAGCGAACTCTTCAACAGGAAGCAAAATGTTTACAACACAGAGACTAGTGTTAAAAGGCACTTGGTTATTTGGTTTCCAGCATAAGTTTTCCTGATTGGAACATGACTGACATCCGATACAAAAATACAGCTAGTTCATCTGAGCACATGCTTACCATCTCTCTTCTTGTGCCAAAACTTTATGAGAAAGAGTCAAGTTTTCTTTCTCATTGTATGAAAAGATGCAACAGAGATAGAGTGAAAAATGAGACTGTTAAGGGTGCGAGGAGGCACTTACTGCCCTCTTTCTGATAAATTGCAAGAAGGCAGTCACAGGATGGAACTGCTTCTGGCATTCAAGTAGTTAAGAGATTTTGAGGTCAAAGCCACAAACACTGAAGTAATGGGGACCCATGCATAGGCTTTTCAAAAATCAGAGAGCTTCTTTGAGAAGAGAACAGACATTAGATTAAGCTAATGTTGCTTAACACGTGAAATGTGTTATTAGTGATTTACAGAGCCCAGAAGATACTCAGCTCTACAAGACATTCCAAACTTGGACCCAGCAAATGTTACAAAGGGCAGAGAAAAGTCAGAGGAGAGCAGAAGAAAGAATTCTCCAACCTCATGTCTGATACAATTATAGGTTGCAGATGGGAGGAGGAATCATGGAATCTGTATGTAAATGACAGGGTTTAGCAGGGACCTGATAGTGGCTCTAAAATTGACTTTAAAATTTTACAGAAGTAATACATGTAGAAAAATAAATAACTACTGATGAAATTTTTAAATTAAAATATCACTTTTATTTTTAAAACCCAGAGCTAACATTATAGCTGGCATATAATAATCACTTAATAAATATTAGGCATTTAAAAGTATATATATATATATAGTACATATACATATATATATATATAAAAGTACATATATAATAATATATGTATCTTTGAATACATATCTACTTATTGATCTACACTTTTAAAAACCTACATTTGTTATTAAACAATATGTTGGGACTATATTTATATGCCAATAAATAACTTTTGTTGTTTTATTTTATCTGTTTTACCACTAATATTTGTATGCTTTATAATATAGCAAGATATAATGTTGATTATCTTGACTGTATCTGGAAATCAACAGACCTTAATGTATAAATGCAATGAAATCCCCTCCAGTCAGGGAAGAGAATATAAAAAACAACAGAGCTTCAAAGGGAAGAGGTACAGCAGAGATCAAATGTGCACACATTTAAATGAATATATGCAAAGATATGAACTAAAGAAATGACCCAGAGAAGAGATATGAGCCTCTCCCTTCCTTGCAACATGACTCTTCCTTCTCCTTTCCCTCTGTCCCTTTCTGTCTCCCCAGATGCGTTCTTGCTGGCTAGGTCACTCCAGGATTTCCTAATTATAATGAGGAAGCACAGCTGATCACTCTGGTGAGTGTGAGTTCAGATCAAAATCTTATCACCTTTTGACCTTTAGCTCCACCCTCTGTTACTAGTCTGAAAGTTGGCACCCCTGACTGTAAATGGAAGATAAAAGAAGGCAAAGAACCAAAGCAACATATGCCAGCGGCTGTTAGTTCTGCAAAGCCACACCTTGTTTTTCTCTTCCTGTTTAATGCGAGAAGCAGAGCCTGGGGCCATTATATTTTAGGGTGGGAACAGAACTGCAGTGCACAAGCAGTTATTTACCTACTCAATCAAGGCAATTATATTTCATTGAGAAAATAAAGGGCATCTTTGGGAATTTATTGATTCTGCTACCACCAAATTAATAATTCTGCCCACATCTTCCCCCATCTTCTTTCCTTGTGGTCCTGTTCTTACCAAAGGCTAGTCGCTCCCATTCTGCCTTGGGACCCATTGCTTCTGCTTTTTAGACACTAACCCTTGTCCTTCTCTTATCTTTTCTCCAGCGTCATCCACAACTTCCCTAGAATATGTGCGAACATATTCTAGTAGTTATCAGATTGAAAAGCAAGCACAAATACAACAGACGCAAAATCCTAGGTTTGAGCCCTTCCCTACCTCCAGGTACTACTCCCACATATTTTTATGTTCCCTTTTAAGTAAATCTCAAACAAGTTTTGTTCATGGGTTGTCTACACTTGCTGAACTTCATTTCATCGTTCATCACACTCTGATCTGTCCTCTCTCTCCACCAGCCACTAAAATAGCTTTGGTCAAAGTTACCAAGGACTTTTATGTTGACAAGACAACGGGCAGGCTGTGTCTTATACTTGTCAGCCTCTCTGCATCATTCCCCATGGGGAACGATTCTATCCTTAATCCCTGATTTCAGTGACACCTTGCTCGCCTGGGTTTTCTTCTGCCATTCTCATAGAGGCTGCTTTCAGGCAAACAGTCTTGAGAAATCAAATGCAGAAAAGGCCTACAGAGACCACCTGACTGACAGGCCCAGCAGGTGACTCGCTTCAAAATATCCATAGGCCCTCACTAACCAATGTGCTACTTATAACTAGGCACAGTTACCAAAAAAGGTAAGATGCTACATGTAGCCATACCTCCTCCTCTTCTCCCTTTAAAAACAGCCCCCATCCACTGCCTCCTTGAAGACAGTCTCTTCTCTCCTGTCCTACCCACTCCTCCCTTGTGGTGTATTCAATAAAGTTCTATCTCCTTTGCTCTGTCTCAGAATTTTTTCATCTCCTTCACCATTGACTTCCATCCCATTGTCACCCCACATTTGGGGGCCCCCAGCCAATTGGACACACCCCATTTAGACACTATAATTCTGGCTTCTCTTTTATCCTCTCTTTACCAGCCCTCCCCCTCTGGCTTCTAATAGATTTAGGACTAGGTCCTGGGTTCTATTTTCTTTACTTTCTTTACTTTCTGCATTTTCTCCCCAGTGATCCCATCCATGTCCATGTCATCTATATATTGATAACTCCTATTGGAGACTATGGTCTAACACCCAGATATTCCCTTTGGGACTAAGGCACTCAGTCTTCCAGCTGCACTGTTGTCTGTTGGCAGCTCACAGTTGATTCCCTCATTGAGTATTGTCCTCTGGTCAAGATTCGACCTCTTCCCCAAGAACTGTCTGCATTTAATGCTAGTTGAAGCAAGGGTACAAAGGCCTCTGTTCAGGACATCTCTGAAGGGCCATGCCAGTTCCAGAGTTCCCTACTCATGCTTCCCCTTCTTCCTTCCTCACACATATTGTTTTCGAGAGCACTCCTATGATAGACAGTGTGATACACCACCCAAATGTCCCTTCAGGAATGGAAGACTAATTATGTTGGGTCCCCAATGTCGGGTCCCCCAATAATGGGTCCGTGATTAAAGGAGTGAGACTGATACAAAGCGAAGGTCAAGCAAAGCTTTATTTTGCGCCAAACATCGAGAATCAAACCGACTGGCCAGGGGCCATGCCTCTTACAGAGAGGGCGACACCTCCCTGCCTCACAGACTAACTTTTATAGAGCAAAGGCCACATGGTTGGGCCTGGCCACACACAGGTGGCGAATGAGATTGTAACACACAGAGAAAGCTGCACAGTCATGCTGGGTCACACATAAGTGACCAATTGAATTACAATTTACCCTATAGTAGACATTTGAACTAACCTATCACCTTGGTGAGAATTGGCGCCCAAAATGCGGGGCCCACACTCCTTGGTAGCTAGGGAGACAGTATGCGCACTCTACTGATTGGATTTCTCCACCTGACCCAACTCATCCCTGCATTCGGGCTGTTATCTCCACCTGACCTGACCCACCCTTGTATTTGGGCTTTGTTACCTGGGACTGGTTTCCCGGACTTGCTTTTTTTTTTTTTTTTTTTTTTTTAAGATTTTTTTATTAATTATTTGACAGACAGAGATCACAAGTAGGCAGAGAGGCAGGCAGAGAGAGAGAGAGGAGGAGGCAGGCTCCCCGCTAAGCAGAAAGCCCGATGTGGGGCTCGATCCCAGGACCCTGGGATCATGACCTGAGCCGAAGGCAGAGGCTTTAACCCACTGAGCCACCCCGGTGCCCCCCGGACTTGCTTTTAAATAAGTTCCCCTGGGGGGGCAGGGTCAATTTAAGTTTTACTGCATAAACAACAAAATGGCTATTCAACCGAGGTGGGGCCGCTCTGGCTAAATAGGCCCTTACAATTATGGCTGTTGGGAATGCAGCATATTTTTTTAAACATATATGTAAACACAATTGTTCATATATATAACAACATTTATGTATATATAACATATACACACGTATATCACACACACACACACACACACACACACACACACACACAAACATACAGATAGATGCAAAAAAAGACCTTAAAATCCATACTTAAATTTTAGTCATCCATGAATAAGGTACAATAATACAAAAGTCACTAGTTGTAATATATGTTGAATTCAAATTGTGTTTTGGTAGATGGAATAACTTAAGTTTACCTACTTTGATGGCTACAGAATTTTACTAACATTTGTGGAGAAAACACAACTTTTTATTCATCTACTTTCAAATATTCTCCATCTTTTTTTCCTTTTGTTAAGAATTACCTCCTTGAAGTTTCAATTTCCTTTTCTTCCTTTCCTCCTCCCTCCCTCCCTTTTCCTTCCTTCCTTCCTTCCTTCCTTCCTTTCTTTCTTTCTTTCTGTGTCAAAGAGACAGCCTAGATAAGGGTTCTGGGAGATTAAAAAAAAAGAGTTCTGGGAGATGATCAGGTAGAACATTTACATCTCAAAAGCAAAGGGACAGAATATAAGTTTCTCTAAGAAGGACTTCTGTTCCTGAAGGCCAGGCTTTTTATAGTACTTTACAAGTCTTTTAAGATGAATAAGGGAGGTTTGGGGATTAATAAAAAGGTAGGTAGACTTTAAATAGTTTATGGAGCCACATTTCTGGTTTTGGAGATTGTAAAATAAAGAAAGTTGCTTTTAATTTGTCAAAGAATTGGGTTGTGCCCAAATGACATCAAGGGACTGATCTACCATCCAATCATCCAATCACATTTTTGTCAACTTGCTTTTTCTATCAGGAGATTTCCAACTAAGATGGAAATCAAAAGATTTCTATGTTCTGGATTTAGAGCTTGGCTTTGGAATATTTTAGTAAATCCTTCCACAAAGGAAGTATTCCCTGGATACCATCCACAGGGTCAGAGTGGGGTTTGAAGTGAAGAGTGTAAGCTTAAGTAAGCCTAAGTACCAGGACTTGGCGAGGATTTTCATTAATTTTTATTTTAGCTTCCCTTGGCAATTTAGCAGGAGACCCCTCAGAATCCCGTCAACCCTGGGAGGGGCCCATATGGGGGTCTCCTTCAAGGGTAGATATGGAGGTGCCTATAAGTAACTTGGTAAGCTTTCGTTAATGGCCATGTAGCCTCTTCAGAGTGGAAAGACAATTCAGACAGAGGATTGCTAGAAATGAGTGCCTGAACAAAGAAAAATAGAAGGAGTAGGAGTTGCATCCATCCGACTGTCTTCTGTTTCAGGGACCGCTTGTGTCTTTAATTTTTTCATTAGCTTTTTGTAATGACTTTTTCAATGAAGGTGCTTGGAGTTTTGAAGCCTTTTGGAAACTTCTGTATCCCATTCTGCTAGATTTGGGAGCCCTTGCTTTAAAGTGTACTGCTTAAATGAATAATCTTATCTAACTGAAATGTTCTTCATAATGACCATTGTCATTTCAGGCTGTAATTTCCCTGAGGGCTGGCAGTGGTTTGGTAGGATCCTTAAAAAGCCAGGATCGGAGTTTGAACCACATTTCTGTGCACACATATCTAGCTGCAAATGGGGTTGTGTGACCACATTTCTTTCCAGCCATATACTGGGGCCCCTAACCTGACAATAAGCCAAGTTTTTAGTACACAAATTTAATAAGATTTTGCCACTTTTGTAGATATTTATAGCTTCCAGGATCATAGTTCTTAGACATAAAATAAGCAGGTGTGATGGAAAGTGGCATGCTCAACTCTTTGGAATTTAAGGATCCGATTTTTTTAGCTAAGCTTTTGGGTCTTCTGGAGCCGAGCTAATTCTCAAGAGGGATGTGCCACTGGGCTGGGGATTGTGTGGTGTTTTACACTGTACCTCATTGCATGGAAATTTATTGAAGTTGTTGGGTGACCTAGTGTCAATCTAACCTATTCTGTGACCAACTTATCCTAACACAGGAGTCTTAGAGTTGGGTGGTGAGTGCTCTAATAGCCTCTAAGTGTTTGACCTGTGCCCACCAATTTGTGGCTTTTGGCTTCCAAGATTCCCTTTAACAATAGCCTTTACCGGGCATGTGCACCTGAATGTTTATAGCAGCAATGTCCACTATAGCCACACTATGGAAAGAACCTAGATGTCCATCAACAGATGAATGGATAAAGAAGATGTGGTATATATATACAATGGAATACTATGCAGCCACCAAAAGAAATGAAATCTTGCCATTTGCAATGATGTGGATGGAATTAGAGAGTATTATGCTGAGTGAAATAAGTCAATCAGAGAAAGACAATTATCATATGATCTCCCTGATATAAGGAATTTGAGAGGCAGAGTGGAGGGTTTGGGGGGTAGGGAAGGAAAAAAATGAAACAAGATGGGATCAGGAGGGAGACAAACCATAAGAGAGTCTTAATCTCACAAAACAAACTGAGGGTTGCCAGGGGTAGGGAGGTATGGAGAGGGTGGTTTGGTTATGAACATTGGGGAGGGTATGTGCTATGGTGAGTGGTGTGACGTGTGTAAGACTGATGATTCACAGACCTGTACCGCTGGGGCAAATAATACATTATATGTTAATTAAAAAAATTAGCCTTTACCTATACAAAACAAGAGAGATAAACACGTTCCCATTAACATTTCAGCAGTAACCACAGATATTACTGCAGACTGACTAGTAGAAAGCCTTGTGTGTATCGCCAGCAATTTCCAACACTGAACCAGGGACTGGGGAGAGGACAGAACCAGCAGATTCTAACAAATGGGGATTCCAAACAAATGCAGAACTAGGGACTGAACCATGTGAAGGGACTCAAGTTCCAGGTAGAACTGTCTGCTAGTTCAAGCTCACCTGCTAAGCCCTGGACTGGAAAGCCAATTAAATCAGCAGTGTGATGCAGGAGAGTGGAACTGCGAACTCAGAGGAACTAACCTATGGCCCTCAGAAACAGTGAGAAAGACAGAGAACTCAAAGGGTCCATGGGTACCATGCCTGTGTTTCCTGTCTCCAAAGCTGTTGAAAGTCTCTTTCGGATCCCACTGCTGCCATCATATCTGTTAAAAAATAAAAGTTAACCTATTTAATTTTATCTATTTGTTTTTCTTTTCAAAATTTTATTTAAATCCTAGTTAGTTAACGTATAGTGCAATATTGGTTTCAGTTATCACTTATATACAACACCCAGTGCTCATCATAACAAGTACTCTCCTGGCCCATTCAGCCCATCCCACACCCATCAATTCCCAGTTTGTTCTCTATCTTTAAGAGTCTCTTATGGTTTGTTTCCCTCTCCCTCCCATATGTTCATTTGTTTTGTTTCTTAAGTGCCACATATGAGTGAAATCATATGGTCTTTTTCTTTTTCTGACCTATTTCACTTAGCATAATACACTCTAGCTCCATCTATGTTGTTGCGAATGGCAAGATTTCATTCTTTTTGATGGCTGAGTAACATTGGACAAGGAGGTCATTAACAAAGAGTGGACTGTTTGTGGCAAGGTCATTTTCCTTTAGGAGAAGGCAGAGATCTATCAGGCAGATTACCTCAGTACTGACCAGGAAATTCCAGCTGTTCTAAGATTCTACTCCTGGGAGATGTTGAAAGTGTAATTAAGTTCAGTGTTAAGTCTTGGTTTGGTGACCTGGGCTTAGCCCAAGTGACTCCATTTGAGGCCTCTTATCCCTTTTTTAACACTAGCAAGCAGCAAGTCAGGGATTTAAAGCCAGGCATGCTATTTCTGGAATCTATGCTTCTAAGTATTAACTATTACATTATGCTCCCATTCTCTCTTTTCTTAAAATTTTTATTTTAATTCCAGTGAGATAACATACATTTTATATCAGTTTCAGGTGTACAACATAGTAATCCAACACTTCCATATATTACCCTGTGCTCATCATGACAAGTGCACTCCTTAATCCCCATCACCTGTTTAGCCCATCCCCACCACCCCACCCCTCTGGTAACCATCAATTTGTCCTCTATAATTAAAAGTCTGTTTCTTGTTTTGTTTCTCTCTTTCTTATTTTTTCCCTTTGCGTGTTTTTGTTTGTTTGTTTGTTTCTTAATTTCCACATATGAGTGAAATCATATGGTATTTGTCTTTCTCTGATTTATTTCACTTAGCATAATACTCTAGCTCCATCCATGGTGTTGTGAATGGCAAGATTTCATTCCTTTTTTATGGCTGAATAATATCCCATTATATATATCACACATTCTTTATACATTCATTAATCAATGGACTCTTGGGTTGCTTCCATGTCTTGGCTATGGTAAGTAATGCTGCTATAAACATAAGGGTGTACATATCTCTTTGAGTTAATGTTCTTGTATTTTGGGGGGCGAATATTCAGCAGTGCAATTGCAAAAACAAAACAAAACCAAGACTGTGCCACCCAGGCACCCTCAGGGACATTTTAATTCTTGGCCTCTATTGTACCTCTGCATTTATCACAGTATTTGGTTAACAGTGAACACTCAGTAGTATTTGTTGAATACATAAAAAAGTGAATGAAAGGCAATACTGAAAGGTGAGCAAGAGCTTGGTTCTGGAATCAGACAGACCAGGATTTGACTTAATCTTCTGATCCTGGGAGATTATGAAACCTCTTGAAATATGTTCTGTCTCTGTAAAAGGGAGCTAATAATAGTATCTACCTCATAGCTATGTTGTGAGGTTTAAATGAGATAACCTATCTTCTGGACACACTGTAAACCTGCAATGCATCCCAGCTGTTATTATCATCACTGTTGTCCCTGTCCTGAGCTGCATCACAGATCACTGTCCAGCCTGTGGGTTGACAGCCCTTGGATGAGATCCTATTCCTATCCTAACCAGCTGAGGTTGGCAGTTAGGGCCGGGGCAAGACATTCTTGCTGAGCCTATGGGTAGAGCAGGTACTCGACTGTCATGCCCATGATGGTGCTCAAAGCCAGAAAGAAGCACTTCCCACAGGGCCTCTTTCCCCTTCTTTGTTGCCTTTCTCAGCCTCTCTCCCTTCCTGTTGTTTGTATTGCTCTTAACCCAGGCTGAATTAAGCCAGTCCTCTTCTTAGCTCCCTTTCTGCCACTGGAAAGCATCTCCGGGAGTATAAGGGATTCTCTTCTCTCTGTTAACAGGGTATACTTAGCAGAGACAGATATTTGATGTTACAGTAAGATAGGTTAACCAGGCTTCTGAGGAAACACACAGTGGCTTGATATAGCCCAGAACTGATAACCTCTGTTTTCTCTTCTTCCTGGGTCACAGGAAACGCTGACAACTCCACCCTTCCCAGTGGTTACTGGCAGAAAACACTTATGTGGATTAATTTGTAGGTATATACAGAAGACAGATGGGAAAGAAAATGCAAACAGGGAAGGTGGAAAAGCATTGGGCATTGGAAAATGGGAAAGGGAGGGTAGGAAGCTTGACTGCCTTATGTTTATTCAAGGAGAGAGGATAGAAGCTATTGCTTTTCTAGGGATCAGCCAGAGAAGACTTCCTGGAAAAGTACCGAATTATCCAGGTTCATGTCTGCCAACTCCTAAAGACTTCCTGCCTGCAGCCCTTCTGAACTAATTTGTAGTTATCTGGGCATTTTGTCTTGACTGTGTAATACTGTTCTCTCTTCGAGGAATGGTTATTTTATTCCTTGTTCCCTTAAGGCCTCAAGAATTCCTGCCCCTCGTAACTGTTCCACTGCTGGTTTCAGTACCTGTGCCTGAGACATTATAGGTATCTCATAAATGCTTGGTGAATGAATAAGGGATATTCAGAAGGTTTTCAGTGCATATAAAGATTGTAAAGTGGTGAAAAAAGTAAATGCTGGGTGCATACAAGGGAGGTTCTACAATGTGACTGAGTCTTGGGAATTACTTATCCCAAAAGGTGATATACATGAATGAAAGAAATAGGTGAAAAAAAAAAAGGCTGGATATAGTCCTGGAGGACAGTAGTTATCCCAGGTGACAGAGGGGAGCTTGAACTGGCAGAGACTTGAATGGGTGGTGACTTGGGCTCCACCCAAGAGTGTGGCAGTGGGTAAGTTCCTCCGGCTGCCACTGGGCCCTGTCTCAACTAGCTGTGTACCAGTAGAGAGGGTCAGTGACAACTCTGAGGATGGGACAACTTGTTCTAACTGGTCCCCCTGGAGGAACTAAGTTTTTGTGATTTGCACAAAGTCCCATGCTAGTGTTGGTCCTGGAGGGGCCATATTTTGATACCTTTTTGTTGATGCCATAAAGAAACCGTTGCCCTCTTCTCCCTAATTGTCACCACTAGAAACAGTATGCAACCACAGACTCTCCTGGGATAACAATGCTTATCTCCCTCTCTCTTCCTCTCTCTTGTTTTTTGCTATTGAGGGACAGAGGGCTACTTGATGTGTAAAGGGAAAAGGAAAGATTTTTCCATGTTGAGTTAGGTAGCTACCCTCCATAAATCCCCTTACTCTCTCTCATCCTTCCTTGATGATTAAATGTTAAAAGTGTCACCTGAAGAAGCTCTTGGGCCTCTCTTTAAAAGGAGCACAGATTGTCATCTTTTCCAAGATGGTTTCCGTGAGGCTAGGCTTGACTTTAGAGATATACTTCATGTCTCTTACAAGCCTCTGTTATTATCTGATTTTAGGATTTAAAATTTACATGTACTGAATATTCATATATGCAATCAGCTCTGATTATTCTGGGGTAGAGTGTGTATATTGATTGGGTTAGTGGCCCATTCACAATCACTTTTGATTTCAAGCTCTTATTAAGATAATCACAGACTCTGCTTAATTAATTCCTTTGTTGAAATTATTACTATCGGTGTTTATTCCTACATGGGAGTTAATGCAAAGATGCTTTTCTCATGCAAAGTAGTGCTTCCGCACTATCTTTTCTTCTGATTGCCTTTTCTGGAAGAAAGAAGGAAAATAAGACCTGTATGTATTAGTCTACAGGGGATGCTGTTTATGAGAGGCACATGATGCAATGGGAAGCAGACAGGATAGGCATCATTCATTTAACAAATATTTTTTAAATGCAGCTACTACAGTACGGGGCTCTATGCACTGGGTTCAAATCCCAGCTCTGTCACTTACTAGCTCAGGGACCCAGGGTGATTAACTATCTCAGTTCCCCCAGGACTGTTTTGGTGTTAGCATGCGAAGTCCTGCAGGCCTGGAAGCCTCTTCCTCCTGGGCTTGGAAGTCACTTGCCCTATCTGTAAAATAGGGGAACTGATTCTTTTTTTCGTCTTGAGTTGGCTTGCGGGTCAAATGAGAGAAGGTGAAACAGCTTTGTTAAGTTGTAAATTGCCATAGAAATGTAAAGTACTGTACCCCCCCCCAACCCCCCACCTCATGTATGTGTAGTGAAGGGCTAGGTTCTAGAGCTGGATTTTTACACTCTAGGCAAGGCAGTTACCATGGGGTGGGGGAATGCCCAACTCATCAGCAACTGGGATAGTTTTCATCTGACTGCCAAGTTTGGTGCCCAAGGGCAGTGGAAGTATTGCATCGGAGTCCTGCAGGCAAATGGTAAAGGGGTCCAAGGGAAGAGGCAATGGGCTTCTGTGTGTTCTCAAGCACATGGCAATAGCCATGGCGGAGTCTGGGAATCTCTGTGGGAGGGGATTGATAGGAGCAGCCCAGATGGTCTAGTAGAGGGGCTTGAGCACTGGGTAGGTATCTTCAACATGAACAGGGTTGAAATAGTACAAAATTAGTACAAGTACAAATAGTACAAGACAGAGCCCTGTTATCAGACAGGACTGGAGGTTGGATATGGACCCTTAGACAGGATGACTCAAAGGCTGGGCCATAGAATATGGGACTGGAGCTAGAGGTAGGAAGAAAAGTCTGAGGAAGGAATGGCAGTAGAATAGAAGATTTTACAACTCTGCTGGGATAGATCTCTGCATGGTTTTACTATCTTTTTACAGAGTTTGCTATTCTGGAGAGGCTAATACCTATATACTCTCAACTTTGTCTTTATTCACACTACTTTTTTTTTTTTTAACATTTCTGCTTTACTTTTATGATATTCAATGCATTTTCATAAGTGCTTATTATGTGCCAATGATGGAGGATAGTCAGAAGAAAGGCAGGCAGGGGCAAGGGGTTCCCGTTCTAAGAGGAAAACTACCCTTCAAAGGAAAAAGACCCCATCCTGTTATTCTGGGCTTTACTCAGTGCTCCAGCTTTAAGTCTTCCTACTGGGAGGGCTTATAACTTGTATGTGTTAGAAAGAAAGGAAATGGCCTTGGCCTCCTAACCCAGACCCAGAGGCCAGCTCAACAGCCAGTGGGATATTTAACCAAAGAGCTGGATCTGGTGGCCTGCAGCTGGCTTTGCCATAGGGTAGCAGCAGCCACAGCTCCCTAGATCCCTGAGGCTATGAAACACCACCCTGGAAGGAACCCCTCCACCCTTTCCCATAGGGACAACTACCTGATAGGTAGATGAGCACGTGGGCAACAACCTAATTGAGCAACAGGCACCTGGAGGCTTAATCCGATTAAAATAGCCCACCAACATTCTCATAAAATCCCCTAGACTTAGAAGCCCTGAAGGCAATCCCTCGCATCCATCCTCTCCCTCTTTGGGAGCTTTGTGCTCTCGCTCAATATCACTCAATAAACGTTGCTTTGCTGCCTACCACTCATCATCTGGTCTACCTCTTCATTCTTCCAGGTGGTGTGACCAAGAACTGCAGGTGTTAAAGAAAAAGAAATCCTGCCAACACCAGATCTCTGGGATGTTTACAAATCCCTGGCACATACTCTATCATGGAAACATCTCTTGTGAAGCAGGTAGGAATTCCTCCATTCTACAGACAGGGAAAGAGTCTCAGAGAGGTGAGCTAACTAACATAATGTTACACAGTATGTCATGGAGTTGGGATTTGAACTTGGTTCTGCTTTACTCAAAAGCCCTCAGTCCTTCTATCCTAGGATCCAGCTTCTCGATTGGAGCCCTCAGAGATTGGGTTCATGTATCACTCTTTCAGTGTCTCATCCCTTCCGCGCCTTGAGTTACTAGTTTTTCTTATAAGCATATATTTTCGTTCACCCTTTCCTAGTGCATCATGACTGAACTTTTTCACTTTGATCCAAATTGTCACTAGGTCAGAATGTACTTTGGGTCAGCACCACTCATGGTGTTGGTCTGCGAACTGTTTGTTTCAGCTCCACAAAGATAAGGCACTCAGGTCAGAATGGAAAATGTCAAACAACTACCTCACTAAAAACACTTTTAGTTGAATGGACACTTTCTCCCCCTACAACAAGGCTTTCTTGTTGAAGGAAGCACAGCATGGCCTTGGGTTTACTTTCTGGCACACATTCCTTATCTCACAGTGAATCACCAAAAATAGTCAGAAGACTGACATTGGTCCAGACAGTGGCCCTGGTTCAAGTACAACACTCTGAGGAACGTTACCTAAGCTACCATCACATCTCCTCCCTCACTGTCGTCAACTTTGGATTATTGCAATAGCTTCTCTGACTGATCTCCCTGCTTCTAGCTGTTTCCTGCCATGCATTCTCCACTCCTGCAGAGAAATCTTTCCAACACATAAATTTGTATGTGGTACTTCCTTCTTTAAAACCTTCAATGGCTCCCACTGTCTTTTTTTTTTTTTTTTTGAGATTTTAATTATTTACTTGACACAGAGAGATCACAAGTAGGCAAAGAGCCAGGCAGAGAGAGAAGGGGAAGCAGGCTCCCGGCTGAGCAGAGAGCCCAATGCGGGGCTCGATCCCAGGACCCTGAGATCATGACCTGAGCTGAAGGCAGAGGCTTAACCCTCTGAGCCACGCAGGTGCCTTTCCCACTGTCTCTTGATCAAGTCCAAACTCCATATGGGACCTGGGGCTCTGTGACCTGGCGTCATGTACCCACCCCAGCTTTTTCTTGTTCCTTAGGTCCCAGTTTACTGAATTATATGGAGTTCTCCAAACAGGGCCATGTGCTCACTTCACAATTTTGTAGGTCAGCCCCTGTTGTCCTCCTTTCTCCTTGTGAGCCTGTTGTGCATGCAAACATTCTCTCTTTCTGTCTAGTCAGAAGCCACATTAGCTACAAGGGACATCACAGGGGATACGGGAATATAGGTGAGATTGGAAAGACTTTGTTTTAATTTTAGGATTTGACTGGGGGAGAGGAAGGAGAGATACAGGCAAAGCTAGATGGGGAGTATGTAGGATGATTTAGGGAGAGATTCTAGAAGGCTGCTGCTGCACGTGAAGTGATAATTACCTGGCAGTGGGGCGACGAAGATAAGGAAATGCCAGGGAGATAGCGTTTCCCACAAAACTGTGTAGGTGCTTGAAGGGGATAAGTCACAGGTAGAGAGATTAATTTTTGCAAAGAGGGAATACAATACAGTAAACAGAGACTGTTCCTACAGTGAGACTCCCTTGGTATGTTCCAGAAGTGGCCAGTTTGAAAAAAAAAAAAAAAAGACTTTTCTCAGGCTGTCAAAGTACTCGTAATTCTGAATAGCTTCAAAGCATGATTTTCAAGCAAGGAATGGCTACTGTTATCTTAGCAGAATGGTGGTGAGCTTGGCAAGCTGGTGGAGGCAGCAGTTCAACTATATCCATTCCTCCTCCCACACTCTCAGTGTGGAGGCTGTGGAGGGCGAGGATGTCAGAGGCTGAAAAACCAGCAGCTCTAGCAGCCCTGAGGGGGCATTCTCTGGTTCTCTTCCCTTATCCAAGCAGGCAGGGCAGACCAGGGTCGCAGCTTCTGCTGGCCTCTGTTAGCCTCCGATAAGCAAAACCTTCAGTGGGAAGAGTTCATGCCCCCATTTTTCACTTTCACAGATAGAGTAAAGTGTGAGCCCTTTTCCCACTTCTGGGAGGCTAAGATTTATTAAAATCGGCAAATTGCCTCCTTCAAGAAAACATCATATAAAAGGATTAGCTTCCTAGCAGGTGTTTCGTCCGATGCTGGTTCTCGAAAGACGTGAATAGGAATTTGTCCATTTTGTGTTCTCCAAATGCTCTGTCAAGATTAACTCATTCATCCTCATTGCTGGCTTGCGAGGGTTGTTATCCCTTTTTCTCAGCTGCGGGATTGAGACAAAGTGCAGCACTGAAGGGCCTCGCCCAAGGCGATGCAGCTGGTGGATGGAGACATGGGGCGCTGTGCTGGCAGGCTCGCGGGCAGCCTTCCTCTCGGACACAAGGAGATACCTTGGGCCTCTATCGAGGTAGCTGGCATGGCCTGAAGGGAGCCGCTAGAAGCCCCAAGCCCCAGGATGACAAAAAAACAAAACAAACAAACAAAAAGCAAAAAAAAAAAAAGACAAAAAAAACCCCCAAAAACAAAAAAACAAAACACACTCACTGTGGCTGCCAATCAAGGCGAACGAACGTGTGATAAGGCAGAGGCAGCTGGGCTGAAGTTCGCCTTCCAGGGTTCGGAGACAGCCATGAAATGATGGCCACAGCCAGTGCCAGTGACCTTGTATGAGGACGCGGAAGCGATTTGTGCGTGAGGCGTGTGCGCAGTGACGTGGCCGCGGGGACGTCTACGTCCCGCTCTACGTTCGTTCTGGGCTTTCCAGTTCTGAAAGCACGCACACAGGTAAAGTTATTTCGTCACAATTGTCCTTTGAAGGAAGGAAGTAAATATTATGGGCTGAACTCTGTTCCCCACACAATTTATACGTCGAAGCCCTAACGCCAGCACCTCGGAACGTGCCCATAATGGGAGACAGAAGCCTTTTCCGGAGGTGATTAAGGTAAAACGAGACACTCAGGGAGGGTCATAATCTGATCTGACTAGTGTTCTTCTAAGAAGAGGAACCTTGGACACAGAAAGAGACCACAGGGGGATGTACACAGAGGGAAGGACGCAGGGAGAAGGCGGTCATCTGCAAGTCAAAGAGAGAGGCCTGGGAAACAACCAAACGTGCTGACTCCTTGATCTTAGACTTTCAGCCTCCAGAACTGTGAGGAACTCAATTTCTGTTGGGTAAGTCTTCCAGGCTGTGGTATTTTGTTACAGCACCTCGCAGACGAGTACAGTAGACTATTTTGGAATATCCTTTAAAAAAATTATTTATTTGTCAGAGAGAGAGAGAGAGAGAGAGAGAAAGCGCACAAGCAGGGGGAGGAGCCTGCAGAAGGAGAAGGAGACTCCCCACTGAGCAGGGAACCCCATGCAGGACTCGATCCCAGGACTGTGGGACCATGACCGGATTAGAAGCCAGACCCTCAAAGGACTGAGCCACCCAGGCGTCCCTATTTTGGAATATCCTTAAACATTTTAGAAGTACTCATTCCCAACCAGAAAATGGCCATATTAATTACAGAGCTTTCACATTGTCTCAAAATAACATTAGGAGTGGCTCACACTTACAGAATTTTGCTGTCTTACTTCATTTCATTCTCATCCTGCCCCCCCCCCCCAGATAAGTGGGGGGCGGGGAGAAACTTTTTCCTTGCGGTAGAATCCCACTTAATATATGCAGAAAGAATGAGAGAAATAGAAGATTGCCATTGGGCAAACACGGTAGTAATAATTGTTGCAGGTAAGAACCACTGATGGATGCTACAATTTGTGGGTGACAGTATGATGAGAAACAGGATATTCACATAGTCTGACAGTATCTCCCTATAAGAAGTTTATTGATTACAAAAGGAAGAATAATAACTTTACAGTGGAAAAGCCCCCCATACACCACCTAATCCAGGCTATCAAAGTTAACCTCACCAATAGACATATTGATATCACATACCTTCAGATACGATTCATGGAGAGGGGCCCAATGTCATATCTGGAAAACTGGTGAAATTCAAATAAGGTCTGTAGATTTAGTTAACAGTATTGCACCAATGTCAATTCTTGGTTTGGATCTTTGGACTATGTTTATGTAAGATATTAACCTCAGGAGAAGCTGGGTAAAGGATGTGTAGAAACTCCAAACAATTTTTGCAACTTTTCCGTAATTCTAAAGTTATTTCAAACTAAAAATTCAAAAAAAACCCCAAATCTTCTTAAGTAGGTGCTATTATTATCTTAATATTAGTAGGTGAAGTAACTTGCTCAGTCACTCCAGCTTGTTAGGGGTATCTGATTCCAGAGCTTATACTGAACCCCACAATATATCCTCTTAGCGTATTAAGATGGCAATAGTTTTAATTTTTCTTATATAAAAATATAGATTTTAAAAGATATTCTGTACAATACTTTTTTCTAATCCATACTTGTTTGGGAAAAAAGAAGAAGGTGACCTTTAATCTGGGCCTTCAAGAATGAGAAGAATTGAAAAAAAGACATGCTGTGGAAAGGAACACTGCAGATAGAGGGATGACATAAGAAAAGGAGGACGTGAGGCAGCGCAAGATAGTTGAGTAGACCAGTTAGATTGCAATTGTGGAGTTAATTGTTTATTTAAGGAGGACATTTTAGCAGAGATCCCAAACTCACATGGCTTCAGGGGCCATCCAAAAATATGGGGGAGTTTTATATATCTTTAATAAGACATTAAAGAATGGTGGGAGATCTGGCAAAGTGGAGAGAACCTGCTCCACCTAAACTCATTTTGGATGAAGACAAAACAACAAAACCAAACACTGACCAAGGCAAACGCATGGCTGCTGACCAGGTTCTGCCTAAGGGCTGCTGGTTTGAGCCTGCTTTGTGACATCAGCTGAAGCATTCTTGGTTGTTACAAAAGAGGACACAGTTTATCAGAAGAGTGGAGAATTGTTTGGAATTTCTCCTAGTGATTCTCTCTGGGTCTCAAGGCCGCATAGCCAGGTGGGTCAGCTGTGAGATATGAATGCAGTTTCACTAAGAGCGCTAGACCTACTGCTCTACGTTGTTAGGACACTACTGCCACCTAGTGGTCATTGGGGCTGTGCCAGCATCAACAAAAACAGTAGAGTTGCTTTCTATATATGGCGCTTTTATCTTCCAATTGTTTGTCTTGTGACTCATGTTACAAAATACCCAAATAAACGACATAATCCTTTATATTATGTGGTTGTTAATAACGTGAAGTCTCACAAATGGGGAGGGTTATTGTCATATCACTACTGTGATAGTGAAGGTTTGCTATTTATTTGGTGTCTGGTCAATACATTTCCTCTGCCGCTGATGTGTGCTTGTATTAATGGTATCTCTTTGGCATAGTTGCAGAGGCTCAACGAGTATCTAAGACGCGACATAGAAGGGACTAAATATCTGAGAAGGCATGGAAAAAAGAATCAGGAAAAAAAAGGAAAAAAGGAAAGGATCAGGAGATTTAGATTCCTTTGTTGTGTGACTTCGCGCCAGTTATTTGGCCTCTCCAAGCATCAGTTCTGGCTGCTAAGAAATGTAGGGTTGAAAAGTTCAGTAGGTCTCCAACCAGATCCCACAGAGGCATCCTCTGAGGAACTTCATGGGATTAGAAATTTTAATAGGTCTTTGTCTGGGGATGGGGATTTAGGCTAAGGGGGAGAGGTGGCAAAGTGAAGTCAAGTCCAGCCTGCTTCAAATAGAAGTGCTCTGCTACAAAAAATTCATTACTAAAAACTTTAATTTGAAATAGGTGATCCATGTCCATGCTTCAGAATTCAAAGGGTACAAGACAGTATGTAGTGAAAAGTCTCTTTACTAACTTGTCTCCAAATCTCCACCTAAAAGGAAACCAATGTCACCATCTCTGGTCTGTCTTTCTAAAGGTAGCCTCCTCCCTCCCCACCATTGCCCCATCGCCTTCCTTTTATTTTATTTTTATTATTATTATTATTTTTTCTGCCTTCCTTTCATTAACACAAATAACAACATACACACTGTCCCACAGTGCTTCTTTTAAAATCTATTTTATATGTTGGAATTTAATTGAAATTTCACTGTACTGAGATTATCTATCTATAAAATATTTGAGTAGCTTATCTATAAATCTTCCTTTCCACTAGGGCATTTCATGACTCTTAAACCTACATTTTGATTTGATATAAAATGATTCATGGACTTGTGGCTCTGTGGAGACAAATGCCATTTGAACCTGCTCTCTGTGTCAGGCCTCTGAGAGACAGGAGGAAACAAACTTGAGGAGAACACCTTGGTCAGTGTTTTCAGCTGTATGCCATTTGGCTGCCATAAACCATCATGGTGATCCACAGTTAGCAAAGGGTGGGGGAGCACAGCAAAGAAACTGCTCAGGTACTGGGCATATCAACAGTTAAAGGGATTTGAACATCTGGGAAGGATAGAATAAGAGTGTGAGAATTGGTCAGTTTAGAAATCTTGCAAAAAAAAAAAAGGGAAATTTTGCCAGGTGTTAACTGGAGATGGACTCCTCATTCCATAGATGCCCTGTAAGGTTTTTGTTTCCCCTTTAAACTGGATCAGATTTTCCTTAGACCAGTGGCTCTTAGCCCTAATTGCTGTTAGAATCATCTGGAGCTTTCAGAAACTTCCAGAGTTGGAGCCCTACCTGCGAAGATTCTGATTTAATATACCTGGGCATGGGGCCCAGGGCCTGGTGTTTTTGGAAAGCTCCAGAGATGATTCTAGGTGACAGGAGAGCAGTAGCTATCAGTGACCCGCCAGTGATGCAGTTCCTTCCTCCTCCAACATTCTGGGCAAATGGCCAGATTCCTTCTTGAAATCCTTTAAACCAGCCTTCCTCTCTCCTCTTCTTTTTATTGCATTGTCACTCAGTTGTTTCTCTTTTGACAGTTATCAGTCTCCTGAGCATACAAAACCCCTTCAGGTAGTTCAAGAAAGAATTGGTCAAATCCTACCTTTTCCAGTTCCTCTTAGGTTCAACTATTGAGAGCTTTACCTGAGTGCTCTGGCCCATCAAGTTCTAGATCAGTGGTTCTCAGACTAGAGCATCAGCACTAATGGGAAGTCCTTAGAAAATGAATTCCTCAGACCATCCCACACCTACTGAATCAGAAACTCTGGGGGTGGGGCCAAGAAATCTGTGTTTTGACAAACCTTCCAGATCATTCTGGTGTATCCCAAGTTTGAGAGCCACTCTTGGGGGGGCCACTTCTCACAGGAATAATTTTGGTAGCCTTAGGCCATGAGCTGGTGACATTCAGAATGAATTGTGCATCTAGGTGTGCTCTATCCTGAGCCCTCGGGGTACATCGCGGGTGCCCCTTGGCTGAGCCAGCTGCCATCTCCCTCCAGTACCCTCATCACTTCCATCTCATCTCAGTGCTGGAGAACAAACTCAACTTCCTGCTCTGTTTCTCGGACTCGTGCCTCAGTACTTGACTACGCTGGGCTCTTCCCAAACTCCGTCTGTGCACCCCCATTCTTGCCACCTCATCTCCTGGGACTCCTGACCCCAGGAGAGACCTCTGCCATTACTCTGAGGAAGAAACAGATTTTTCTCAAGGGGGCGTCCTGGCAGAGTTTATCTTTATACTCCATAACCTCATAAGACACACAGCCCAGCAGGACCGAATCTCCTCCTCGGTTGTGGGTCTGCTGATGACTCATTTCGTGCTCTGAAGCCTGATTTCTTACCTAATCACTGCTTATTTTTCCTCTACTGAGACACAGTCATATCAGATATGATTATCAAGTAAGGAGGACTGATTCGTGTTTCAACGGCCCTGGGGCTTGAGTGTTGCAGTGAGCGTAGTCCTTCAAAGAACTCATCTCAGGAAGGTACCCATTTGTTCCAGCAAGGCTGTCATTGTTCCAAACATGACTGAACGTGCTCTTCTGGGTCTCCTGTAATCCCAAGTCTGACATTTACAGTCCTCCATCATCTGGTTTCATCTTCTACCACCATCTCCCAAGTGCCCGTTGCTCCAACCGCAGAACTGTTTACTATTGCTTGAACTCACCCTGCACTTTCACATGGCTGTGACTCTTGTTATTCTTACTGAGTTTGGAATGTTCTTTTTGTTCTTTCTTTGCTTATTGATTCTATTCATCCCCTAACCACCAGCAAAAACACTCCTTTTCCTGTGAACTCTTTCCCTGTCCCTCAAATCAAATTAATGGCTTGCTGTCTTCTTACACATCATGGTATTTCACTTTTTGTGGCTATTAAACATGTTCTCTTGAGGATGTACTACCTTAAAATGTAAGCTTGCTGACGGCAGGGACCATGGAAACAACCCCATGCCCCTGTAGGAAGGCATCAACAGCTCTCTGGAGGCTCCAGAAGGAATGGCATGAGGAAATCAATTAAATAAAAATGGCATTGTCTCCAGTCTAATCACACACTTGAGTCACTAGAGCTAGAACCAAAGCACTTTAGCTATTTCACACCATCACCCACCTGAAAGGATAAAGATTTGACAAATCTTAGGAACAGTGGAAGATGTATGCCTGAGTGCTAGCAGCTGGTACCCAGTATATACCACAAATTGGAAGTCATAGTGAAAGTAGCTTTGAAACTATCAAAGGGGACAGCATTCCTGTTGTTTGTTAAAAGCTCTTCCTTTTTGCTACAAGTATGCCCTCTGTGACATGAATGCTCTGGGTCTTTGTAAGGGTTTCAAGCTCTTCAGGTAGATGGAAGTGCTACAAAGTCGAGCACCATCTCAGGGAACAAGGACAGACAACCTCAAGTCTCTCTATGTTAGCGAGTCTCTGTGGCTTCACATTTTTTACCACCAAGAGGAGAAATTGGATTTGATAAGCCCAGTGACTGAAGTAGCTCCGGGAAATGCAATACGGTAGCAAATTTATGCTTCAGTTGGAATGAAGTACATACCCAATACCACACTTGGGATTCTTCATTGCCGTATTTGGTCCCTTCCTCTTTTGTGGGTCATCCTTCACTAAGGCTTTGTGAGTGCATTTTTATTCCCCTCTTTCTCTTCCCAGAATCTAAACTAGTCTTGAGTCATGCTTAATGTGCTCAGATTCCCAGCTATCTGCCACACCAGAGACTTGCTGCTCTGCCATGGTGAAGAATCCCCCCTCTGAGTGTGCTATCCTACATCCTGATCCTCTAACTCTTCTCCTCAGCTTGTGACTCACTATTTCCGGACTTGGTGTCCTCCCCCTCTTTCCCCTAGGGTGCACCAAAACCAAAATCCTCTGCCTTTATTGGAAAGTTTCAGTCTTCCTCCCCCGTTCTAGGATTGATTCAAAATCTACTTCTTCCAGGAACATTTCTCTGATAAATTTTGGCCCACTGGATCAATCTTATTTTACATTGTCTGAGAATTTATACATTCAATTTAGAAACTATATTTTATCATTTCTCTTGTTGTAATCATTCTGGAGCTGTTTTGTCTTACCAGATGTATTATATCAGGTAAAGAGATGAATTAGAGTCTGATTCTTTGTGTCCTAAAGAACTCTCCACCTCCACCCCACCTGCCAAACAAACCTCTGGGGTTTCAGGATCATTAAGAAGGAGGGACTCGAGGTTGACACTATTTTTTAAAAGAGGTAACCCTACAAAGGGTGAGCTTTCCAAAAATTTAGGAAGGATGGTTAGTGGTAGAAAACTCCAAGAGTGTCACAGACCTGTGCCACACTCCATCAGAGCACCCTGGGGATTAGTGGGACCACTGACGGGGGAGCCAAGGTGGCCACACACTAAAAGTGGTGACCTTGGGGCCCATAGCAGAAGATTTCAGCCTGAGCTTGGTTCACAGGGAGTGGAGCAGATTTAATTTGATTTAGAGACAGAAAAAAAAAAAATAAACAGCAATGTGACATTTCTTTCATCTGAGTACAGTGGAATAATTTTTCAAGCATGCTGCATGTAAGGTCCTTGAGAATGAGAACCTTACCTTTTGTTCTGCCCTGTATGATAGCGATCTATCTATAAGCTGATGGACTAACTCACTAGCTTGCACTTATTTATGGAACTAACACATAAATTGTGTATAAATTGCTATCAGCACAGACTGGTGATTAGAAGTTAGATAGTAGGAAAAAAAGAGAAGAGTTTACTTTGAAAAATCATATATATTTTTTTAACCCATTACACCCAACCCCAAACCACACATGAATTTTCACAGTGCTTGATCTTTTCTAAATTAATAAGCTCAGCATACTGCTTCGGTTATCCTGTACATCAGGTGTTCATCAACATATACTGATTGAGCATCTACAAGTTTCAGAGACTGGTCTAGGTTTCCTTACAGAGCTTTCATCTTACCAGGGGGAAAGAAACCAAAAAGAAAAATAAACCCAAATCAAAAAAAAAAACCCACCACCCCCCACCCCCAAAACATAATAAGAAAATGTTATAGTATGTTACAAAATGTCACATGGGGAAGGTGTGGGGATTGGGAGTGCTGGGGGGATTTTGAGAAGGTGTGAGAAGATGACATCTGAGCACAAACCTGGAGTGGCTGAGGCAGTTAGCTCTCTGCATTTTAGGGGGAGGAGTGTTCCAGAATGAGGGACAAGTCAGTGTAAAGGCCGGAAATGAGGGCATGTTTGGTATGTTCCAGACATCAAAGAGGCCAGTGGGGGGCCGGCACAGGGTGAGCAAGAGTGAGGGTGGTGGAGAGGAGTGGGGAGGCCACATCATGTCAATAGTGTGGGCTGTTGTAAAGACTTTGGTTTTCTCCAAGAGACATGAGGACCTATTGAGTTTTGAACAGAGGAGTGATTTGATCTGACCAATGTTTAAAAGGGCCATTCTGGCTGCTGTGTTGAGACTAGACTGGTGCAGAGGTGTGTGCAGGCAGAAAGCAAGGGTGGAGGGATGGAGGCCAGTTAGGAGCCTACCGTAATAAATTCAGGCTGGAGGTGATAACAATTTGGACCATGGTGATAATGGTCATAATAATGGTGATAATTTCAAAATATGTATATTTTGAAAGTGAAGTCATTGGGGGGCACCTAGGTGGCTCAGTTGGTTAAGCATCTGCCTTCGGCTTAGGTCATGTGGAATGAAGCTCAGGTCTGCATTGGCTTCCGCTCAGAGGGGAGTCTGCTTCTCCCTCTCCCTCGCCCCCACTCACTTGGGCACATGCTTTCCCTCTTTCTCTCTATGAAATAAATAAATCTTTTAAAAAACTAAAAAAAAAAAAAAAAAAAAGTGGAATCAATGGGATTTCCAGTCAGATCAGATGTGGGGTGTAAGAGAAAGAGAGTAATCGAAGATGAATCCAATTTCATGGGATGAGTAAATAGAAAGATGGAGTTGTGTTCAACTGAGATGAAGTCTGTGGGAAGAGCAGGTTTGCTGGGAGTGGGTAGGTAGTGGTAGTTTGGAATTTCAGGAGCTCAGATTTGGATATATGATATTTTCAATGTTCTGCTAATTCTAGATAGTTCCATGAAACTTGTTTGCCAACATTCATGTAAACTTCATAAAAATCCATGAAATTTCAAGTGCTTGCCACATTTTGAGCCCTTTAGGCAGCCTCAGGAAGTTCCCCTGGCACATACTGCCACATGGACAGAAGGGAGGATGGATACCTGGGCCACTGGGATCCTGTGGATTAGCACTTATGAGATCCCAGGTATAAGAATCTTGTCTGTTGGGGGCAGTCTTCACTGGGCAGCTACTAACCCATTCATGTTTTCTCCCAGGCAGAAATCTGATGCTAAAGAGAAGGGCAGGGGTGGGTGGGGGGCAGAGAACAAGAGAAACAGTGGAAAAGAAACAGAGGAGGACAGAGAAGCTTGTTCCTGCAAATGAGAGAGTCAACTAGTGGGAGAACCAGAGTTGCCTGCTTCTGAGGGAGAGAAGACTGAGCAGGTCAGGAGGATAGCTTTTGAATTCCAAACCAGCAAGGAACTTTTTTTTATTTACTTTTGGGTTCCTGATGGGATTTTACTCTGCAGTGCTGAGATACTTTCTTGCCTTCCTCTGTATATTTATAATATTAAAATCGAACGCTGCAAGGAACCCAAGATGTGGCTTATTTGGGACTGGAAGAAGTGTCTAAATGATACAGTAAGATGTTGTAACTTAATATATGTTGAGATGATCTGGGAAATGAAACAGAGATAGTAGAGTGAGTTCAAGCTTTGCTTTCCTAAGAGAACAAGTATGAATCACAAGTGTGAGGATTATAAAGAAATATACCTGATTGTTTCTTAGTACCTTTATCCCTAAATATTTATTTGATACCACATGTAAGGCACTGTCCTAGGTCTTGGGGAGAAGCCAGACATGGCCTTTCACATGCATCTTGATATGTCTTGATGTTTTCATGCCTTTAAACTGGATTCTTTTGTATCTTTTTCTCCTGGATTCCACCTCTGTCCCTCCATCCTTTTCCTCCCTCCCCTACCATTTTCCTCTCTTCTTCCCAGTTTTCTCAGCCAGATTAACTTTTTGTCCCCCTGCATTTGGTTACTTTCCTCACCTTCAGCTCTAGCTCTCTCTTACAGCTCTCAACTCTGAGTAGTCCTCTGTAGACTTTAAGTAGTAGTAGGTGCCCATATGATTCCTCAGAATAGACTCACCAGTAAACATTTGGAAAATGAACACAATGAATATACCTTTCTCTTGCACTTCTTTGGAAGTGATGAAGTTAGTCATGACAGAGATAAAGTAGGACACTTTGCAAAAGGCTAAATCTAGGTGATCATGACTCTTACTACTGAAAACCCTTCCGTGGCTCCACGCCAGCCCATGTAGTGGCCTGTCATGGAAGAGGCAGTTGTATGTACTTCTCCACAAAGGAACTGTGATGGTCTTAAGGGAAGAGACAAAGTCTAATTCATCTCTCCATTTGTATTCTCACTGTGTCTTGCATGCAATAGGCACATAGTAAGTGACCCTAGAGTCTAATTCGAACAGAGAGGGAGGAGTGGCTCATGTTAAGCATTACATGGCTTAACACTGTAGGTTCAGAAGTCAGTTGCAGTCTTTGAGCAGTACCTTCCAAAAAAGAAAACCTCCTTTTATCTTATAAAGTTTTAGGCAGCTGATGATATTCACTGAGGAAACCATGATTAAGTCTCAGGAAGCAGAAAAGGAAGATAAGACACAATTTAACATAATGAGTCCGGATGGGTGGGTCTGATGTTTAGGACTTCTGATGTCAGACCAACCTGACTCATAAACTACTCTTCTGAGTAACATCCTTTTACTTCCCAATCTTTATACACTCAAAAATATTTTACCTTGATTCCACTTTTTCACAATCAACTCCTGGACCTTGTGATGTTTTTTTGAGAGTCTATAGAGGAATCCACTCCTCGGAGTTCCCCATACTGGTTGTAAGGTATCCTCTCACAACATTAAAAGAGACTCACATTCTTCTGGGGCACCTGGGTGGCTCAGTTGATTAAGTGTCTGACTCTTGGTTTCGGCTAATGTCATGATCTCAGGGTTGTGAGATCGAGCCCTGGGAGGAACTGACTCCATGCTCAGTGCTGAATCAGCTTGAGATTCTCTCTCCCCCGTCTCCCTTTGCCTCTCTCCCTGCTCACTCTTGCTCTCTCCTCTCACTCTCTCTCTAACATAAATAAATAAATAAATAAGAGAGAGAGAGAGAGAGAGAGAGAGACTCACATTATTCTGGATAGCATTCTAGTTTCCATATGGCAAATTTCTTCCCAGTCATATTCTAAAAGGGAAAAGATAAACATTATGAAATGAGCTTACAGATAGAAAATAAAATCAAGAAATAAGTCAAACACTTGCATTCTTCCAAATCCAGCCTCCGTCTCCAGTGACAGACCTTATTTTCTTGATATCATAAATATTGAGCTTCCTGCTCATCAGAGAGCTGCCTTTTCCTTGGTTATATTGCCCACAATTGTCAATTCCTGAGAGCTTTGCAAGACTATGAGACTAGCCCGGCTCTTTGGGAATTTTTTCTAGGTGCTTTTTGGACAAGGATGAAAAACAAAAGAATGAACGAACTACATGACTGGGGTTGGGAGGTTATCCTGAGTTAGCTGTGAGGGGTCTTCGATTCTTTATTTCTTCATATCCCTAGAAACAGGGATCATTCATTCAGCAAACATGACTGAGCTCCCACTATTGCCAAGGACTGCTCTATGCACTAGAGAAGCACTGCTGAACAAAACAGAAAAAAAAAAAAAAATTCCTCCCTCATGGAATTTACATTCTATTGGGAAAGTTCCTCCTGTCATCCTTCCTTTCTCCCTGTGAGCAAGAGACAAGCTCATCACACAAACCTGGAAAGAAGGAAAGAAGAGAAGATTTATTCCCAGCTTGTCTCTGCTTTTGTCATTCTTTCTTCTCAAGAATCCCAGAGCCTTGTGATTTTCATGAAGAGACCCCTTGGGTAAATAAGGAACTGAGAAAATAAGGCCCACTATTTTCAGTTTCAGGAAAGGATGTGGAAAGGGCACGACTAAATGAAGGAAGGGCAGGATGAATCCAAGTCACTATTTCATGCCAGAGCCAGAGTCTTCTTTTTCCTATTTCAGTGGAGGATGGTGTTCTTTTGTCCCAGTGGGCAGCTGGGTTCAATATCTGAGGCTCATCCTTGGTGTCTTTCTCTTTTTAACCTCCAAATCCAACCCATGGTTGAGACCTGTGGACACCACATCCCATATCTTCCTTATTCTCCCACCCTACCCACACCAGTGGCCAACTTTCTCACCTGTGTTATTGTAATAATCCAAACTCCTGTCTCTTCTCAAAATTCATCCTCTGCAGTATTGTTTGATTTTCCATCCAAGAACAAGCTTTAATCATTCCACTTCCTTGCCTTTCAAAAACTTTCATTGGCTCCTTACTTTATAGATCTCCTGATGCTCTCCCAACTCTACCCTAAACATCTTTAAAAATGTTTATTTCCTGACAGATGCTGGCGAGGATGCAGAGAAAGGGGAACCCTCCTACACTGTTGGTGGGAATGCAAGCTGGTGCAACCACTCTGGAAAACAGCATGGAGTTTCCTCAAAAAGTTGAAAATAGAGCTACCCTATCACCCAGCAATTGCACTACAGGGTATTTACCCTAAAGATACAAATGTAATGATCTGAAGGGGCATGTGCACCCGAATGTTTATAGCAGCAATGTCTACAATAGCCAAACTATGGAAAGAACCTAGATGTCCATCAACAGATGAATGGATAAAGAAGATGTGGTATATATATATATATATATAATGGAATACTATGCAGCCACCAAAAGAAATGAAATCTTGCCATTTGTGATGACATGGATGGAACTAGAGGGTATTATGCTTAGCAAAATAAGTCAATCAGAGAAAGACAACTATCATATGATCTCCCTGATATGAGGAAGTGGAGATACAATGTGGGGGGTTTGGGGGGGTAGGAAAAGACTAAATGAAACAAGATGGGATTGGGAAGGAGACAAACCATAAGAAACTCTTAATCTCACAAAACAAAGTGAGGGTTGCCCAGGGGAGGGGAGTAAGGAGAGGGTGGTGGGGTTATGGACATTGGGGAGGGTATGTGCTATGGTGAGTGCTGTGAAGTGTGTAAACCTGGCGATTCACAGACCTGTACACCTGGGGCTAATAATACATTATATGTTAATAAAAAAATAAAAAAATGTTTATTTCCAATGTTGATTTTTTATTTATCCTCAGCTTCTGCCTGAGGAGCTGACATACATTTCCTGGTGTATGTTGCATACTTTCTGCTGGCTAAACCTTTACCCCCATTCTTCCTTCCATTTGTAATTCTCCATTTCCATGGATGCCATTAAAAATGCTACACATTGGTGCACCTGGGTGGTGCAGTTGGTTGAGTGTGCAACTCTTGATTTCAGCTCAGGTCATGATGTCAGGGTCGTGAGATCAAGCCCTGCATCGGGCTCTGTGCTGAGCACGGAGTCTGCTTGAGTTTCTTTTTCTCTGCCCGTCCCACAGCTCACACGTTCTCTCTCTCTGTCTCTCTCAAATAAATAAATAAATCTTTTTAAAAAATGCTATACATCAAGATAAAGTCTCAATGCCACTTCCTTCCTGAAGTATCTTCTGACTAGATTTGTTTCTGTCTCTTGGTGGCTATAACCCTCTGCCTGTTGTTTCTCCTCTCCCATACTGGTTAAGTTCCTGAGGCAAGGTCCATGATTGCTCCTTCTTTGTGTCCTCCTTCTTGCTTTCTATATGGCAGGTATATTTGCTTTGCAAATATTTGCTGGATTATGGAATCATGTATTTGAAGCACACAGATGGGTGGGTTGGCAAGACGGGGGGGAGTGTATTTTTTGGTTGGGGTCAGGTAGGTTGGAGGGACTGTATTTTCTGTCAGGAGGGCTTTAGAGGTCACTTTTGTTGGGCTTGGGGTCAGTCATGTGTGAAAGATTTCCAGTGGGAAGTGAGGCAAAGAGGCCTATGTCCATGGAGATAAGGGGACAGTTCTTAGCTGTACTCCTGATTTATGGAGAACTGGAAAATAACAGGTAGTGAGTAATGTTTTCCCAAAAGAATAGTGCAGAGAGAGAGAGCTCATGTTTATTGGATGTCTAGAATGTGTAGGGCAGGCACCACATTTGGTTCTTTATACACAATAATAGCAATAATGAACACTTTTTAAAAATATATTCCTTTTTTTAGATTTTTTTTTTTTTTAAGAGGGAGAAAGAAAGAGAATCACAAGCAGACTCTACACCAGCACAGAGCCTGATGCAGGGCTCAATTCCACAGCTCTGAGATCATGACCTGAGCTGAAATCAAGAGTCAGATGCTCAACTGACTGAGCCACCCAGGTGCCCCAATAACGAACACTTTTGAGTGGTTACTCTGTGTCAGGTACTGCTGTCAGCTCTTTATCTGGGTTAACTAATGTCATTCTCATAGCGATACCAAAAGTAGCTGTTATTTTTATGAGGAAATTGAAGAACAGAGAGGGTAGTTAACTTGTCCAAAGTCACACAGCTAATAAGAAGCCTTTTGAACGCAGGGAGTCTGATGCCAAAGAGCAGCTCTTAACACAGCTGTGCTGAATTTCATTCAATCCTTGCAACCACTTGTAAGGCAGATCGTTTTACCTTCATTTTACAGGTTAAAAAAATGGAGTTTTCGAGTGGTTAAACAGCCTTCTCATAGATACATATGCAGTAAATGATCCACCTGGGATTCCAGTTCTGTTTTATCGGTTGCCACAGTGGCACTCACGAGGTACTATTTTTTCCCAGTGCAGTTGGTAACGAATCATTAACCTTTTGAGAAGAGTCATGAAGCCTGGAAGAATTATTCCAGGCTGATGCCCAGAAAACAACTCTCTAGAACTAGGTAAAAAGGCTTCTTTCAGAAGAAATCCTTCTGCCCTCTTCTTTTATGCTTATTACAGTGACAATGATTCAAGTGCGATGGATTCCCTGGAAATGAGTGTCCAGTTTGGGGTTAACGGCTTGATATGCACAATTGGGTCAGTGAGTGGCCTCATTGGCCATGAATTCCCAGGAAATACTCTGAGAGTTGATCATAGTTGCTCAGAGAAGGATGTTCCCTTTCCCAGTTTCTTAACACATGTTCCCAGACAGACTTCAGAAAGTGGACTTAATTCATTTATCAGATTGGGAAATGCTCTGTGACTTCTGCCCCATTATATACTTATCTCTTGGTAATGTGTTCCTGATGAGATGACAGTCCTCAGTGAGCACTTCTGGGCAGGCTGGATGTCTACGGGCAGCACGGCTGATGGCAATGTCATCTACATGCAGAAATGTCCACTATTCCCCATATAATTAACAAAATGATCTCTTTTACTCATTCAGTATCTCTGGAATTATTTTAAACATAAATTCTCCTCTGTTGGGAAGGCTTACATGTGGCCCTGGTTAGTGATGGTAAATGAAGTTGCCACCCTCAGATTCCCAGGGTTCTATAAGAGCCTGGAGGCAAAGAAAATGGACCCGATTCTCAGCTATCTTTGACAGTAAGAGCTCAAATGGAGTCACTCTACAGTCCATTGCATGTCCCTAGTTCTACTCTCACCAAGAAATGTGTCTCTGAGAGTCAGATAGAGTAACAAACGATGGTTGTAATGGCAGACAGGGGAGCCTGGGTGGCTCAGGGGGTTAAGCCTCTGTCTTTGGCTCAGGTCATAAGCCCAGGGTCCTGGGATCAAGCCTTGCATTGGGCTCTCTGCTCAGCAGGGAGCCTGCTTCCCTTTCTGCTTCTCTGTCTACTTGTGATCTGTCTGTCAAATAAATAAATAAAATCTATATATATATTAAAAAAAAGGTATACTTAGGTTGACCTTTTTTTTTTTTTTTAAGATTATTTTTGGTTGATCTTTTAAAGATGCAATGAATGAACAAGTAGGGGCTGGTAGGGACACATTTCAAGATAGGCATGCACCTGGGACTTGGGGTGGCTGAAGAAGTTGCATTAACACTATTTTGCAATATTGAATGGTGGGCTAAGGAAATCTATAAAGCACAAAGTGTAGCTGGTTCGTGTGGTTAGCTTTTAAATTAACACCCAAAGGGCAGCTCCTTTCAGTGAGATGGATTACCCCAACCCTAGCACATTCTCAGCTGGAGGCAAATCTCTCTCTGTCCCCCTCTCCTTTAGAATCTCGAAGGCATTCAGGCCTGTGAGGTGGGGTTGGTGGGAAAATATGTTTGAAGTACTCTTGGCATTCCTCCTGTGTCACAGGCATCGAAGTGGGACAACTAATGGATAGGTTGTGGAGATGTCTGGGAATGATCCTACACGATAAGCCTCTTTATTTTGTTTTCCTTCTCCCTACCTCACCTCCAGCTTTTAAACTAAAGGGTTCTAGGATGTTGGAAGATATACATTTGAGAAGATTTGAAATTAAGGCAGAGAATCCTTTAATTCTCCTAGGCTTTTTGAGGCCATTTCACCAAAAGGGACAGAGCCCTGGTGCTGTCAGTGGGCTAGAAAATGATACAAGGGTGAAGATTATGCCAGAGATGCAGAGGTTGGTGTTTTTTACTTAACACACCAGAAATGTTTCTTGGGTGTCAAGGACATAGTTCTGTGAGACTGGGTGTAGCGTGAAGTTGGTAGCTGAGGGAGCTTGCCTTAAAATATGAATGAGGATCTCCCTTTTAGAACCCCTGATTTCTCCTCCTTTATCCAAATTCCCCTCAAATACAAAGAAAGAGTTTCAAGCAAGAAAAACAAGGCCATATGATATACAGCTCTGGACGTTTGGATTTCTTTAAAAAAATGATACCTGATCCTTAACAGCATGGAGGATGCTCTTACCGATTCTCCCAGGAAGCTACATGGGCTTGTGAGGGATCACTTATTGGACCCTGGGCTTGGTGCTTTCAGCAGCTACAGGGACTCCATTCCCTCTGTGGTTCCCACTCTTGCGTCTGGAAACCCCACCTGACTCTGGCTCACATGTCATTTGGGTCCTCCATGAAGTAGTCAGGAGTACAAGAGGTTTAGTGGAGAGGAATGCCTGTGAAAGAAAAAAGGGAGAGGAAGCAGGACTGGCCATGGAAAGTCTCAGACTAGTGTAGAGATCTGACCATCAGCCAACCCAACTGGGAGTTCTCGCAGAGGTTGCCGTCAGAGCGGTCCGTATTAAGCAGAAATGACCATGACCTCGGCCCCCTGCTGTGCTGTGTTCTTGGCTGGGAGCTTACGGGGATGAGCATCGGCAACACTCAAAAGTAGGTGAAGCCTGGAGTTGCTGGAGAGCTGACAGCTCACTGCACTCCTGGTAGCTGCTGCTGGGATATTTTGTGAAGGGGGATGTGACCAGCACACCCCCATGGCTGACATCACCGACACTGTTGTTGGGAGACCCTGTTGCTATTTTTCTGTGCCACCCTTTCATTATGGGGCTTATCCAGTGTCTTTATCACAATGTGTGGGGTAAACACTGGATAATGAATCCAGACACCTGAGTACTATTTCCTATCATTTGCTAAAAAAAACTTGGGAGCAGGGACAATTCATGCACCTGTATCTTCTCAAATCTCTGTAATCCCTGCAACGATGACACTTCAGAATTTATGATTTTTTCTGGGATTGCCAGGATTCAGCATGACATGCCTGTGGTTACCTCCTGTGTTCGGAAGTATGCCTTTTCTTTTTGGCCAGGGAGCTGAGAATGATGCTTGTGGCCTTCAAATGCCCTTTGGGTTCACCTCCTACTACTTTCAGTTTATGTGGATCCATCCTGATCTTGTGTTCGCACCTTCCAGTTTAGGTGTGAACCATTATATTCTAGGTACTGTGCTAGATCTGAAGGTGAAAGCTGAAAGGGCAGAGTCCCTGCCCTAACTGAGTCTAGTGGGAGGGCCCCGTGATCACACGATTGCCATAGGTGTGTGGATGCTGTGGTCTGCCACTGGGTGCTACAGTGGAAATGCTGTAGCATGGGTTCCTGCTCAGTCTTGGGCAGGTAGTTGAGTCCTCGTGGATAAGTGGAGTGCTTCAGACAAGGGTGGTGGAAGGAAGAAGTGTCACCGAGAAGCTGAGGGAATGGCCATCCAGGTAGAAAGCCCACAGGCGCGGGAGTTCAATGGGGAGAGAGGAGAAATCATGATTATTTAGAGTTGCTAAAGCATAAAAAGTGAGAAGAAAAGGGGAGTTGGGAGGTGTGATAGAGTCCTGCTAAAGAACGGATCCCGAGGGCAATGCAGAGCCACAAAGTGGTTGACAGCAGCAGCAACAAAGACCTGGTTTTCTCACACCTGCTCCCACAAGCTGGGTTGCAGGGGGAAAAGTTACCACAGCCACACCTGACTGTGCTCTTGGGCCATAAATCTTCAGAATACAGGTGGGTGTGGCTGGTGAACGTGCCCCAAGGGAGGGTTTGTGAGTCTGTGGTAAGTCTGCCTATCTCAGCAACATTCCGAGATGTGTTTTTTCCCCTGGGTGGCAGTTACAGCTGTTACACACATCAAGGGCCTGTCGGGGTACTTAAGGCTTAGCATATTATAATGTGGGGGTGTTGAGACCTTGGCTCTCATTCAGATGGTACCACCTAATACCTTGAGGGACCCTAGCAAGTTGAAACCTTTTTCAGTTGACTGAGCTCTCTTCCTGCTTAAGAATAAGGTCCACTACTTTCATAAAGTGCCTTCCTATTTCACCCAGTGCCCTGTGTATAGATCAGTGGTTCTGGGACTGTGCTCCCATACCAGCATCACCTGGGAACTTGTTAGAAATGCAAATCCAAAATTACTGAATCAGAAACTCTCAGGGCGGAACCCAGAAACCCTGTTTGAATGAGTCCTCCAGGCGTTTCTTGTGAGCGCTTAAGTTTGATAACCACAGATATGGGGCAGACTTTAATAAAGATTTGCTGCACCAAACAGGAAAACTTGGCAAATGGTCTTTCCTTCGTTCTCATTGCTACAGCTTCCCAATAGCACCAGCAGAGGGCGCCGATGGACCTGTCTCTTGTCTTGCCTTGCGGTAAAACCCAATGACAGAGTAAACACCAGAACAGTAAGTTCTGTCTGTTGCTGAAGTAAATTGCAAATATATGAAAAAGGACTTCAAAAGGCTCTGGTATCAAAGTGGCAGTTAAAGAGAAGGCAACACTTCAGATTTGCAGCTGCAGAGGGCAGAGGATGCATCAGCATCCTAAATTCCGGAAGCATCTTAGGCTGAATCATTTCTTTGCAGCATTTCTTCGAGCCCCTTTCCTTTGATATACACGAGCATTCTGACTTTCCTTTGTTCTTTTTTTTTCCCCCCCTACACATCAGGTTTTAGCGCTGACAAACTCTGGGTGTCAAAGGCATTAGGTCAGCTGCCTGCACCAGTCATTTCGGTTCCGCATTGTTCTGCAGCCCTTTGCAGGGTTCATGGTCAAGTGTGAGCAGGGATTGCCCCAGCTTTCCCACTTCCTCATTCAGACCCAGCCACCTTTACTCTGCTGACCACCTTTTGATCTTTAGTGTTGCATTTGTGTCCCTGCCTGCCTCTTTCCCTTTATTCCAGCTTCCTGGAGGGAGCCCCTCACTGTGGAGCCATTCACAGCCTGAGCTCCCTCACAAAGGGCTTTTGCAGCCACAGACCTGGGGGGCTGTCACCAGACACAACTCTGAATACTGGGGTGGTGACAGGGTAAGAACAATAGGACCTCTCCACTCTTCCTTTTTCCTGTCCCTATCTGCCCTTTATACTGAGTCACATTCACATGAGGAAATCTGAGGATAGGCACGTGATGACTTGGAGTTTTGCATTTGTCTTAGCTATCTCCCAAAGAAATATTTAATTCAAGAAAAGAATGAACATATCAGGGCTTATTACAGTGATTGTGCTATTAAATGGTTTAAAAACCTTTTTGCAATCGTGTTCTGTAAATTTCATCCCAAAGCATATTAAAAGATTGCATCTTCGGAAACAGCATAATTCAAAATAATGAGATTTCATTAGTTGTTATTTTTTAAAGACTTTTTTAAAGAGCAGGTTTAGGTTTACAATAACATCGAGAGGAAAGTACAGAGATTTCTCATACTTTGCCCCCATAGATGCATAGCTTCCCCATTACCAACTTCTTCCAGAGGATGGTACATTTTTTTTTTTTAAATCAAGAATGAACCCCCCAACACATCATAATCATCCAAAGCCCATGGTTTATCTTAGACTTCCCTCTTGACATTGTACATTTTATGAGTTTGGACAAATGAATAAAACATATATCCATGATTATGGTATCACACAGAATAGTTTCACTGCCCTAAAAACAATGTGCTCTGCCTGTTTTCATCTGCCTCCTCCCCCTTCCCTGGCAACCACTGATCTTTTTACCGTCTCTATAGTTTTGCCTTTTCCAGGATGTCATATGGTTGGACTCATATGTAGCCCCTTCAGGTTGGTTTCTTTCACTTAGTAATATGCATTTAAGGTTCCCCCTTGTCTTTGCTTCTTGGTTTTTAAATGTTCAAGGCATCTTCTACTTTGGGGGATCAGGAAAGGGGATTGTGTAGGGATCAGCACTAGGAGACAAGTGCCTATAGGTGTAAGGGAGACATATTTTTTCACTTTCAGAATATACACAGGCATCATTTCTCAGTTTACATTGAGGTGCTCACATATCTATTCTAAACAATACATTTCAATGGAAAATGCTCTACTGCTTTCAGGGGTGGGGGGAAGATAGGAAAAGGAAGGGCGTAATCATTTAGAGCATGGTTTTGTGATGACAGATTTAATGTATTGAACTCATATGATGTTTCATTCCTTAGAGCTACATTGTCTCCCATTTTCAGTGAATATCTAAGTGATGGTGTGCAACCGCAGAGTTGTTATCTTGACTTTAGAATAATAAGAAAAATATAGAAGACACGTGGGCACTTCACAGCTATTCTTGCTTTGTCATTATGACTTTATTGAGGGTTTTTTTTTTTGTTGTTGATTTGTTTTTTGGTTTTGGTAGTCCCTGACGAAGAGCCTTTCCTTGACCAAACTCTACTCAGTCTCCTCTGAGCTCTTTTTCAATGAGGCCTTGACTTCTGGACTTCTCTGTCTTGGCGCTGTCGAATTTGTAGCAAGAATCATAAGTCATTTCACCAGAGTCCCTCACCCTCAATATCGAGTCACCCTTGATATCTACTCAAGTCTCTCATGTCCTCCACATCCCCCGATTGGTGTCTGATGACCCTGGCCTGGTTTCAGCAAGGATCCAATTAGGTTTCTTTTGTTGGGCCAGAATCCCCTCTCATCCCTGATGTTTCGTCTTAATAATGTTCCACCCAAGGACACAACCGCCCTCCCACCCCTTGACTATAAATTCCCACTTTTCCTTGCTGTGCTATAGTTGAGCCCTGGATGCTCCTGACACACATTTCTGCCCTGGTTACTCGGTCCTTCAAGGCTGTGTTCAGCTGCCCATCATTCTTGTTGGGCGCAACAGGGCTTCGTGACATCGACACTCCAAGGTTCGTGTTCCCTCCTAATACTTACTCAACCAAAGAGATCTGGGTGTCTTCAGGTCTCAGCTGTCCTAGTTTTGGCCCATCACTCACCTCTTACCCCCTCCAACTTTCTTTATATAGCCTAGAGTGACTTGCTAAAAAAGTGTGTGATCCTTTCACCATTTGGCTTAAAGCTCTTCCAAGCTTCCTCATTGCCTTCAGAATAAAGTTCAAATTTCAAGTGGTAGTAGCCCCTGCCCAGACTGTAGTAGTGCAGCACTGTGTTGGGGTTAAAGGCATAGACCTCAGAGTCATCCCTCTTCAGTCAGACTGTCTGTGTCACACGCCAGCTGTGGGACCTTGCTCTCTAGGCTACCATTCTCTTCAGTAAAGCAGGATATTTCCTTATAGAGCTGTCCTGAGGATTAAATGAGTATTATCTAAAGCATTTAGAACAGATTTTGGCATATGATAATCACTATAGAAGTTATTACTGTTGGGGCCCCTGGGTGGTTAGGCGTCAGTTAAGCATCTGCCTTCTGGTCAAGTCGTGATCGCAGAGTCCTGGGATCAAGTCCTCCTTGCTCAGCGGGGAGCCTGCTTCTCCCTCTGCTTGCTGCTCCCCCCTCTGCTTGTGCTCCCCCTGCTTGTGCACTCTGTCTCTCTGACAAATAAAAAGTATCTATTTCTTCTTTTACTTGGTACTTTATTCAGAGTGGCAATGAATCAAACCTAAAGACCACACTACATACCTTGCAGCTAGAAGTGGCCATAAGAGTAGGTTCTCATCAGCAACAGTGTTGGTTGATAGTGTTGGTGGATACTTCTGGTAAGCCTTTGTAGAAGGGGAAGAGTGTACCTTGCTTCCTCCGTCCTGCTATTTGCAATGCAATGCAGTGCTTGTGATGGCTGCAGCTCTTGGCCCTTGTGGGTCAAGAGACCAAGGCCCAAGCCTAGAGGGGAACAGAAAACTAACAGGAGCCTGGGTCCCTAACTTCTTTAAAGTCACTGTAGCAGCCTTGGTGTAACAACCTCTGGCTCTTGCCAGGGATCTTTTTGAGTTTCTGACCTATTCAGTTAAATGTAATCCAACGAATTAGGTGTGTGAAGTATTCTTGTCTTAGCAGGAGCATGTGAAAAACTTCTGGGTGGATTTGGACCATGTCTCAAAATCAAGCCTCAGATGGACTCTCTACTCGGCTCTGGGAGTTTGTATCTTCTCAGCCTGTGGAAACCTTGAGCAATCTCTTTCTCTTTGCTTATGTGTGCCCTCTGACCTCCTGCTCCTGCTCCTATGTGATTCCTGACCTCTCTCCCTCAGCTCTCTGGTTTCTCCTCTCCTTCATTTGGATCCCCCCCGCCTCCATCTCCTGGTGACAGACCTATAGCCCACATGTTTCAACACCACACCCTCAGACTCCAATTCTGCCTCGCTGATCTGTGTCTGTAACCCTTAGATACTCTCTTAGTACTCACAAGTAGACACAGCATAAAGAGCAGAAGTGACACCTCCAGAAGTTCCATTAACAGGAATTTCTTCGTCTCTATGAGCCCACAGGACCTTTTTACATGAGCTTTTTAGTTTTAAGGTTGCTGTGCCCCAGTTCTCAGATGGGCTCTTCCTGTGTTGGGGGAGCCCCCAGGGATGGCCAGCCATCCAGAGCCTACTGTGAAAGGCTGGGGATCATTATTTTATGTCACCCTGCTGATCTATGAGGGAAGCTATTTTGCAGCCATCTTAAAGAGGCCATAAATTCCGGGAAAGCCACAGCCACCTGGCCTTGCACGCCGTCAGTGTGGTCCCTGACAGCTTGGCCTTGCCCTTGGGACGTTTCCTTTCCCAGTGCTAACCTTAATCACCAGCTTAATTAGAGTTTTTTAGAGATGATTACATCTTTCTCTGAGGAGAACAGATCCCATTAGGCTGAGGGCTGAACACCCTGCTCCTGGCTGCTCCCCACAGGATGACCTGGGGGTACAAGGTTACAATTGCCTCGTTAGACCTCACACGGGGGGATTCTGAGGTTGAGTAACGTGTCTTTCTCAAAGCGTTCCCACATCCAGGGTTCTGTTTTAATTAACTTTCAATCCGAGGCAAATACGTGACAGCCCACTTGAAGGGTATAGGTTTGCTTGTTTGGCAGAAATTCAGGGGCTCCCTTTTAAGCTGGCCGTGTTTCTCAATCTGGGTCCTTGGAAACGGGCCCAACAGCAGCAGCCAGGCCTCTCCACTCGCACAAAGGTGGCACAGATTGCTATTGTTTCTATGACAACTAATGGCTTCTCCCCCACCCCCCAAAAACCATTTCCTAAAAGCTGCCTGTATGATGGACAGCAGAATGTGGAAGAAATTTGCAAGGCAGAAACTAGCCTGGTAGATTGCCGAAGCAAACATGCACAACAATTTTATTGTCTTTCTTGGTCCTGGCCTTTTGTCTCTGCTTTCTGTTCCTGTGTTTGCCATGCAAGTCACATAGAAATAGGAATAATAGCTGCTAGGCTGAAGGAAGAGAGACCCCAGTGATTTATATGCAATCTCATTTGAACTCTTGGATTTTGGAAGGCAGTTTTGCTTCCTTTTCTTTCTTTCTTTTTCTTTCTTCTTCTTTTTTTTTTTTCTTTTTAATTCTGCTGTTCAGCTTCTTGTGCTTAATGAGGCTTTTCAGAAGGGAAAACTAGCAAAGGGCCAAACAAGTGTTCTGTCCTTTACGCAATTGCCTTCCAAATCCTTTACCTGAATAGTTGTGCTATGAGGGTTAAGAATCTCTATATTTGTAACCTACGTTACATCAAACAAACCAGACGCTCCTTGTGTCTGCTCTAACAACAGCGGCATTTAACATCTCATTCCACTGAATGAGGAAACTAGGAAAAATTAATTTTCTGAGGATAGTAATTGCTTAATTAGTTAAGTAGCTCTAGTCAGTGGTTCCCAGTCTGAGGGTTGATTATCTGTGGAAGGACCTTGACGTCAGTGCAAAGTATGGCTAATCTATTTCATTAGAAGATGGGTACTGTCCATAGTCTCAAAAAATACAAAGGCTCCTATAGATTGATAATTTTATTTTTTTCAACTCTGTGTGTGGCTGCCGCTCCAATGAGTAACAGGTGAATTCATTTTAAAAAGTGACTATATCAGCAGAAGCTTTGGCCATTATTTTCTCAGTCAACTGAGACAAACTCCTGCCACCAAGGGAGAGGGCTCTCGGCAGTTTTAAATATTAAATGAGAGGGATCATAAACAAAGTGTTTTGGGAACTACTCTAAGTGTTTTGGGAACTACTCTAAGTTCTAAGAACATTTTGGGGGCTGGGGTGTCAGGCATCTCTAGAGGTATTCAGAGACTGCATAAGCTGGGAAGCGGGGACAGAGATCATTCCATAGAGAGAGTTAGGTATGAAAAGTTAAGTCTCAGATTTGAGATCACACAGCCAGAGGGACAGAGTGGGAATGAGTCTTGCATCTAGTTTTTTTCCTGGTTTTATTGAAAAATAATTGACATACACCATTGTATAAGTTTAGGCTTACAACATGATGGTTTGATTTATAGGTATTCTGAAATGTTCACCACACAAGGTTCAGCTAACACCTATCTTCTCGTATAGATATAATAAAAAGGGAAGAAAGAGAAAAAGAAGAAAAGGTAAAAAAATTATCCTTGTGATGTGATGAGTAAATCCTTAGGATTTACTCTCTTAAACTTTCTTGTTAGCTATGGTCATCATGTTGTCCATCATATCCTCTGTCCTTACTCACCACCACCACCTCCTCCTCCTCCCTCACCCCCCTCCGCCCCCTCTCCCCCTCCTTCTCCCCCTCCCCATCCTCCTCTTTCTCCTCCTGCTGTTTTTTAGATTAAAAAAAATTATTTGGGAGAGAGAGAGTACAGAGCAAGGGAGAAAGAGAGCACACAAGCAGGTGGAGCAGCAGGCAGAGGGAGAGGGAGAAGCAGGCTCCCCATTGAGGACTCTATCCCAGGACACTGGGGTTATGACCTGAGCTGAAGGCAGACACTTAACTGACTGAGCCACGCATGTGCCCACTTATTCATCTTCTGTGAGTTTGTACATATAAGCTGGGAGTTTGGATCACCTTCCTCCAATTCCCTCCCCCACCACCCTCCACCTCTGGGAATAACAAGTCTGAAGATTTCACACATAAGATCATACAGCATTTGTCTTTCCCTTCTGACTTCCTTCACTTATGGCTTCAAGATCCATCCATGTTCTTGCAAATGATAGGATTTCCTTGCGTTTTATGGTTGGTGGATATTCATCCATCGATGGACACTTTGGCTGTTTCTATGTCTTAGTTGTTGTAAATAATGCTGTTATGAACGTGGGGTGCAGATATCTTTTCAAGTTAGTGTTTTTGTTTCCTTTAGATATAATTACCAGAAGTGAAATTATTAGATTTTATGGTATTTCTATTTTTAATTTTTTGAGAATTCTCCTTACTGTTTTCCACAGTGGCTGTACCAATTTACATTCCCACCAACAGTGTACAAGTGTTCCCTTTCCTCCACATCCTCTCCAACACTTGTTATCTTTTGTCTTCTTGATGATGGCCATCCTAACAAGCATCAGGTGATATCTCATTGTGGTTTTAATTTGCATTTTTCTAATGACATGTCATACCAAGCATCTTTTCATGCACCTGTTGACCTTTTGTACATCCTCTTCAGAGAAATATCTACTCAGGTTTCTTGCTTATTTTTTAAATTGGGTTATTTGGTTTCTTGCTATTGAGTTGTATGAGTTCTTTGTATTTTTTGGATAGTGACCCCTTATCAAATGGATGATTAACAGATATTTTTTTTCCTACTTCATAGGTTACCTTTTCACTTTGTTGATGGCTTCCTGTGCAGAAGCTTTCCAGTTTGATGTAGTCTCACTTTCTAATTTTCTATTTTGTTGCTTATGCTTTAGGTGTCATATACAAAAGAATCATTTCCAAATCCCATGTCCAAGAGTTTTATTCCTATATTTCAAGGCCTCGGGTTTTATATTTCAGTCTTCAATCATTTTGAGTTAATTTTTGTGACCATTGTAAGTTATGGGTCTAGTTTCATTTTTTTAATTAACATATAACGTATTTTTTGTTTCAGGGGTATAGGTCTGTGAATCATCAGTCTTACACAGTTCTTAGCTTTCACCATGGCACATACCCTCCCCAGCGTCCATAACCCAGCCATCCTATCCCTCCTCCCCCATCCCCCAGCAACCCTCAGTTTGTTTTCTGAGATTAAGAGTCTCTTATGGTTTGTCTCCCTCCCTGGTCCCATCTTGTTTCATTTTTCCCTCCCTTCCCTCCACGACCCCCCTGCCTTACCTCTTAAATTCCTCACATCAGAGAGAACATGTGATTGTTCTCTTTCTCTGATTGACTTATTTTGCTCAGCGTAATACCCTCTAGTTCCATCTACATTGTTACAAATGACAAAATTTTGTGTTTTTAGATGGCTGCATAGTATTCCATTATGTATATACATATGTGTGTGTGTGTGTGTGTGTGTGTGTGTGTGTACACACATTTATCCATATATATATCCATATATATCTTTATCCATTCATCTGGTGATGGACATCTAGGTTCTTTCCATAGTTTGGCTATTGTGGGCATTGCTGCTATAAACATTTGGGTACAGGTGCCCCTTCGGATCACTACATTTTTATCTTTGGGTAAATACCCAGTAGTGCGATTCCTGGGTTGTAGGGTAGCTCTATTTTCAACTTTTTCAGGAACCTCCATACTGTTTTCCAGAGTGGCTGCACCAGTTTGCATTCCCACCAACGGTGTAGGAGAGTTCCCCTTTCTCCGCATCCTCGCCAACACCTGTCGTTTCCTGACTTAATTTTCGCCATTCTGACTGCTGTGAGGTGGTATCTCATTGTGGTTTTGATTTGTATCTCCCTGACACCGAGGGATATTGAGTACTTTTTCATGTGTCTTTTGGCCATCTGGATGTCTTCTTTGCAGAAATGTCTGTTCATGTCTTCTGCCCATTTCTTGATTGGATTATTTGTTCTTTGGGTGCTGAGTTTGATAAGTTCTTTATAGATTTTGGATACTAGCCCTTTACCTGATATGTCATTTGCAAATATCTTTTCCCATTCTGTCGGTTGTCTTTTGGTTTTGTTGACTGTTTCCTTTGCTGTGAAAAAGTTTTTGATCTTGATGACGTCCCAATAGTTCATTTTTGCCCTTGCTTCCCTTGCTTTTGGCAATGTTTCTAGGAAGAATTTGCTGCAGCTGAGGTAAAAGAATTTGCTGCCTGTGTTTTTCTCAAGGATTTTGATGGATTCCTATCTCACATTGAGGTCTTTCATCCATTTTGAGTCTGTTGTGTGTGGTGTAAGGAGATGGTCCAGTTTCATTCTTCTGCATGTGGCTGTCCAATTTTTCCAACACCATTTGTTGAAGAGGCTGTCTTTTTTCCATTGGACAATCTTTCCTACTTTGTCAAAGATTAGTTGACCATAGAGTTGAGGGCCTATTTCTGGGCTCTCTATTCAGTTCCATTGATTGATGTTTGTGTCTGTTTTTGTGCCAGTACCATACTGTCTTGATGATTACAGCTTTGTAATAGAGCTTGAAGTCTGGAATTGTAATGCTGCCAACTTTGGTTTTCTTTTTCAATGTTCCTCTGGCTATTTGGGGTCTTTTCTGGTTCCATATAAATTTTAGGATTATTTGTTCCATTTCTTCGAAAAAAGTTGATATATATTTTTTTAAGTTGATATTTTGATAGGATTGCATTAAATGTGTAGATTGCTCTACGTAGCATAGACATTTTCATAGTATCTGTTCTTCCAATCCATGAGCATGGAACACTTTTCCATTTCTTTGTGTCTTCCTCAGTTTCTTTCATGAGTATTCTATAGTTTTCTGAGTACAGATTCTTTGCCTCTTTGGTTAGATTTATTCTTAGGTATCTTATTGTTTTGGGTGCAATTGTAAATGGGATTGACTCCTTAATTTCTCTTCCTTCTGTCTTGCTGTTGGTGTATAGAAATGCAACTGATTTCTGTGCATTGATTTTATATCCTGATACTTTACTTAATTCCTGTTTGAGTTCTAGGAGTTTTGGAGTGGAGTCTTTTGGGTTTTCCACATAAAGTGTTATATCATCTGCAAAGAGTGAGAGTTTAACTCCTTCTTTGCCAATTTGGATGCCTTTTATTTCTTTTTGTTGTCTGATTGCTGAGGCTAGGACTTCTAGTACTATGTTGAATAGCAGTGCTGATAGTGGACATCCCTGCCATGTTCTTAACCTTAGGGGAAAAGCTGTCAGTTTTTTCCCCTTTGAGAATGATATTTGCTGTATTTTTCATGGATGGCTTTTATGATATTGAGGTAGGTACCCTCTCTCCCTACACTGTGAAGAGTTTGATCAAGAAAGTATACTGCAATTTGTCAAAGGCTTTTTCAGTATCTATTGAGAGTATCATATGTTTCTTGTTCTTTCTTTTATTAATGTATTTTATCACATTGATTGATTTGTGGATGTTGAATCAACCCTGCAGCCCAGGAATAAATCCCACTTGGTTGTGGTAAATAATCCTCTTAGTGTGCTGTTGGATCCTATTGGCTAGTATTTTGGTTAGAATTTATCTGTATATTGGTCTGTAATTCTCCTTTTTCATAGGGTCTTTGTCTGGTTTTGGGATCAAGGTGATGCTGGCCTCATAAAGTGAGTTTGGAAGTTTTCCTTCCATTTCTATTGTTTGAAACAGTTTCAGAAGAATAGGTATTAATTCTTCCTTAAATCCTTGGTAGCATTCCCCTGGGAAATTGTCTGGCCCTGGGCCTGTTTGTTGGGAGAATTTTGATTACTCCTTCAAACTTTTTACTGGTTGTGAAAATTAAAAATGGTTTTAAAAAAGGAATTGATAAGATCAGAAGTTGGTTGAAAAAAGAAGGGAAAAAAAGGAGAGAATGTGATCAGGCTGGAGACTAGAACAAAGCCGTATGCTAGATTTAATCTGTTAGAAGAAACTGTATCCCAAAATTTTAAAGAAAGAAAAACTTACATGTATACAAAAAATAAGGTTAAATACAATGAAAATTAAAAAAAAAAATAAAAAGGTATTGATAAAATAGTTAAAAAAAGGTTAAAATAGGAAAGAAGAAAAGTTTAAAAAATAGAATAAGAAAAAAATAAAATTTAAAAATTAACTTTGAACGACTAAGGTATAATGGGAAAAAAGCCATGAATTCTATGTGCTGTATTCCCGTAGCTCTGAAGTTTTGCACTTCTCATTGATCAGTGAACTTGGTCTTGGCTGGATGGTCTTGTTGATCTTCTGGAGGAGGGGCCTGTTGCAGTGATTCTTAAATGTCTTTGCTGGGGTGGAATTGTAATGCTCTTGCCAGGGGTCAGGCTAAATAATGTGCTTGGTTTTGCTCTCAGGAGCTTTTATTCCCTGAATGGTTTCTGTACAGCTTTGGAAGAGGAGAATGAAGATGGCAGCCTCCTAATCTATGGTCCTAGAGGAGTTCAGAGCTTGGGGTCCCACACCTTAATGCACCTTTTCAGAAAAAAGCAGTCAATCCCTCCCATCAACCTGGTCTTCAGCCATATTCTATGTTCACCAAGCTTGTGACTGAGCGTTTCTATCTCTGGTGCATGGCCCCGTTTAGTCTCCAAACCCAGCAGATTCCCGCAGTGCACTCCTGCACCACTCCCTATGGGGGAGGAAGGTGAGTCTCCCTGAATCTGCCACTTGTCCTGCTTGAAGAGTAGCGGCCTAGCTGTCCTGGGGATCATGGTTTAAGGTAACCCTGAGCTGAGAGCCCCCATCTTGGCTCCATCTCTGTAGCTGGCTTCCCCGCTCTGCTACCTGGGAGCTCTGCCACACTCAGACACCCCTGGTCTTTTTTGTGACCCTGCAGGTCCTAAGACTATACTGTCCCCACGAGAGCTCCCCTTCCCCTCCCTGCCATTTAGCCTCTGGAACAACAGCCTTCAGTGGAGCAGACTTCTAAAAGTTGCGATTTTGAACTCTCCTGCTCTACCACTTGCTGGGAACCAGCCCCTCCCCCCATGGTCTATGGTCTATCTTCCTGTATGTCACCTCAGATTCACTTCTCCGAATGTCCTACCTTCCAGAAAGTAGTAGCTTTTCTGTTCATAGAATTGTTGCTTTTCTTCTCTTCAATCTCCTGTTGAGTTTGTAGGTGTTCAGAATGGTTTGGTAACTATCTAGCTGAATTACTGGGACCCAACTCAATTTAGGTTTCCTACTCCTCTGCCGTCTTGCTCCTCCCCATGAGTCTAGTTTCATTTTTTTAACATGTGAATATCCTATTATTTCAGCATCATTTTTTAAAAAGACTGTCTTTTATTCATTGAGTATTCTTGACTCCTTTGACAAATACTAGTTGACCATATATGTGTGTGTTTATTTTGGACTCTTGGTTCTGTTCCACAGGCCTGTCTGTTTTTATGTCATTACCATACTATTTTGATGACTAGCTTGATAGTATAACTTGAAATCAGGGAGTGTGAGTCCTCTTGCTTTGTTCTTTCTCAGGATTTCTTTGGGCTATTCAGGATCTTTTATCATTCTATATAAATTTTAGGAGTTTATTCTACTTCTATAAAAAATGCCATTGGAATCTTGATAGGGATGGCATTGAATCTATAGATGACTTTTGATAGGTAGTATGGACCTTTTAATGATATCTATTCTCTCAATGCATGAACATGGGATACCTTCCCACTTGTGTATTCTTCAATTTCTTTCATCAGTGTCTTATAGTTCTCAGAGTAGAAATCTTTCACCTCCTTAGTTAAATTTATTATGAAGTATTTTATTATTTTTGATGCTACTGTAAGTGGGATATATTTCTTTATTTCTTTTTCAGAAAATTTTTTATTGGTGTATACATGTGGTACTGATTTTTGCAAGTTAATTTTGAATCTTACAATTTTACTGTATTTATTGATTAGATCTAACAGTTTTTTGGTTGAGTCTTTAGGATTTTCTATATATAAAATCATATCATTGCAAACAGGGACAGTTTTACTGCTTTTCAATTCTGATACCTTTTGTTTCTTTTTCTCGCCTGACTGGCAAGACTAGGACTTCTGGTACTATGTTCAATAGGAATGGTGAGAGTGGGCACCCTTGTCTTATTCTTGATCTTAGAGGAAATGCTTTCACCTTTCAATACTGAGTATAATGTTAGTTGTGGGCTTGTCATATATGGCCTTTATTGTATTGAGATATGTTCCTTCAATGCCTAATTTGTTGAGTTTTTTAATCTTGATTATCAGTTTAAAGGTTTATCAGTTTTGTTTATCTTTTTAAATAACCACCTCTTAGTTTGGTTAATCTTTTCTACTATTTTTCTGTTCTTTATTTCATTTGTTTCTACTCTAATCTTTATTGTTTTCTTTCGTCTGCTAACTTTGGGCTCAGCTTGTTCTTCTTTACTGGTTCCTTAATGTGTAGAGTTAGATTGCTTATTTGAAATCTTTTTTCCTCTGAATGTAGGTGCTTATTGCTGGAACTTCTCTTTTAGAACTGCTATTGTTGCATCCCACAAGTTCTGGCATGTTGTGTTTCTTTTTTCCATTTGCCTCAAGAAACTTTTTATCTTCGCCTTTAATTTCTTCTTTGATCCTTTGGTTGTTCAGGAGAGTATTTTTAAATTTCTATGGGTTTGTGAGTTTTCCAGTTTTCCACTTGGTATTAATTTTTAGTTACATGCCATTGTGTTTAGAGAAGATACTTGGTGTGATTTCAATCTTCTTGAATTTTCTGATTCGTTTTGCGCCCTAACATATGATCTATCCTAGAAAATGTTCCATATGCACTTGGGAAGAATATGTATTCTGCTTTTATTGGATACAATGTTCTCTATATATCTGTTAGGTCCATTTGGTCTATAGTATTGTTCAAATCCACATTTTCCTTATTGATTCTCTGTTGGGATGATCTATCCATTGTTGAGAGTGAGGTATTAAAATCCCTAACTTATTGTATTACTGTTTATTTCTTCTTTTAGCTCTGTTAGTTTTTGCTTTATGCATTTAAGTGCTCCAATGTTGGGTGCATAAATGTTTACAATTGTTATATCTTCTTGATGTATTGACTATTTTATCATTATATAATGAGCTGACATGGGCAAAGTGGGCTCTAGGGCTGGCAAAACCCTTTGTTTGAAAATCCCAATGAGGGGGCACCAGGGTGGCTCAGTCTGTCAAGTGCCTGCCTTTGGCTCAGGTCATGATCTCAGAGTCCTGGGATCAAGCCCTGCATTGGGCTCCCTGCTCAGCAGGGAGTCTGCTTCTCCCACCTCTTCTCTCCCCACCCTGCTTGCTCTCTCTTTCGTGTTCTCTCTCTCAAATAAATAAAATCTTAAAGAAAAAAAAAAAAGAAAGAAAATCCCAATGAGGCAGATCTATACTCGCATTAAGTTCCCTGGTCAGTGTGCCCCTGGCTTGGTTCCACAGATGAGCAGAACTGCTGGTTGGGATTACGACTTGGGCACTGCAAGTATGAACTTGGTCTGCTAAGTTGCATGTGCTGGTGGTTGCAAGATTCCCAGTGGTTGAACCCCACAGATTTCCCTGTAACCTCCATGGTGCAAGATCAGTTGGTGGCTCAGTCGGTTAAGTAGTTAAACATCTGCCTTCAGCTCAGGTCATGATTCGAGGATCCTGGGATCGATCCCAGTCAGGCTCCCTGCTCAGGGGGGAGTCAGCTTCTCCCTCTCCCTCTGCTACTCCCTCCCACTTATGCTCTCTCTCGAATAAATAAATAAAATCTTAAAAAAAAAAAAAAAGATCTACTTGTCCTAAGTCTTGAAGTACGAATGAGTTAGTGGAGATATTGTGCTGAGTTTATTGGTACTCACATATGGCACATATTGGTACTCACAAATGGCTACTCAGTGAATGAGTAACTTGTAATTACTCAGAATGCCCTCCTTCATCTATGACCGTTCAACCCCTGCCCTTCCAACAAGATTTTTACCCAAGCATTTTTTAAATTGCAAAGAGTTTCCCAGTTCCTTCTAGCCCACAGTGATCTCTTGCTGCTCTGAACTATCTAGTGTACTTATCTGACAGTTAATACCTGCTAATTTTTTGGTATATTTTTGTGTGTATAGGAGTTTTAATTCTATCTATTGTTAGAAATAACTTTCCTGTGGAATTTCCTCTGCTTGCCTGTAAGATTTTGAGACCCTTGGGACTATAACTTAAATACTGACTATAGCTTGAATACTACTGACCTGCAATGTGATAGTTTCTTGGCAGGTGTATCAATAAGAGCTGTTTTATTCAATAAATGAATTCTGGTGTTGATTGTTGTAGTCCTAGACACAGAATAAAAGGATCTTTTATAGGACATGTAGATAATCATTTGTGCAGGTTTTAAGGTATTAGAAGGTATTACTACTGAGAATCTAAGCCCATAGTTATGAAAGAATTGATGGAACTGTGAATACTGAGCCTTCTGGCATCCTAGCTCCCCACCAGGACCATTTGAATATTTCACATTAGTAATAACTTCCTTGCAGGGTAGTATGGGCTTCCCATGAACAGCTAATTAGGGGGAGCAGGTTCATTACTGCAAAGTGGTTGAGTTTAGAACAAGCTAAATAAGAAGATTAAAATCATTTCAGAGGAAACATTTCATGGGATATTAATACATTGACTGTAAATAATGAAAGATAATGAGAGCATTAAATCCTAGCAACAATATATTAACTGCAAGGGAACTAATTTGTAAATGAGTACTTTGCTTCTGAGATACATTTTCATTTGCTGAAAGGAATGCTGAGAATGACCACCAAGGAGACACCTTTGGTAAGATTTGAGAGTAGCTTCTAATAGCTTAGTTGTCCTGGGCTCATTGCAGTGTTTGGGCTTGGATTCTTTAGTAGTGAAAAAGAAGTACCCTGGAGGAGAACAAAGATAAGCTTTTTTTTTTTCTTTTTAAAGAATTAATAACATTCTCTTAATGGAGATGAGGAATTCACTGGATGTTTCCTTATACTTTATTTCTATAGCATGCCCAGGAGTAGATTCCAAATGCAGGGCTTTTACTGATATCCATGGGTGAGTGGGTATGGGAGAGAGGAAGCATTGGTGGTGGCTGTTTTCCAGAGTCTAGTTTACCCTTTCCCCTTCTGCAGCAAGGTAGTACTAAGATTGGGACAGATGCTTAGAGAAAAGGAGCTCTTATGGACAGGTAAGCTCCTAGGTTGCCCTGATTTGCTCCAGAAATCATCCCACTGGGAAAGCAAGAAGGGAATAGGCATCCAAAAGGACTAATAGAGAAACAGAAAAAAATCACTCTTGATCTATGGCTGAGCTTTGACAATACTTTATAATGAGAGTTTAAAGGTTGTTCTCTGGAGCCTATCAAACGAACAAGCTGTGTTTTGTGAAATTTGTTGTAAGTGGGGAAGGGGAGGTTTGAGCTGTCTCTGACATTTACCTCCTTTCCTTTTTTATTGACCTTGAATTTGAGTTAAATTAATATTACTTAACCTAGTCCAGCTCTTTGCTCTTCTTGCTAAACATCCCTCAACAACTCCTTTAATTTTAATGGGAAACAGACCTAGAGACATGAAGGTAGATTAGTAATTTACTATGGCTACAAATTAGTAGCCGAACCAAGAATAGAATACAAAACTAGAGATGAGCAGTTATTTGCTTTAACTATCACATGTTCTTTGTTATCAGGGAAGAGCTTATTATGTTGCTAGGATACATTCTGATCACTGTTGAAGGGCATTGTTCTATGTACAATGAAGACACTTGGCTTGATTCATTGCCTTGGAGTCTTAATAATCATATTATTTCTTCCTCCAATTCACAAAATTTTATAATTCATCATGAGTGTTTTAGTCAATTAGCACAAATTAAAAAGGTCCTGAGACTACAGATTTCCTGCAGGACCCTCTTTGGTGATTACAAATCCAGTTTCACTAAATCTTGGCAAGGATAAAGCAATTATCTCAAGTTCATAGAAGACCTCACATTTCTCTCATTGTTTTCTATATTGTCCAGTAAATTCAGTATAATTATTTGAATGTCAAATTACATCCTTTGAATTATATATACCTTAATATATAGGGGTAAATTTAGAAATTTAGTGGAGTCTTATTTTAAAGAATTGGCTGACTCTCTAAACCTTCTCTTTGCATCTTAAACAAACAGGCAGCAAGAATCAGGAAAGGAACACTTCCCAAACCAACACTTTCTTGTACAGAAATTCCAATTCTGATCTGTTCTGTAATCAGATTTTATTGGAGTTTAATGTAGTTGGTTTATGATCCTTAAAAAATAGTATTAACTGTTGTGTTTTTTATCTACCATTTTGTTGGGCAATGAACAGTAAGTAGTTTTTTTGCTCCCTGTGAAGGGTAAAGACAAAATGTTCCAAGTCTGTAAAAGCATTAGTACCATTTAGAATCCAAAATGTGAAAGGTTCAACATAATTAACACAGAGTATCAGTTTGCTTCACAGCTTTTTAAAATTGACATATCATAGACATTTGTACTGCTCCTCAGCTTGGTAACATTAATAAACAAGTGCTTGTAATTTAAGAGTAATTATGAATCCATCCATGTGTGATTTTCTAACGAAGTCAAATAAAGAAATCAGCAGTTGGGAAGCATTCTTTAGTTTTTAATTAGGAAACTAGCAGCAAGTTTAAGGTCTCAATTTTCATCCACTTCTTCCAACTGTATTGCTCTTATGTAATGGATGATAAAGTCATTGCATTCAGACAATGCTGAGTTTGACAGCACACTACTTGGAGCTGTGAAGTCCTTTTTTCTGTCACTTTCAGAAGCTGTGCTATTAATCATGTAATATATTTCACTTGGCAGAAATAAAACGCTTTGAGATCCTTGGACTGAAAGTGCTGTAGAAAATTATAGCACACTTCATTCTCCTAAAGACTTTGCGAAGAAGGTATGTGGTATTATTGGATTTGTTTTGCATCTAGAAACCTTTGATAGTGTAACTGACTTAGCTAGAGTCCCACTATAAAATAGGGAAGGAACATAGGTGTTGATTTCTGATACCTTCAAAAGATCTATTGGTCAAACAAAGCTGAGTTTATTGCTCACTAAATAGGGAGAATGCCCGCTTGGTAATGTCTAGGATCTTATAAGAGAGACGTCAGAGGCAGAAATTTATAGTACTTGGAAATCCGTTTGAAGGTAGGGAAAATTTCAGTGTGAGGATCTGTTTGGAATATGTTACAGATCAAATTATACTTTAGGATTGGTGGACCAAGGGTTTACATTCTTTAATGCCCTTATCTTCCTTGGCAAGAATTTTCTGGAACAAATAGTAGAAGCCTATTGGTTCAAGAACTTTCTTCTGTGTTGACCCTCTCTTTAAGTACAAAGGATGGCAGGCAGTGTTTGAAAATGGCATAGTACTGCAGAAGCAAGTAACCTTTATATTGTGCCAGGTACTTGCTCATGGTTTCTTGCGTTATTCAATTCTCACAACCAAAAGAAAAATAGCTAATGCACAAATTTTTCTATTAACCATAGCATGACCTAGTGTAATGGTCCCCACAGAATAAATAAGCAAATTGCCTGCACAGCAGCGTGAGCCATAAACATGGGGTTTATTTAATCCTCGTAATAATCCTAGAAATCACACAATATTATTATGTCCATTCTACAGCTAAGTAAACTGAGAGATTTCTTTCTGAATCAGGTTGGATTCAGGTTCCTGTTCTTCTTCTTGTTCTTTTTTAAGATTTTGTTTATTTACTCGAGAAAGAGAGAGAGTGAGAGAGAGAGCATGAGAGGGGAGAGGGTCAGAGGGAGAAGCAAACTCCCTGCTGAACAGGGAGCTGGATGCGGAACTTGATCCTGGGATTCCAGGACCATGACCAGAGCTGAAGGCAGTTGCTTAACCAACTGAGCCACCCAGGTGCCCTGGTTCTTATTCTTCTTGATACCATTTCAAACCTTAGTCTGGTGATTTTTTGTATTCTACTCAGATTATGAAATTTTCCTTCCATCGGCTTCACTTTCCTAGTGTACAGTCTCTTCCAATTAAGCTTTCTTGAGCTCGTCCTGCTTTATAGACTTTCACAAACTACTTTGTAGAATTTTCTAAATGTTCACAACTCCTCTTGCTCTGTAATAATTCGCTTACTTAAGTAAGTGGGCAAAATCAGTTTAGAGTGTTTTCTTTCTTACCCCCACACACTTTCCCTACCTCTGCTATTCTTCACCAGCACTTTGCTCAACCTTAGAGCTAGTCCAAGGTCACCATAGCCAAGCACAGCGTGCTGGCATTTATTCAACAGCAGCCCTCAACACAACATAATCCTACATCTAGAAGCCAGCCTTATAAAATTAAGTAGTGTGATGGTTAAGTTTATGTGTCAACTTGACGGGGTCATAGGGCACACAGATATTTGTTCAAACTTGTTTTGGTTGTGTCTCTGAAGGTGTTTCTGGATGAGATTAACATTTGAATTGGTAGAGAGAGCAGATTGCCCTCCCTAGTGTGAGTGGGCCTCATCCAGTCTGCTGAAGGCCTTAATAAAAGGAGAAGACTGAATAAGATAATTTCTTTTTCCTGATTGTATTTGAGCAGGGATATCAGCTTTTTCCTGCCTTTGCACTCAGACTGAAGCATCAACTCTTCCTGGGTCTCCAGTTAAAGACTTTCAGATTAACACTACACCAGTGGCTCTTTTGGGTCTCTCACTTCCCAACTGCAGATCTTGGAACTTAAAGACAGCTGGAAGTTAGTTATAAGAAACTGACTCACACACATGGTGATAGAGGCTGATAAATTCAAGACCTTTAAGCTCTGTCTCAGTGGCTATGCATGGTTCTTTGAAACAAGTACAAACTTTTGCCATGGGCTTCAAAGCCTTGGTTGATTTTGCTCCAATTAGTTTCCTCAGCTTCGACCCACATGATACTTCCACTAAGCACCCCTTCCCAATCACACTGTAGTTTTCGCCTTCAAGAAGATAATTTTTTGTACTCCGCAGGGTGTTAGCATGTGCCATTACCTCTTTCCACTGGTGTTATCCTACATCCCCTTCATTGGGTTGGCCACTTCTCATCTTTTATGTCTAACCTCCAGTGTGATTCCTAGGACAGGTCTTCTCTGGCCAGTCTATCCAAAGTGGCTGTGGTGTATTCCTCTTGTCACATTATCACCTTGCTTTTTCTATATATTTTATAGCAACTCTCACAATCCTTAATTATCTTAATTAATGTAAGATCCATGAGGGAAGATATCATGCTTGTCTTGTTTTCAGTTTTGTAGTACTTATCCAGACCCGACAAATAGAATGTGCTGCAGAAATATGTGTTGAATGCATTGTATTTATTATGTACCTACATGTTCCTTTTAATTAATACACTTTATCATATGCCCTCTGAGAACTGAGCCCAATGTTAGGTACCTGGAAGGACATAAATAAAGTGGTGTTATTGGGTCCTACATTACAGGAACTTGGACAAGTCTTTTTTACCTTTCTGGAACTCATCTACTTTGTAAATTGAGAAGATTAGATGCAAAAAAGAGACAACCTTTTATTTCTTCCACACATTTATGGTCACAGCACATTCCCATTACTAATTTCTCTCATTGGATACAGTGAATATTGGAGAATTGTTCAGTGGATTCTCCAATCCTTTGCCTTAAAATAAATGGACTCAGTTATTCCCCATGGTTCCCAGAACATTTATGCCACGTTTATGATACCTGCCTTTACACAAAGTAGTTGTGTGAGTCATCTAACAGCCATTCTGGGATATTTTATCACATATTCAATGACAGAAATATAAAATATAGGTGAAATACTTTAAAAACACTTCTTTATTAAGCACATTCTTTATTAAGTGATCTTTATGTGCTGGATATTCTGCTGAGTTCCTTGCAAAGAGTAGTGAACAAAAGCATATCTAAAGCTTACTCCTATGGATCTTTTGGTGGTGGGTGAGATAGGTGAGATAATTATAAGAGATAATTATAAACATAGCTAAATTATTTGAAGGAGGAAAGGAGCCTGACTTAGACTGCGGTGGCAAGGAATCTTCTGGAGGAATTGATGGTTTAGCTAAAGCATAAAGGATGAGTAGACTGTTAACTTGGCAGGAGGTAGGAGTGAGAAGGGGAAGTGAGAACATTCCATGCAAAGGGAGTGACATGTGCTAAAGCCCTGCGGGAGAAAATAATTGCCAAACTCAAGGAACTGAGCAAAATGTCAGTGGGGTTAGAGACTAGAAAAGGAGGGAGAAGATGGTACTATTTGATGCTCAAAAGGTGGGCAAGGGCCAAGAATACAAGCCCTTGCCAGGACTCAGATCTTTAGTTGGTGATTTGTGGGGAGTCAATAATAGTGTTTATAATGGTGCTGACATCATCAGATCTTGGTTTTGAAAATGTCACTCAGGGGGCGCCTGCGTGGCTCAGTGGGTTAAAGCCTCTGCCTTTGGCTCAGGTCATGATCCCAGGGTGCTGGGATTGAGCCCCACATCGGGCTCTCTGCTCAGTGGGGAGCCTGTTTCCCTTCCTCTCTCTCTGCCTGCCTCTCTGACTGCTTGTGATCTCTGTCTGTCAAATAAATAAATAAATAAATAAAATTAAAAAAAGAAAAAAAAGAAAATGTCACTCAGGCTGCTGCTATGTGGAGAATGTACTAGAGGAGGGTTCATATGTAGCAGGACCAGCTGGTAGTAGGCCATTGCAGAAGCTTTTGCAAAAGACGGTTGCATGGATTAGGGGCATGGTAGTGGAGGAGGAAAGTGGTAGACCTAGTTGAGAAATATTTAAGCTAGGATTCTAGTTTGGCACCATTCACTGATACTGAGAACATTGGAGTAAGATCAGGTTTTAGGGGCGATCACGAGTTCAGTCTTGTATACATTGAGACTGAAATACCTTCAAGCTATTCAGTTGGAGATTTCCTGATGGGAATTAGACATATTATTTGGAAGCTCAGGGAAGAGATTTGATATTGAGAGTCTAAGGCACTGAAAATGCTAGTCAAAGGCATGGGTCTAGATGAAATTGCCCAAGAAGAGAACAAAGAATAAGAAAAGAAGGAGGTAGAGGGCACAGTCTGAAGGATCTTTACCATGGAGCCCTTTAAAGGACAGAGATAGCAAAGGAGGTGAAAAGATCAAAGATGTGGAAGGAAGACCAGGGAAGTGGAGTGTCATAGACTCCAAAGAAGAAAGTGTTTTAAGTTGGAGAGACTGACATATGCTATCAGGTAAGACGGACACTAAAAAAATGTTCTCTGGATTTAATAACATGTAACTCAAAGGCTTTTTCAATGGCATGTCAATCATAGAAGCCATGGAGGTGTAAGCTTTAGTTAGTGGGAGGTGAGATGTGGAAACTGAATTTAGTCAACTGTTTTATTTTTTTAAAGATTTTACTTATTTGCCAGAAAGAGAGAGAGAGAGTACACACACACAAGTAGGCAGAGAGGCAGGCAGAGGCAGCGAGAGAAGCAGGCTCCCTGCCAAGCAAGGAGTCCGATGTGGGACTTGATCCCAGGACTCTGGGATCACGACCTGAGCCGAAGGCAGCAGCTTAACCAACTGAGCCACCCAGGCGTCCCTAGTCAACTCTTTTAAAAGACTATCTGTAGGGGCGCCTGGGTGGCTCAGTGGGTTAAGCCTCTTCCTTCGTCTTGGGTCACGGTCTCAGGGTCCTGGGATCGGGCCCAGCATCGGGTCCAGCATCGGGCTCTCTGCTCAGTAGGAAGCCTGCTTCCCCCTTCTCTCTCTGCCTGCCTCTCTGCCTACTTGTGATCTCTCTCTCTCTGTTAAATAAATAAATAAAATCTTAAAAATAAATAAATAAATAAATAAAAGACTATCTATAAAGGGAAGCAGAGAAATTGAATGGTGTAGAGTGATAAGGGAATTCTTTTTTGAAGACAGGATAATCTTGAGCATGTATTATGGCTGATGGGAAAGAACCAATTGAAAGGAAGAGATTGATTTATATAGGAGAGAGTGAAGGTACCACAAAATGGAACTGGTGGGAAGAAGATCACCTCCTCTAATATAAAAAAAGAATGAGGCATAGTATGGGTATACACATTTAGGAATTCATTGGTTATTTCTTCTTCATAATTATGTACTAATTATAATTCTTCTAATCCTTGGCTTTAGGGGAGGGAAGAGATCATTCCCCAGTTGTTTTGCGTTCCTTTTTATTTTAAAGAGCACTTACAGCATCCTTAAAACTTTTGCTTTCTTCATTTTGCTTCCCAACTGCTTCATTAACATTTTCCTTTATTCAAATACTCATTCATGACCTTCTATATAGGATGGAGACAAATTGCTTAATACCTCAAAATTAGCCCCTCTAACAAAATGTTTATGCTTTTTTCAAAAGGAAACAAAATAAAAAAGATGTGTGTAACTTTTTTTTTAGAAATTGTATATACATGACAAGTCACTAAAATTCTGTATCCGTAATCATTACCTTTAGTTCCTAGATTAAAATAAGCATTCTCACTGGTTGCAGAGAAACCAATTAAACAGGCCACTTTATTGAAAACAATTGTGAGTTTGGGAAGGGACCAAGAAAATAGAAAATTGTGTAATTTCAAATATATATAATACCTCAATTCTTTGTGGTGGTTAAGTCTCTTTAACCTTCTGTGATAGGGAACCTGCCTAGAATTCTAATTACTCCTGTGTCCAAAAACTGCCAGGTATACAATCCAGCCAGAGCATTATTTGCAGTTTGAGTGCTGAGCAATTGATCAGTTCCATACAGGGGTGAGCCATTTTGTTTCTAAGACAACAAAGAGGTGGACTTTAAAATCATCGATCTGGTTGCTTTGGCTGCCCTAATGGTGAAATTAGATTGATGGAGCATGATCTGACAATGGTTTGATGATCTTTATTAGTCTTGGACTTTCTACTGTAGGGATAGTTCTACATCATCCCTACACCTTTATAGTCAAGGTGGATCCTTTCTGCCGAGCATCTTTATGGAGAGGACGTTTTAATTCTAATATCGTTTCCTGACTCCAACTTCAATACCTGAAAAGCAGGCTGCAAACTAGAACCCAGGGAGTAGAAATAGCCTGTCTCTTAGATACTCCTCATTGTCATCACCAACTCCCACACAGTTTCCTTTTAAAAGATGACCTGACTGCAAAAAACAATTACTCAAGGAGACACCTGATTCCACTCCCTTTTTATTCTTGACCAACCATGTGTTATATTTCCAAAGACTTTGTCAGTTTTTTCCTTCAGTGTTTTTCTTCAGAGAATGGCAAATCACTGGGGATGGCTTCTGGCTGCAGTTCCACTGGAATTTATGAGTGGGACAGTCACCATGATGTGGAATTGCAGAACAAACATGGTGAATATTCTACTTGAATTTAACTTCAAAGATGGTCATGGGGAAAGTAGACAAAAGTGTGAGAAAAGAGTGTTCTAGATGGGCCAAGAATGTTATTAGAGCATCCAGTGAAGAAATGGCATGGCATTTGGGGAAGACAGAAAGTAAACCAGGTTGTTTGACTAGTGAAGAAGAGACAAATAGTAATAAATAGGTGTTATCTTGAGTACCAAACTGAGGTAACTAGCATTGGCTGTCTGGAATGGCATGTTGAGGAGGATTCTGAAATAGACTCTGTGTTGTAGAATGAGTACTGTGAATGCTTTGTAATGTCTGCAAAAGGCAAGGGGGTGGTAGGCATTGCTACATGTGTCATGTGTTTGGCATTCCTGCTATAGATATCCTGCTAATGGAATCTATGAAAAGAGGTGTGTTTATAGGATAGTCCAGAGAAGGCTTAGGGGTTTGGTTTCTTTTTCCACTTCTTAGCTCATTAAAAAATATTAGGCAAGTAATTTTTCTTCTCTCTGCTTCTTTTTCTTTCTTAAAGTCATTTAAAAATACCCTTACATTACAAGATAAGGTATGTGAAGTTTTGCTACACACATACACATACACAGACACATACACAGTTAGTGTGATGTGTTTTGTTCTTAGAATGGGTTCCTGTTCTAAATCTGAAGATGAAAACATTTGTAAGACCAAAAAAGAATTTAAGTTTCAGCTTGCCCAACCATTTTATTTTACAGAGAAAACAAGGCTCACAATAATACAGTTTAGCCAATATATAGTAAAATGGATAATGCACTTATCTTGAGATTCAGCCATTCCACACCAGGGTATGTACTCTATAACCATGCTTTCTAAAGATTTTGCTGTCCTATCATATGTTGAAAATGTTAAAATTCCTCTTTAATGCAAATGCCAACCCCCAAATATCACCCATATAACCTGTCGGTAAGACAAAGCATAGTTTACTGTTTATACCAACACAGAACTTTGGTAGTGTCTCGGAATGGTAAAATCAAGATCAGAATTTATTGGGAAATGGAATTTTGGTTTAAGATAGGTGCCTCAATGTGGAAACCTGAGTGGGATTAAATAAGGATTATGATACAACAATCCAGGATTGATGGAAACACCAAGGCAAGGATTTTGAATCAGGAGATTCAAAGAATCTTAGGGCACTCACTGTCTGCTGATGCTTTCCATAGAAAAATTTGGTTATTCTTTTGGGAAGTTTCTACAATCATCAATCAAATAATTTGTCTGAGCGAGACAATCCTGAGAAGTAAAGTAATACTAATGTAGTGAAATAACAAAGTCATGTTAACGTGGATGGTAAGATCTGGTCTCCATCCTCAGTATCTTGACTGAGTGTGAGAATAGGTCATTTTGTCCTTATTTCACAGCATGCACTGCTATTAATTGGTGAGGTAGCTTGTGGATAGAGCAGACCAGTGAGACCAGGTTAGAGCCCTGGTCAAATCTGAGGGCGGGAGGGATACATTTACTGGAACACCCATTTGTGCCTCAAGTGGTCAGAATACTGACTTAAATTCTCTGTTTTAGCAAAGCAATAAATACAAACATTTTCATAGAAGCATTGTTAAGAACAAAAAATTGGAAATAACTTCAATATTCATCTCCAGGAGAATGAATAAACTATGGTACATTCAAGATAACACAGGATACTGTACAACAATGAAGAAGAATGAGTTACAACTACACATACCAATATATGATTCATAAATACAATCTTAAGGGAAAAACCAAGTTGCCAAAGAATATGTATAGTATTATAACCTTGAAATACAGAAAACATTTCTACCTATTTATTAGATAGCATAAACACCTATGAAGCCTATGAAAGATAAACTGTGTGAATGGTAGTTGTCCTCTCTATCTGGGAGGGGTACATAGGAAACTTCACATCCAGTGCTAATGATATTTGTAAAGTTAGATGATAACTTCACAGGTGTCTGTCATATTCTATTTTTATACTTTTTGTGTACTTTGAATATTTCCTAATAATTTTTCTGACATTTGAAAAATTGCTTTAAAAAGATGTTAAGGTATAGATAAGTGAGTGACTTTGACAAAGCTCAACAAATCAGACATAGATCTGGGTTTCTGCTCCTCTGAGGAAAAGTGCCATAAGTCCTAGTGATAATCACCTGTGTGTGTGTATTTATGTTCTGGATCCAGAGGGAGGGAGTACAACCATGGTGATTCAGTCAACATTGTTGCTAGCTTCTTGGAGCCAGGTTTTCTTGTATGTGTTTTCAGTTGTCTGCAGCAGAGAGGTTAGTAGTTGCTGTAATTCTCTGAGGACAACTATGCTGGGAAAGAGTTGGAGATAAATGGGTTTGGAAGAGGATTTGAATTCACCATTATTTTATGAGACAAGACCTTCAATTGTTCCTTATGAATTGAGAAAGTGATCTTATTTGGGGGTCTAGGGCTGTAGGTTGCCTCACAACTTCTCAAGCCAGAATTCAGTGTAGGGTAGCCACAGTTAGGCTATAAATGCGACATTTAAATAATAAACATGAATAAAACAAGAACACCTGGGTCGCATTTAAATTCTCACTTCAATGTCCAGTAGAAATACCTGTTGGATTTTTATTGATATTTTAAATGAGTTTGGTAGTTTATCAATGCTATTTTAGTTCAATGAATCTACCACTTAACTTTCTACAGCATAACAAAGGGGGAATAAGTGAGTGTTCATGCAGAAATTGGCTTGCATCCCACTTTGACATGGAACCAGTGCAGCTGAAGCTTTGGCAAACTTACGGTGATTGACAGCACATGAATAAAGCAATTATTTTCAGTATCTCTACTTTGCAATTACCTTAAAATTTGAAAATGGATAATTAGTTCCTAATTCCTTAGTCAATTAAAAAAAAGCAAAAAATAAATAAATAAATAAATAAACAAAAACCCCACCCCCCAAACCCTTAGCCTTTGAGCTAGGCTGAGCCTGGCAGTGTTATTTTGAACCTTCCCAAACACTTCAGTTAACCTGTTGTATAACAGTAACTTAGCTCAGAAAGATATCTTGTAATAATATTAAAATACTTTTTTGGCCTCAATGCACATATACTCCAAGAAATCAGACCAATTCAGTGGGGGTATGCGTGCATTTGATGTATATAGGAGAACAATGTTTTCTTTCCCCTCTTTACCTAACTCTTAAGTAGATTTACAACCCCAAAGATCCACAATTATGGTTTTATGGAGGGAGGATGCCTGGGTTCTTGGAAACCTCAATAGTAACTTTTACAGAGTGTTTGAACTCAAGGAGGATGGCATGTGTGAACTCATGTTTCCTACTCAGGTGCTCTAAACCACAGTAATTTGTGGATTTTTATTTTATTTTATTTATTTTTTAAAGATTTTATTTATTCATTTGACAGGGAGAGAGACAGCAAGAGAGGGAACACAAGCAGGGGGAATAGGAGAGAGAGAAATAGGCTTCCTGCTGAGCAGGGAGCCCAATGCAGGATTCCATCCCAGGACCCTGGGATCATGACCTGAGCCAAAGGCAGACGCTTAACCGACTGAGCCACCCAGGCATCCCTAATTTGTTGATTTTTGACTTGAGGATTGAGAGAGCAAAAGCAAAATTAGTATCTTTGTATTAACAGACTGTATCAAATTTAAGGTGATTTTGTGAAAAGTTCACTGTCAAATAAGAGTGATCAAATAAAAATCGACCAATGAAATAAAAGCATTTTCTAGAATGTTCTTTGCCTAGAATTTTGTTAACAGAGGGAGTCTTGGTATATTGTAAAATAAACATCTCAGAAATATCGAGTTTAGATGAACAAAGACCAGCAGTAACATTGCGTACAGAGCTTAAAATCCCTAAGCAAAAAATGGTACAGTTTGTTTGGAATAAAATGCATCATTGCTGTGACATTAATTACTAATGTCCAAGTTCCAATTTTTAGTATATGTGCCGCCTGTCAGTGCAAGCCCCTAATTCCCAGTTGCTTTATGTGGCACTAATAATTTCTGACTTGAAATATGTTTGTGTGATTTTTATCTTTAAGCAAATAATCATTTGCATGTGATTTACTGTGCACATTACTGATTAAACAAATTTTACTTTTCCTCTCTATCTCTTTCTCCCTTCTTTGCTGACTTTCCTTCTTATTCCATCCCTTGTGCCACTCACTCATTTGTTCTTTGGGTTCCATAACTAAATAAAATCTCAACTAGCTAATAACTTTGTATTTCCAGTAGATACTTAGTCTTCAATAAAGTTGGTGGAGGAGGGTGTCTGGGTGGCTTAGTTTGTTAAGCATCTGTGTTTGGCTTGGTTCATGATCCCAGGGTCCTGGGATTGAGTCCTGTATTTGGGCTCCCTGCTCAGTGGGGAGTCTGCTGCTTCTTTTGCCTGCTCCTCACCCTGCTTGTGCTCTTTCTCTCTCTCTCTGTGACAAGTAAATAAATAGAATCTTAAAAAAAAAAATAAAGTTGGTGGATGAATGCAGGAAAGAATGGCAAACAGGCACCTGCCTCCACCTGGTTCCCAGGACCACAGGTAGCCTGGGAAGGGAGACTGCCCCAGGAATAGCTCATCTTGTATTTGCCCATCTTGGTGAGAAGGAAACTGGGTCTGGATTTGATTTTTTAAAAACTTCCCTTTTCTGTATCTCGTTTATGAGGCAGCCGTCTCACAGGTTTTACATACATATGCAGAGCAAAACCTTGTAGTGCCCTAGTTTATGGAAGAACTTCGGATTTGCCCTTTTTCATTAATAAGACTGCATCTAAAATTTGGAACTGAAAACATTCAATATGTTATAAGATGTTATAAGAAGTGACTTCTGCTGACAGGGTGATTTCTTCTTGATGTTTACTAGGACTCACTTAGTGAATACTAATGTTAAGTTGGAAATGTGAATCACATAAGTAAAGCATAGTCTTTTGCTTTTTTTTTTTAAGTGGAAGAGGGATAATCAGTTTTATTTGATTGGTGATGCAGTCTTCAAACTGTTGTTGAGTCTTAATATATATTTAATTATGATCTTAAAGAGGGAAATGAAAAAAAAAGAATTTAGAAAGCTTTTTATTGATTATTGCAGAAAGGTCAATTTGTATCAGAAATGGGCTTGCTTTGACCTTTCAAGTACTTTGTAATCATTTATCTTCTTGTAATTTAAATATACTATATTAGAGACAGAGGATATGTGTAGTAAATTCAGACTTGAAAAGAACTAGCACAATTAATGAACTATGCAAAAGAAACAGGTACAATAGAAGAAGTTATACACCCAAATGGAAACCTGACAGTGAATTATCCAGTACCCAGAGTGATCCTTCAAAACTGTAAATATGATTTCTTTCACTGAAGCAACTTCTTAGACAAATTGATGACAACCGTGTGTCAAAGTTTAATTTCAAACTTGCCATAAGGGAAGAGGCTTCTGAAAAAGCCAATTCAAAGATTCTCTCTTGGTAGAGATATTTTATATGAATGTTTAATTGAAGACTATAAGACTCAGGCTTCTGACAAGTCCTGTCTCTCAGGTAGGTGGGTGATGCCTTTTCTGGAAGGAATTCTTAATTTCAATAAAGTCTACCAGAAAACTGTTAAAGCATTTTTATTAGGGGTGGCATATATTTCCCAGAGAGGGCTGTACATTATATCTCATAAAATTCATGTTTGGTACAATTTTCTTTCTCATGTCAGTTCCCTTTCTGTAACCCTCAAATTGCTTCCCACACTATTTGGAATAAAATCCAGATCCACCAAGAACTCACACCTTGCCAATGACATTTCCTATTACTCGACTTCTTCCTCTGTGCTCCTTGAATATGCCAGTCATTCTCCAGCCTCAGGTCTGCGTCCTGACTATTCCCTCTGCCTGGAATGTGTGGATCCAATACAACCACATAGCTTGTCCTCATTTTATTCATGTCTCTGTTGCAATGTGCCCTCATCTAGAATGACAGCCCTCCTAGCTCTATACCTCTCTGTCACCCTACCTCTCCTGGTCTGTTTACATTCTAAATACCACTATCAGGCATTACAAGCTCTATTTACTGTTTATTGCCCACCTTCCCCAATTCCCACCAGAGCATGAAAAAACTCCATGAGGGTGGGACTTTTTTGCTTTAATTAATATATTCCTGGGGCCTGATGCCTAGTACCTTTTATGGGCTAAATTGTGCCCCCCAGAATGCATAGGTTGAAATCTTAACCCCCAGGTACCACAGAATATGACTATATGGGTCTTTACAAAGGTCATCAAGTTAAAACGGGTCATTGGGATGGGCCCTTATCCTGTATGACTGGTGTCCTTACAAGAGGAGATATCTAGACACAGATGCATATAAAGAAAAGATGATGTGAAGACAGAGGGGGAAGACAGCCATGCCCAGGCCAAGGAGAGAGGCCTGGAGCACATCCCTAGTTCACAGCCCTCAGAAGGAATTGATGCCACCAACAGCTTGATCTCAGACATGCAGCCTCCAGAACTCTGACAAGATAAATTTCTGTTGTTTAAGCCACCTGGTCTGTGGTACTTGAACGGCAACTTTAGCAAATGAACACAGTACATATGCTTGATAAGTATTTGCTAAATAAATTAAAAAAATGGTTTGGAACATTTTTAAAAGTAGCGATATTATTGAACACTTATCCAGAGAGGGAACACAAATGATGATCTCAATAGAAAGTTAAAGTTGGCCTGGAAACAGGGTATTGACTTGTTGGAGGGTAGGAACTCTTCATCCTCATCTAGCCACAGAGAGCTCTAATCTGACAAGAACAGAGCACCCAAAACATTGATGTCTTGAAGGTAACTTCATCTCTCAGAGGATTGAGAATACAATGGACTGCTTGCTACTTGGGGCTTAACTATCACCAACAATGAAGAGAACGTGAGAGTAAATGATGGTAATCTGAATGTAAAAGGAAATAACTCTGTCATCTTGGAGTGTGTGGCGGTCAAGGATGCAGGTTATTGTCACCTGGGGAAATCAGACTGAAAACTGAGAAGGGAAAAGCTAGGTATTAATTCCATTATTAAAAACACTGCCTGGAAGAAGCAGAGGTGAGTCTAAAAAACATAACTCCAACATTGCAGTGACAACTAACTTCAATGAGGAGTGCACAGGAGCTCAGATAAAGGATCCACAGGCAGCATATTCACAAAACACAGAGGGAGGCCATAAACATGGCCAAGAACAAATACAGAAGAGTGGCATAAATCAATAAGACCAGTGTTAGGAATCCTGCAGACAAGAATGCCCCAAGACTCCAATATGCTAAGAACAGCAACATTTCAATTTTGATTTAACTTGTTGGAAACCCCCCAACAAGGAATATTTCTGAAATGCCCAAGACCTGCTGCTTGAAACAGATGGTATAATGCTAACTGCCAATGACAAAGAGAAAACAAAATTGCTCGAGTCTGATTTTATTTGCATACTCTTCATCTGCAAAAAATGATTTCAAAATTGGAAAGCCCAAGCGAGTGACATTAAGAAGGAATTACAAGTCATACTAGGTCAGTATAGTAAAAGTTGTTTTTAATGAAGTCAAATCCCAGACCCAGATGAATACTATCGCAGAGCCGTGAGAAAACGTGCAGGTGTGATGCTAGACCATCCTCATTCCTTGCTTTTGAGGAGTAACAGTGACTAACAAAATGAAAATATTTAGAGGTGCACAATGTTGCATCCATTTTCCAAAAGGGGAGAAGATAATTTCTAAAAAGCATGCATGACGGAGCTGACCATTTATTTTTATTAGTAAACAGAATATTAGGCAGATGGCTTGTAGACACTTCAAGAAGAAAGTAGCAGTCATTAGTGGTCATCCATCATCACTACCCTCCGTGACACTCATTGTCGTGATGTCCATGGTGCTTAAAATAATTCGTGCCAAATCAAGCCCATTTGTTTTTGGAAGCTACCAACTGGTGGGTCAGGGGAGCATCTGAGACATACTTGATTTTTTTTTTTAAAGATTATTTACTTATTTATTTATTTGACAGACAGAGATCACAAGTAGGCAGAGAGGCAGGCAGAGAGAGAGGAGGAAGCAGCCTCTCTGCTGAGTAGAGAGCCCAATGTGGGGCTTGATCCCAGGACCCTGAGATCATGACCTAAGCCAAAGGCAGAGGCTTAACCCACTGAGCCACCCAGGTGCCCTGCCATAGTTGATCTTGATTTTATTAAGGTAATCTGTATCTGAGGACATCCATTTTTAACTGCCTGCTTGTAAGTCATTTCGTCAACCACAGCATGACAATCTTCCTCCATAGATTTTCCTCTTTAGGGCTTAGTTAGAGGGGCCACCAGTCTTCTAAGATAGTGTTGTCTTAGTAATCCTTGATGCTTTGCTCCTCTTTCTCCCCTGGGCTGTTGGGCCAACATCTTACCTTTCTCTCACTGTCTGGATTGTACTCCGTGCTGCTGCCAGAGTTATTGGAAGATGGAACTGATTATGCTTAGAATTTTGCTGGCTCTTTGATATCCACAGGATAAAGACCCAGCACTGATCCAAAACTGTCTGTAGTTTGCTCCTGGTTTTGTCAGCAAAATGATTCCTTTCCAAAGCACTGCATACCATCTTCCATTTTGCTGCACTGAACTTTTCCTTACCGTTATTTCCATATGCCATACTTCTAATGCCTGCCCTTTGCAATTGTTATTCTTTCTGGTTACTGTGTCTGATTTCCTTTTGTGCCTGGCAAACTCCTACTCATACTTCAATGCCAAGCTGGTGTCACCTGTGTGAAGTCGCCTCTGAGTCTTCAGGCATGGTGAGCCATGTTCTTTTTTATATTCCCCCCAGAGCTTATTCATATTTTTGTTACAGAACTTATCAGGTGGTATAGGAGTTATTCTTCTACTCCTCTCCTTCTGCCAGCCATCCATTGGATCTTCCAGAGTTGCTATTTGTCAAATGCATTTTACTCTTTCCCTCTGTTAACATGTTGCATACACATGCTCAATTAATGTTAAAAAGCCAGACAAAACAAAACAAAAAGAGGGAATGATTCTTTTTACTGGTGAGATGGAGAATTTTGGACCCACAGTTGGCTGAACAGTGATATCCAAAGAGTGGCGTAATGGATGATTGAGACCTTGCTGCCTGCACACTTTCACATAGCTTCTTTTCTACCTAGGATTTTCATTTATCTTCATTCATTCTTTCCAAGTCTTCTCAAATCAAGATAAGAAGTATCCCACTTCTCTTCACAGTTAGCCCTTGCACCTCTATTTTCAATCTGTATCCTTCGATTTGTTATGGACACTTACATATAGACGTACTGTTTTTCCTGTCCCCCTCCCTAATCCCCACGTGAATCATTCACAGGTTAGACTGGAGAAAAGACTTTCATCTGTGTTAAGGTGATGAATGGGATCCTTGCAACATTACCAGAGGGCAAAAAGGTGACATATACCAATAAAATCATGTAAGAGTAACGTGATTTCTTGCAGGAAAAACTAGTGAGATCTTGTTTGTTCAGGACAGTTGACTTTTATAGTGTGGACTATATTGTTGTTCTTATTATTAAGCTATTTAGAAAGAAACTGCCACGTCTAGTCCACCTTAGGACATCCCTCTTTTTACTCTGAAGCACCAGAAATGGGGATAGGAGAGAATGGTTGTGTTTTTTTAAAAAAAGATTTTATTTATTTATTTGAGAATGAGAGAGAGCAAGAGCAGGGAGAGAAGCAGAGAGAGAAGCAGATTCCCCACTGAGCAGGGAGCCTGATCCCAGGACTCCAGGATCATGGCCTGAGTTGAAGGCAGATGCTTAACCCACTGAGCCGCCTAGGTCCCCTGGTTGCATTTTCATAACCCATGCTAGAGTGGGCTTAGTGTGTTTGCTGGGAGGAAATAGAACAGTGTTGAAATAGGAGGACAAGAGGAAATCCTGAGGGACTCTGAGTTAAAGAGGGCCAAGAGAGCAGATGCGAGGAGAAAGGTTGCTATGTGGAGAGAAAGGAGGAGGTTGAGCAGAAGTCTGAGCTGGCCTAGCCAATGTTAAGCAGGGACTTCTTGAGAGTTTGCACTGATGCACTTGTTCTTTCATGTTATGATGAGATAACTAGTTGGATTAGGGGTACAATAACGAATGCCCAACATGTATAACCTAAAACTTGCTGTTCTAACCATTTGTATGTGTCCAGTTTAGTGGCATTGATTACATTTACATTGTTGTGCAATCATTACTATTTTGAAAACTTTTCCAACACCCCAGACAAAATCTCTCTCTCTCTCTTTTTTAAAAGATTGTATTTATTTATTTGAGAGAGAGAGACAGAGAGAGAGCAACCAAGCAGAACTAGGGGGAGTGGCAGAGGGAGAGAGAGAAGCAGGCTTCCCCCTGAGTAGGGACCCCAACTCGGGGCTGGATCCCAGAACCCTGGGATCATGACCTGAAATGCAGGCAGATACTTAACCAGCTGTGCCACCCAGAGGCCCCCTCACCCCAGACAAAATTCTCTGAAGCAACTACTCTCTATTCCTTTTTCAGCCCCTGGTAACTTCTAAATCTCCTTTCTGTCTCTATGAATTTGCCCATACTAAGGACTTCATGTAAGTGGAATCTCAGAGTGATTTTATCTTCTTGTCTTTGGCTAATTTCATGAGCATAATGTTTTCAAGGCTCATCCATACTGTACCATATGTCGGAGCTTCCTTCTTTCTTAAGGCTGAATAAGATTCCATTGTATGGATATACCATATTTCCTCTGTCCATTCAACTGTTGACCAATGGCCAACTTTTTAAGCCCCACGAATTTGTATTTTATTACTGGAATCTTTGAGAAAAAAAATCTCTCTGAGCTTTTTGGGTAGATATTGTATTTGTGTTTTCTCAATAGTGAGAGATGGAAATATAAGATGTTCTCTGTCCCCTGCCCATTTGAGGGTCACAGAATGATCCCTGCTTCCCTCTCTTCTTTCCTAACAGGTCTTAATGTCTCTTGATTCTGCTTCAATCCCTACACATAACCCGCTCCTACTACCCATCTGTGGCTCTACATCTGTCTTTATCACAGTGCTATGCTGAGTCATTTACCTGAGGTAACTGACTTCTTAATCACCCTGACAGAGGAGTGAGTCTCCTGCACAGGGCGACCTCATTCCTAAAGGACAGAGCCACGTCTCAACCTTGGATCTGCCAGGTTCCAGGGAATGAGCCCTGCCCCACTGGCTCTCTTTAGCCTCCCCTTCAGTTCCTGGTCCATTCCCTTTGCCAACCCTCCTTTCAACCTCCTTATCCTGTTTTCTGTGATTCTAGCTCTTTTCTCTTTTCACAGCCAAACTTCTTGAAAACATAGTCAGTTCTTGAATACTTTCTCAGTATTCACTCACCTTGTCATTTCTTTGAATTTGCTCTCTATTCCATCACCCTACTTAAACAACTGTCTTGAAGGTCATTAATAAAAACAGTGATCCTTCTAATGACATTTTCTTGACCTCCTTCCTTCTCATTCTGTCTAGAGCATGAGACACCATTTACACTAAAACTTAGAAAATTTTCCCTTCTTTGTTATCTATATATCACAGGCCTTACCAAGCCTATGATCACAAAAAATCATCTTTTATATTCAGATTATTATGGCTTGCCTGAAGAGATTCTAGTGTTTCACTGAGTTTTCTTTCCAAAAACCTTTAGAGGTTTCCAGCGAATTCTTTCACATTTCATAGATTTTACTCTGATCGTCACAAGTCACATTAGCTGACCAACCCAGATGACACAGCTGTGACATTTTTCAGCATGTGCCTTTTTGTCATTTCAGGTTGGGTTGTCCCAGGTTTCTGCCCTTCTCCATATCCTATCTTCTTGTCTCATTTTTATATTGATGCCTCCATAGGTAGTAACCTTAGTCACTGATGTCCTCTGCTAGTAGCTTGGTTTACTTAGTCTTGGAGAGGGAACTCTCTTCCTTTAACTGCTCTCCCTCCCAAACATGGTACAGATCCTCCAATTACTTTTAAAAATTATTCTTGTGGCCTAAATGCAGGTCAAAGCCTGATCTCAGAAACCCTTACTGGCTGCCACCTGGGAAATCCCTTGCCCCATAATGAGTGCTCCTCTAGAGGTTCACACCTTCTTTCCTCCCTTTAAAAAATTTATTGTATTCTTAAAAAATTATTTATTTATTTTAGAGAAAGTATGCACAGGAGAGGGGCAGAGGGAGAGAGAGAGAGAGAGAGAGAGAGAATCTCAAGCAGGCTCCCCACTAAACTTGAAGGTCAATGTGGGGCTCAATCGTACAACCTTGAGATCATGACCTGAGCCCAAACCAAGAGTTAGATGTTTCACCAACTGAGCCACCCAAGTGCCTCTAAAAAATTGATTTAAAAAACTTCACCTTCCACATTTTCTAACATTTCTGCTTTTTTATTCTCTAAAAGCAAGTTCCTTTACCTAACTCCTCTTACCTCTATATCTTTTTGCACTTCTTTCTCAATACTTCAAATAAAACTTCTGTGCAGCTAACAAGATATGTCCAGATCTTCTCCTTGAACTCCAGATACACATTTCTGGATGTTTACTTGAAATCACCACTGAAATGTTTCATAGACACCTTCAAAGCAATGCTTCTTTCAGGCATAGAGAAGTGTGACAAAATTGTATACTCTGGGGCTTTCAAAACTATGTTGCAGGAAAAAATATATATAAATATAAATTTTGCAAATTTATTGCTAGACCCAAACTGATGAGAACCTCTTGCCTTCCACCATACTTTATACTCTTAACTGATTCTGGGACTTTTTATACCTTGGCCTTGCACATGGCTGAATGCCTGGGTGCAGGTTGTGACCATTATTACCTGCTGATTTGCTCTTTCTGCCTTTGTCGCAAACTTCCAGGGGTTGTGGACTTTCATACTGCACATACCACTCCTGAAAGCATCCAGGCAAAGATGGGATAGAGTTAGTCAAGATTACTGTACAGGGAATTCTTACATTAAGTGGAAACTTTTACTAAACCACCTTTAAGATTCTCACTAGCTCTAAGAGCTGGTGCTTTTATAGGATGAAATGTTTAATGTTTTCTTATATGGCTATATTCCCTTGATTTAGCTGAAAGTCTTTGTCATTTATATATGTGTTTTAAGCTGATGTTAAATTTTCTGTATAGATTTGTTTGAAATAAATGGGTCATTACTTGCAGCTTGGACAGTTTTCGGCTTATGTGGCTTATTCTGACTTTGATTATTTGTTTTGGCAGAGAAAAACTCCTGATTAGCACTGTGGCAGAACCTTGGTTTTCTTGCAGGTTGTTCTCTTTCCTCCAGAGCAATAGCATTTTCAGCTGGATACATAGCAGCCTTTCTGACTTTCTGACTCCCTTGGGGTTGGGTAAGACTGAGTTTTAAATATGGGAAATATGATTTGCAAAACTTCCATATGTCCTTAAGGGGTTATGGCTGACTTCCCTTTCTCTGATGGCTGCAATGCAGATGTGGTAGCAAAACATCTGGGACTATAAAGGTAAATGCAGTACTCTAGGGATAGATGAATGAGCATGTAGGAGGAGCTCCTACCACGGGAGCCCAGTTGGTAAGAGGAAAAACTTTAATGCTGGTTAAGCACTGTTATTTTTTAAAAAATTTATTTACTTGAGAGAGAGAGAGAGAGGGAGAGAGCAAAAGCAGGGGGAGGGGCAGAGGAAGAAGCAGGCTCCCCACTGAGCAGGGAGCCCAATGTGGGGCTCGATCCCAGGACTCTGGGATCATGACCTGAGCTGAAGGCAGACGCTTAACTGACTGAGCCACCCAGGTGTCCCAAGCACTTTTTTTTTTTTTTAAAGATTTTATTTATTTATTTGACAGAGAGAGAGAGAGAGAGAGATCACAAGTAGGCAGAGACAGGTGGCGGAGGGAGGCGGGGAAACAGGCTCCCTGCCGAGCAGAGAGCACAATTTGGGGCTCAATCCCAGGACCCCGAGACCATGACCCAAGTCGAAGGCAGAGGCTCAACCCACTGAGCCACCCAGGTGCCCCCCCCAAGCACTTTTATTTTGAATCTTCATCTTATCAATCAATTAAAATCATATCTTAAGAGAATACAACAGGTTTGTCTTTTTTTTTTTTTAATTATCCTATAGTTAAAAACCTTATCTTCTGTGTATCATTTCGGTAATTGCTCTTTATATATATCAACAAACAGAGCTGTATATTGAAAGTAGATTATCTTGATGGGTCCCGAAGACTGGAAAAAGATTTTAGAATAAAGAAGTGGAGTTTGTGGAAGAGAAAAGAAATGGGAGTGAGCATTTATTTGGCATCATTATACACCAAGTACTGTGTCATGTGCTTTGCATATGACACCTCATTTACTGTCTGAGTTAAGATCTGTTACGCCCATTTTATTTATTTTTATTTTATTTATTGCTTGTGCTCTCTTCTAGGATTTTTATGGTTTCAGGACTCACATTTAGGTCTTTCATCCATTTTGAGTTAGTTTTTATGTATGGTTTAAGAAAGTGGCCTAGTTTCATTCTTTTGCATGTAACTGTCCGGTTTTCCCAACACCACTTATTGAAGAGACTGTCTTTTCACTATTGCATATTCTTTCCTGCTTTGTCAAAGATTAATTGACCACCTAATTGTGAGTTATTTCTGGGTTTTCTATTCTGTTGTTTGATCTATGTGTCTATATTTGTGCTAGTATCATACTGTTTTGATTGCTACAGCTTTGTAATATAACTCAAAGTCTGGAATTGTGATACCTCCAGCTTTTCTTTTCTCTTTCCAAATGTTATCCCTATTTTGTAACTGAGGAAATGGAGACTTAGGAAGAGAGTTTGGTCATTAACCAGTAAGAGTAGAACTAGAATTCAGCGGCAGGTCTGATCTCAAAGCCTTCTCTTCTCCCTCTATGCAAGAGGAGGGGGTGACTTGAGAGTCATGGGTGTGGTGGGGATCTGGAGTGAGGGCATCATGGGAGCTAATGACAGGGTCTTATTTATGTGAGGGCCTCTTGGGGAAAATGGTACAATGTATTTGATTAAAGGATGAACCTCAGAATGCTGTACTTCTAGCAGGAGATGGGAAACTTGTTTTAAGTTAGAGAATCAAGGCACTTGGATGTTTTCCTTAGGTCTTAGTTCACAATCAGTGGCGAGTAGGCACTTTTAAGTGCAATGCTGGCTGATGAGGTTCAAATATTCTCAAACATTTCCTTATCCAGGCCCTTGAAAAAGAGAACAATAAAAATGGAGGAAAAAGACTGCCTTGTGGGGTTTAACACAAAGCGATATTCATCCAAAATCAGACTGAAGGAGAAACCCTCTTGTAAATCCAAGTACTCTAATGGGAGCCTCATTTTTTAATCCAGAGATGGCAAAGAAGCGGTCAGAGAACAGTGCCACCATGTGGTAGACGAAACAATAGCAATAGCTGGTAAAATGATTGGTTGTAGGAGTGGACAATGGGGGAAAAAAGGAAGCCACCCTTACGTCAAGTTAGGGTGGACAAAGCCTTGTTTTTCCAGTACAGTACTGATGAGGGTTCAATGCGACCTGAAAAAAATAAGTGTTCTGTTGGAATGGTTACCTGAGAATTTATTTCCACGGGGAAGGGAAGGTTACTTGTAGAAGCCAGAGAATGTGCAAGTTAGAGAATTAGAAGCAAATTCTTTAGACAACAAGGAAAACTTGAATTGGGTGTTTCTCCTTGAGTGAGACTCATGCACCGTGACCAACAATCCCCAAAGGCTCAAGAAGTTTGGAGAGACTGAGACTGCCTTGAGTGTGGGGAGTAGAGAAGGCATAGGCAAGAAAGGACGGGAGTATTGGGTCCCAAGAGGCACACTGAGTTAGAAGAAGCCACTGGACATGGACATCTGGAGTTCACGGTCTCCAAACAAACCCAAGTGGTTCAAAGCTGAACTCTTTATATATATCTATATCCTGTGGCTGGAGTCACTGACCTGGGTAGAGTTTATAACCTTTCATAATCTCATGCTCCAGGAAAGTAATCTTGTGATTTTTCTTACAGTCAAGGTGAACATTTTTATTCTCACTGCCTTATACCAGAGGGAAAAAGAGCAAAGACATTACCCAAGAGATGTCAATCATAGAGCCTCCTGGCCCTCAGTCCTTCCACAGTGAAGCGGCCTTGCTTGTAGCCACCACCGAGGAGACTTCTCTATACAGATTGTGCTCTTTTATTCTCCTCCCCATCTCTGCCTACCTTATAACTATTATTTGGACAAGGGTGGGCACTTGACCAAAAATTGGCTATTAGACTTCTGACCCAGGAGTTGGTCATGTTAGTTTTATCTTTCAGCTATTTGAAAGAGAAAATGCTGAGAACACTGCATAGTTGGTAACTAGAGCTGAAGCTGAAAGCAGAGAGGGTCTAAGAGGTTGAGTGAATTCCATGAGGTAAGTGAGGATCCATGTGGGGTTATGAGTAAGACAGGCTCTGGCAAAGACTTTCTGCCAGAGAGTTTATACGGCTAGGGAAAATGCTAGAGATGTCTATGATCCCCAGAATGGCCTTACTTTCTCAAGACTTTCTGGTTCTTGTTCCAGTCCTAGTTCTACGCCATTTCTATGTTTATACACAAACTCATTTCTTGAGGTAAATTGAATCACTCTCTTCCCTGCAACTGAAAGAGCTGGGATCAAGCACAGATAAGGGGAAAGAGCTCACAGCCAAGAGGGCTTCCACGTCCTTAGATGGTAAGAGCACGGGTCCATCAAATACTAATACTAGCATCTATACAGAGCTGCAGAGCTCTAAGGCCTGTACACCTTTCACAGCTGTCCCTTCATTTGGACCTTATGATGACCTTAGAAGGGACGGGGTAGAGCAAGCATTCGTGTCTTCATTTTACCGTTGAGAAAAGTTCATGCTCAAGGGTTTAATGACTTAATCCAAGCTATGTAAATAATCATTGGCAGTGTCGTGACTTCCAGCTCAAAACTCACAGAGATGTGATTCCAGCTCAAATCCCAACTTGATTTTTCTCCTTAGCTCCAACCTCTTGTCCGAGGTTGTACCTCAGAACATGGTTGTGGTGTTTGTGCACTGCCCTCAACCTTTGACATCAGTAGGTTTGGACCATGGTCCGAGGCACTAGTGGGTTTTAAATATCCACAGGTGAATGTGAGCAGCAACCCCTGCTGAGAACCATTGCACTGAACAATGGAGGCTCAGCAGGAGCTCCCCTGTGGAGGTATCCACCAGCTGGCTTATAGCCCTCAGCCCTGAGGAAATTCCACAGGCTGCAGGGAAGATTAAGAAATTATTTTTCACAGGATACTTGGGTGGCTCAGTTGGTTGTGCATCCTACTCTTGATTTAGGCTCAGGTCCTGATTCAGGGTTATTGAATAGAGCCCTGCATTAGGCTCCAAGCTCAGTGGGGAATCTGCTTGAAATTCTCTCTCTCCCTCTCTGTCTCTCCCCCAGTTGTGTGCAAATGCTCTAAATAAATAAATCTTTAAAAAAGTATTTTTCACTAAGTATATGGAGAGTGTTTAGAGAAAAAGTGAAGCCATAGTGATGTCAAAGGATGATTTGGGGCCTTTTACCCTTATAACCTTCATGAATTGCCCACTCTTTGATGAGGACATTAAAACAATGTTATGTATTATGTGGATTATATGTACAGAAAATCTTGTTATAAAAAATTGATTTAGTATATATAATCCAAACCCAAAGGATGGACTTTCTTTTTCTTTTCTTTTCTTTTTTTTATTAAAGATTTTATTTATTTATTTGACAGAGAGAGAGATCACAAGTAGGCAGAGAGGCAGGCAGAGAGAGAGAGGGGGAAGCAGGCTCCCCACTGAGCAGAGAGCCTGATGGGGTCATGATCCCAGGATCCTGGGATCATGACCTGAGCCGAAGGCGGAGGCTTTAACCCATTGAGCCACCCAGGCGCCCCAAGCATGGACTTTCTATGCAAATATAGCTTCAAGGCCAGTCTTTAACTCCCTTTCCAAATAGATCGTTATCACTAACTCCCTACCACATGGTTATTCTGAAGCTGTCAGGAAGGTTTATATGTGAGGTTGAAAGAAGAGTTTTATTTCAATAGTGAATGAAAAGATAACTTTAGAGAAAATTTCAGGACTCTTCTTGTCCTGGCACCTGGCTAGTGCTCCAAGGACATGGGGACCTGCCTTCGCAGAGGCTGTAACAGAACGATGCCTCCGGAGTTCCTCCTTAAAAGAAAGATGGCAGACCTGCCTGATGTCCAAAATATCACACAATCATTAGAAAAAACTGCCCAGATACTGACAAGAGTATCACAGGAAGTACAGGGAGATGGAGAAATTAAAGAGGAGACCGCCCATTTGGATCTCCCTCTCTGAGCTCTACCACTTTCACACTGTGTTGCCATTTCACCCCTACCGTGGTGCACACTGCCATCTTCCATTTCAAGGCTGGTTTATTTCAGAATGTTGTAAGAGGAAAGGACAGAAGTCAGGCGATAGGGGAAAAGACTGCAGATTCCTCCACATTTAAGAAGACTGTTTGCAGGAGTCCAGAGTGGATTGAAGGAATCTGAAAGGACATCTGCTCCACAGGAAACAGGACCAAAGGTAACACTAGAGAAGGGAGAACAACCTGCCAGGGGAGTGTGGAGGGGATGCCAGAGCATAAAAGCCATAATGAGGATGTCACTTTAGAAGATAGGAGTTCACTAAGACAAAAAGTAGCTGTTAGTCCTGAGGGTAAGCTCATGAAGAAACAAGAGATGGCAGAAGATCAAAGGCACTGTGAAACAGCTGGATGCCATGACCTGGGCTTAGAAACCCAAATTGGAGAGTAGTAGCTTTGCGCTGGGCATCTTGATTTGAGAGCTGGCCCCTGGGCTTCACCTCATTCTTCTTAAAACTATATTTACCTCCTGTGCTAGGAAAAAAAATGGATTAAAAAAGGGAATAATTCTTCACCACTTTTTTTTTTTTTTAAAGGCAAATGGCTAACTGAATTTTGAAGTATAAAACTCTTTGTATGGGTTATTTGGAACATTAAGACATAAGGAATGCTGATTTGCGTGAATCCCATGCTAATCCAGATTGGGCTTCCCTGTGGTCAAACCTGCTTGGATTTTTCTGCTTATGTAAAATATGGTGCCCAAAGTGGATTGACTGATATATAAAAGTACAGTTTTAGTCTTAGGACATATTTTTAAATCTCTAGTGATTAAGACTTATGCTTCTGTTATTGTAACTAGATACCCAATATTAATAAATAGAAGCAGATGGATTTAATGGCTCACCTCTTTAGGAATGAGAAGATCCCACTTCTTGGTAGGTAAAAGCATTAGGGATTAAGTTGTTAATTTTAATATTTGTGTAAATAATAACCTAATGTGATTTTAAGAGTAGATTTCTATAGCTTGATATGTGCTTGTTAATTTAGTAATATAAAGGTTATGTAGTTCAGACTTGATGTGATACATATTTTTTTGGAAGTTCATTTTTTTGATGCATATTTTTTTTGAAAATTAATGTTTGTTTAACCTATTTGAGTTAGTATGCAATGGCCAGGAGTATAGAGAGATATCTAACTTTAAAAGTTCAAAAAGTAGGAACCAAAGAGCTAGATGGAATGCTCAGAAACCTCCTGAGTCCTGAACCAGAAGAGCACCATGAGTTCCTAGAGGTGCCAGCGACTGATGTGTGACATGGAAGTGTGTGACAATCATGAGTGTGGGCTCATGATGAGCCCACTAGATGAGTGGCTAGTGGCTAGATAAGCTGGCTAGATGAGTGGATCTGACCTGGGGGCCTGTGCAAGAAGATGGTCCTCGTGGAGAGAATACCTGAATTCTCTGCTGCCTTCTGCCTCTCCTTGAACTGATCTATTTTCATTTCTATTGGGGAAACCAAGGCTCATACACAGCATATATTTCTGTATTTTTTGTGCAGTGATTGTAATAATTATAATATATCTCTAAGCATCACTTCTAGGTTCTCCATAGGAAAGCTTTGCTGGAATTTATTAGAGGAAAGGTTAATCATCTGTAATTTTCTAGGCAGAAAAAAAAGCATTCAGAGCAAATAAAATTTTGCTAGTAAAACAGCCTGGTTCTGCTCAAATAGCATCTCTCTCTCTTTTAAAGCCTTATTTGTTTAAGTAATCTTTACACCTAACATGGGGCTCAAACTCACAACCCCAAGATCAGGAGTTGCACGCTCCACTGACTGAGCCAGGCAGACGCCTCCAGATATCATCTCTTTTAAATAAGAGTTTATGGTTTCCCCATATGGGATTTGGGAGCTGGGGAGGTATTCAGAGATGCTATTTTTCCTTGGTTAGGCTCCTAAATAATAAACATTCTGGAAAACAGCAAGGTTATTAAGATGTCAGAAGCTGAAGACCCTAAGTTACTGGTTATATCTCAGTCCTCTGGTGGTTGGGACATTCCAGGCTCTGGAAGCACTGAAGTTTGAACTTTGGAACTTGATTTCAAACCATATTGATGATACAGAGCCAGATGCATGGAGTCTAAAGCTTATTAGAAGAGGGATCAGTACTCTAGCTACTTGGGTTAGGGACCAGCAGTACCCAGTATACCCTGAAGATCAATGTATGTAATAGCCAGTATTTACTGCATATTTACTAAATGCTAAGAATGACACTAATGCAAAGTCAGTTCCATAATGGTCCTGGGACATAGCTCATTCAAAAATGGACAGCTAATATCCTATGACCCCGCAATTGCACTACTGGGTATTTACCCCAAAGATACAGATGTAGTGAGAAGAAGGGCCATATGTACTCCAATGTTCATAGCAGCAATGTCCACAATGGCCAAACTGTGGAAAGAGCGAAGATGCCCTTCAACAATAAAGAAGATATGGTCCATATAAACAATGGAATATTACACAGCCATCAGAAAGGATGAATACCCAACTTTTGTATCAACATGGATGGGACTGGAGGAGATTATGCTGAGTGAAATAAGTCAAGCAGAGAGAGTCAATTATCATATGGGTTCACTTACTTGTGGAGCATGAGGAAACATGGAGGACATTAGGAGAAGGAAAGGAAAAGTGAATTGGGGGAAATTGGAGGAGGAGACGAACCATGAGAGACTGGATTCTGAGAAACAAACTGAGGGTTCTGGAGTGGAGGGAGGTGGGGTGTTAGGTGAACCTGGGGGTGGGTATTAAAGAGGGCACATATTGCATGGAGCAATGACTGTGGTGCATAAACAATGAGTCTTGGAACACTGAAAAAATAAAATGTAAAAAAAATGGACTGCTGATCAGTGGTAGAACTAAGGCTAGAGCATGTGTCTCTCTGACTCCAAACCCATCACAAGGCTCATCTTGCAGCCACAGGTTTTCTGAATCTCTTTTGCAGTCTCTTAACCATTTCTGTCTTGGCCTTTTCTCAACAAGAATAAACAATGCTAGAATTGAAGGAGAAAGTACTTATTTGTATAGAAGTTCAGACACAGTGCAAACTGAATAACAAGGGCATAGAGCTCAGAGAAAGTGCTGGACAGAGGACACACACTAGGGACACCTGGTGGCCCATTTTGAACTTCGTAGGGGCAGTTCTGTGGAGCTCCTCTTGTAGCCAAGCCTGTAAACTTCCCATTTTTGTGACTTGACTTGACATCTGACGAAGCTTAGTATTCACCATGGAAATGAAGTGCAAGGGCCTGCTGACAGATGTTCCTTTTTGCCTTGAAGGAAGATAAGCATGTAGTTTAATAGGCCAAAGCATATGTATCGGCTTCTTCAGAGGGTAAGCATGTGGACGCTCCTGAGGCCCTCCAAATAGATCATGTTTATCTAAAGCCTAGCTTGTGGTTGCCATTAATTGCAGGTGAAAGCCTGTTTTTCCTAGCCTCACCGAATGGCAGATGCTTCCGCTCTTTAACCTGACTTTCCCCTGGGTCAGAGCCTGGAGTCAGACCTGACCAATGCAGCTGGGACATCAGGAAGGAGGCTTGCTCTGGTAGGTTTGCTCTCTGTGCAGTGAGTGGGGTCTACATGAATCTCCCAAGCCTCAGGTTTCTTTCATCCTCCCCCACATGCTTGCCCTGTCTCTGGATTGCAACCCAGGGCTCCTGCTGGGGCCAATCCTCAGCGTGAACTCTTGAGGCACTGGACCTCAAATTTGGGTAGGTCTTGCTCTAAAATCCAACAAATCAACTGGACTGGAAACACTATTCCTCTACCTTTTGGTCTCTACCCCAGGCTGCCCATCAGAACGAATCCCTCTGGGTTCTGAGTTTGATTTGAGGCATGACTCTGAGGCTGTGGTTTGGACTGCTAGCCATCTTTCCCTGTGTGGTTGGCTCAGTAATTTGTTTTACTTTCATTCATGTCTGTTTCTACCTCTATTTCCTCTTTCCGTTTATTACCCCACTATGGTAATTTTATAACAAATCTCTCTCTCTCTTTTAGCATGAAGAAATGGTTCTTTTATTCAGGGATTTTCTTCACACAGTGGTGATTATATGTTCCTCCTTTTTTTTTTTATTATGTTCAATTAGCTAACATATAGTACATCATTAGTTTTTGATGTAGTATTCAACGATTCATTAGTTGTATAACACCCAGTGCTAATCACCACATATGCCCTCCTTAATACCTATCACTGCGCTACCCCATCACCCCACTTCCCTCCCTTCTATAAACCTCAGTTTGTTTCCCAGAGTCCAGCGTCTTTCATGGTTTGTCTCCCTCTCTGATTTCTTCCCATTCAGTTTTCCTTCCCTTCCCCTGTGGTCCTCTGCACTATTCCTTATGTTCCACATATGAATAAAACCATAGGATAATTGTCTTTCTCTGCTTCACTTATTTCACTTAGCCTAATCCCTTCCAGTTCCAACCATGTCAATGCAAATGGTGGATATTTGTCCTTTCTGATGGCTGAGTAATATTCCATTGTATATGTGAACCGCATCTTCTTTATCCATTCATCTGTTGAAGGGCACCTCGGCTCCTTCTACAGTTTGGCTATTGTGGACATTGCTGTTATGAACAGTGGGGTGCATGTGCCCCTTCTTTTCACTATGTCTATATCTTTGGGATAAATACCCAGTAGTGCAATTGCTGGGTCATAGGGTAGCTCTATTTTTAACATTTTGAGGAACTTCATACTGTTTTCCAGAGTGGGTGCATCAGCTTGCTTTCCCACCAAGAGTGTAAGAGGGTTCCCCTTCCTCCACATCCTCACCAACATTTGTTTTTCCTGTCTTGTATAACCAATCTCTTACTTCAAGTTTGTATGACTCAGTCATTCATCAGTTATTTTTGAGGGTGTCACTTTACAGGTGTCAGATACTGTGTTAGATCCTGATGGATCAAAGATGAGCAGGTCACGGGTCCTCATAAGTACTTCACAGTCTAAGGTGGCAGTTAGACTCCTAGATAGATGATCACAACATAAACTGGTAAGCACAGGGATAGATATATGTATGAACGGGAAATGATGAGTGGGGAAGTGTACATAACTCAGTAAAACACACAAGCCGGGAAAGACTTTTGGGCAGTAAAGTTTGGGATGAAGATAATGTAAAGGAGATTTCAGGCAGAGAGGAAGCATGAGTAAAGACTTGGAAGTAAGAATAGCATTCTGAAAGTAGGGAATTATAAGCATTTTTGTCATGCTGAAGTATAAAGACAAATCCGGGAATAGTGAAAAATGAATTTGGAAAGGTAGGCAGGGGCCGTGTCACGAAAAGTTTCATAAGTAGAGTGAACATGTAACCCAGACACTTGAGAGTAAAAGAAGTCCCAGGGTGCCTGGGCGGCTCAGTCAGTTAAGGGTCCGACTTTTGATTTTGGCTCGGGTCATGATCTCAGGGTCATGAGATGGAGTCCCATGTCAGGCTCCACTCTGGGTGTGGAGCATGCTTGGGTTTCTCCCTCTTCCTCTGTCCCTCTCCCAATTGCTTGCCCACACACTCACAGTCTCTTATTCTCTCTCTCGCTCTAAAATAATTTTTTTAAAAGAAGTCTCAAGAATCATTCTAGGACAAGAATGTAAAACTAAGATGGTCTCAGAAAAACTAGGACATAGCCTCACTTTCTATGACTTTATGCTGTGGGCAATAGAGATTATTGAAAAGTACTAAGTTTGTGCCTGCTTGGCATCTACAAACCCCTTCCTGTCTCTGGAGGCAGAAGTCTCCTCCTATGGGCTGATGTCCCATTGCACAGGTACCACCAGGCTGGCCTGGGCCAGGTGCGTGACCCAGCCTCTACCAAATGGGTGCTCCAACCTGGGACCTTTAACGCTGAGTATGAAAATGGATTGAATCCTCACACGTCGTGGTGAATGGGGGATACGGCCATACAAAGTGCTGCTAGAGCAGAGTGCTAAGCAGAATGCTTTTATACCCCTTCTTGGCAGTGCTTTGCTTTCCCTGATACATGTCTGTGTTCCGAACCAGGTTCTCTAGGCTGCACACCAAATCTCTGAGCTCTCTGTGAACCTTCCAGTACATTCCTTTTCCTTTTTTAAAAAGATTTTATTTATTTATTTGACAGAGAAATAGAGAGCACAAGTAGGCAGAGCAGCAGGCAGGGGGAGAAGAAGAAGCAGGCTCTCCACTGAGCAGGGAGCCTGAAGTGGGACTCGATCCCAGGACTTGGGGATCATGATCCAAGCCAAAGGCAGCCGCTTACCCGCCTGAGCCACCCAAACACCCTCCTTTTCGAATTAAGTAAGCAGAGTCGTGTCTGTTTTGTGTAACCAAGAACCTTTGTTGGCAAAGTAAAGTTGCAGACCCAGGCTCATTTTGGTTGGGTGACTCTGGCGGTGGAGCAGAGATTGGAAGTGAGGTGGCAATTGAACCGCGCTGCCCTCCCAGGCTGGAATGGCTCTTCTGCCATGTTCCGAGGGGAGCTGTGAAAGCTGTTCGCAGTCTGTGGAGCAATCCTTTTCCTCACCAAGCAAAGCTGAAAGAGAACAAGGCCGTCCCATTCATGTCCTTGGAGGCTTTCAGTGGCCACAGAGAATGGCAAGGGGAAGAGGTGACCCCACCTGGCCCTCCATTGCTGCTGTGGGTACGCTGACAGCACAGAGCAGGGAGTCTGGTTGAGGTCGGTGGGGATGTTTGGGTTGAACTTTTCAAAACCCAGATCATGCTGGCCATAAAGTAAAGGCACAACAGCCTTTCAGTCTCCAGGGCTATTTCTTATGTGAGTAGTAAATTCTCTTCAAGAGGAGGGGATGGATAACGGCATTAGGTAGTATAAATAAAGATGCCATTTTTATCCCATCTTTAAAGGTTTAGCTTAAAAAAAGATCCAGAGTGTGTTTTCTGAACTTGTCTTAATTGGGAGAGGTCCTGATGCTGTGCTTCCCACAGCTTTTCTTGTGGTTTGTGCATTCCCTTTGTAATCCATTAAATTTTATGGCATTAGCAGGGATTTGAAGCACCCGATTTAATCAATAGTCATTTCTCCTGCATCAGCACTTTTGCACAGTGCTCTGTATATTAAGCAGTATTTTAGAGCGTTGTCTGACCTTTACCTCTTAGACTGTACTTCCTAATTATAACTTCTCCTGTTTGACCATGATATATATCCTAGGCCAAAGGCTATTAATAGCACTTGTGAATTTTCCCCAAAGGATCATAAAAAAATGCCCCGATGTGGAAATCAGGATTGTCCGTGCATTTGGATCAGGGCATGACTGGGGCTGGCAAGCTGTGCCTTCTGATGTCACATTATTTTTTTTTTTTTCCTTCTTTTAATAATGTTCAAATCATCCCACCTATGCTACTTGGGATCCTGTATACAATTCAAGTTGTGGCCAGGCTATGCCATCAGAGATGAGGCAAAGCATCTGATTTTTCTTCATATCCCTGTTTTGCTACTGAAACACTATGCTGAAAAACCATGCTGTCTATCTCATTGACAAGCTGTCTTCCAGCGGCAGAAGTCTAAATCTTAAGGGATCCATTCCTGTTTTCTCTCATGCGAATGGGGTTCCTCTTGCTGCACACAGTGCCTACTGGTGTTGGAAGTGTTCAGGCCTCTGTGCTGTTCATCAGTGGATCCACCTCCTTGAGGATATTAAGAGACTGATCGTGTGGCCTGGGTACTCTCTTGTAGTAAAATGGGAAAGAAACTTTAGGCTAAAGATTTAGCAGCCAATAGGCTTTGTTTCTCTCCAGAGCAACTTCTCATTATGAGTCAGATCTGGGAGTTTGATAGGTCTCCTTATGCTCAGTAGCTCAGAAATGAGGATTTTGCTTGTGGATGTACTTTGAGTCCTCATCAAGCTAATGTTTTAGCTGCAGTATTAGCCTCTCTGATGATACCTGTGCTTCCATGTGTCCCTTCTTGGAGGTTGGTTCCCCTCGTTTCCAAGCCCAGCCTGATTATTTTCATGTGACAGCTCTTTTGATAAAATCACTTTCCAAAATAGAACCCTCCTCAAACATCTTCTGCTTTGGTATTTTGGTCTTGTCTGTTCTGTCAAGTGTAAAGTCAAGCTCAAGGCTGTGCAGATCCCCAGAACTCCCTCCCAGGCCTGCCTGCTTCAGTGCTTCAACAGTGTATCCTCTCAGAGGCGTTTGTCACTGGAGGACCTATGGACTCTTACATTTGGGCTGGAATCAGGGCACACCACATAAACAAAAGTATTGTGAAGTGGGAGGCGGAGACCAACTATGTAACTTTGAGCAGGCTTTTTTTCCCCCAAAGTATCTGTGAGCCTTGGTTTCTTTATCTTTGAAATTGGAGTAATCTGAGTAGTTCGTTGGGAAGATTCAGTGAAGTAGCCTTGGTAATGCATTCCGAAGTGTCAAGAACTATGAACGGTCTGACGTTTTTACCTCCCTCAAAAGCTCACAAGTTAGCCTGTTACAATCTCACAGGTGCTGGCCAAAGACAAGACTCCTGGGTCAGAGACGAATGACTCTGGCTCATAGCAGTTACGCTGGTTTCCTGAGCTCTGCTTCCCATAAGGCAAAGCTGCCAGGGCCAGGCGATACCTGTACCCATGGTGGGTTTGTTAGAGAGAAACTTGGGTCTTAGGGAACTCCGATTATTTATTTATTTATTTCTCTACCCCCCACCCCAGTAAACATTTATTTGTTTGTTTATTTATTTATTTATTTATTTATTTATTTATTTATTTATAGTGATAGTGAGCTCCAGGTCCAAAGTGGGGCTTGAGCTCATGACCCTGAAATCAAGAGTTGCATGCTCTACCCACTGAGCCAGCCAGGGAACTCCAGTGTTTTATGATGGGGAGGAAGTAAACCTGCTCTTTTGCTCTGGCAGAAACAATCTCTTGTAGCTTCCAAGACTATTCGCTATTCAAATATCTTTGAAAAGACAGTCTAGAACAAAAGCACTCAGGGCCTCTGTTTGCAAGACGTGCAGGACTGTGAGAGACCCCCTCGAGAATTATCTTGCCACGCACAGCACCCGGCTCTGATGAGCTCAATGAATGCCAACTGTCTTTATTGTTAATAAAGTACTAATTAGCAAATAATAAGTTCTCAGTAAAATGATAGCTAGTAAGAGTATAGATGTTTATTCGAAAATAATGAAAGTCAATTCTGGCCAGTGAGCAGTAATGTATATTCAGAACCTATCTCCGAGCTTGATACACAGTAGATATTTAATATGTATTACTGAAGGAATAAATATGATTTCAACGTGAGAACATTTTGAACATTGCACTGACCAAATATAAGATATGATCATCAGGCTGCAAACCATGTATCTTTTTCTTCTTTCTTTTCAGCCATACAACTCCTTTACAGAATATTTTCCATAAATTCAGCTCTTAACAAATACTGTTTGAAAGACTAGTAGTAAAAGAGATAAAATGCACAGTCCTCCAATTTTAATTATAGCAATGACTTCTTCTTTCTCACCACATATTGTAGTAAACTGCTGAAAAGATACAGAAATTAGGATTTTAAATTTCTCTCTATACACTTGTATTTTGTTAGAAAATGGTGAAGTGTATTCCTTACAATGCTATTGTGGAAGTTTTGAGAGCATTAATGTGGCTAAAATGGTAGACAACAAGAGAGAGGAGAATTAAAAGTATAAATAACACACAACCTGGATAAGCAGCTCTACAATAAATTGAAAGTTGATGTAAACTCAGTATAGTACTCTTATTTTTCCCATGGCAATTTACCAAAATTCATGCATATTTTGCAATAAAAAAAAGTTCACCAAATCACCCCTAGGCATAAATCTTCTAACTCCTGAAATTAAATCTCTAAGGAAAACTCAGGAGTCACATTAAACCAATTGCACAAGCGGGGTCAGCATTTCCCATTGTCTGGATGGAAAGAAGGATCTGTTTGGCTGGGGGTCAGAAAAGAGTCAGGCTGTTGATGGAGGCTTGAGGGCTGGCTGGCTGGCGGGTGGTGGGGAGAGGTGGTGGGGTGGGGGCGGTGAGGGGCCCTGGGCCAAGGGGAAGGATCTAGGCATATTTCTCCCCACAGGCCTCTCCTGAGCCCCAGGGAAGGGCTTTCTGTCTCCTGATGCTTGGTTCCCTCTCTGTGGATCAGGCAGGACGCTGCGTGCCTTAAAGAAGGCGGTAATGGATGTGATGAGGCAGAGCACAGGGGGTCAGACTTATACTATTATTGCACATATTGGTATTCATAAGGTCATAGTACTGGGCTGCTGTCTGTCAGTTTGGTTCTTTTTTTTTTGAGTCTCGGAGGCAAGTAATGAATAAAAAAGTAATAATATGCTGTATACCACCTGCTGTTCTCTAAACTATAGTTAAATTTCCCCTGACAATTTCTTTTCCATTAATCCTTTTTCCTCTGTTTGGATATCTTTGGAAAATTGCTGACGTGGCAGATGAAAATATTTTCTTGGCAAGTCCTTTGAAAGCGTAATTGTATTAAAGTGCCTTTTTCTTCCCTTTGCCTTTAAGTAAATTTTTTGGGGGGATACTCTGTTGAAGAGAGTAGAAGAAGATAAATGACGCATCTGTATCTTCCACGCATCGTTATTTTTGAACCTTTGGAGACCAGTGGTATTCTCTACTGTGGGAGATTTTAGCCTTAAATCCACAGCATGTCAGGGAGCATTAGGAGGCAAAACAGGACACACATATGCAGATGGGTCTGGTGGTTTCTGGATGACAACCAAGCACGAGTGAGACGCCAGCAAACATGCTCCAGAAACTAGAATCCTGAATTCCCACCGCTCTCTCCCCACGCATTTAGTCTCTGGGGATGCAAATACAGTATGCCAATTATGGTAACACTTTCTGACCTCAGTTTATCAAGAAATACAAAATTGCATGTTCAATATTTTGTGGAGCTATTATTTCAAAATTGATTTTTAGGCAATGGTTACTTGTGATTCTTTTTGCCTCCTCTTGAGAATTTGGGGTTAGGAAGAGCAGTATATTTCTCTTGATGTCTCTCTTGGATAAATAAAAAGAAAACAGGAGGCCAATTTCTGGTTGGCCTCAAGGTCTTTCCAGGCAGACTCATTTCGTCCCACTTTCCCAGGGCTTACGCTTGGCCTCTGTTCTGGAGAAGAGAATCACAGAATCACGGGATCACAGAGCTGCAAATATCCTGCTCCTATTTGAGAATTGTCCTTGATTCAGGCCAAGGGCCTTTAGCTCTTGATGGGGCCAAGGAAAGGATTCTGGTGTTTTTCTTGGGCTTCCAAGCTTAGTGTCCCACAGAGAAGTGATTTTTCCACCCAAGGACCTGTTCTGGATGGGAGCATTAACAAAGTAGCAGAGCAGGAGCTCAGAGAAAACCCACAAGAGCTCACATTTGTTACAAAATACTGCATTGCGAAGTGCTAAATAAGACTACTTCTGTTTCCTGCTCTCTGGTTGACAAGACACAAAGGCACCCTAAAAAGAGGATGGAATTGGAATTTTAAGTGTTGGAATGATGTGGCAGCTGGAGATTCTGCATCAAAGAACAGGGGACGAACCCTGGGGCTGTGGGCACGTAAGGCAGATCACTCAAGAGGATGGTGAAAGTTTTTCATTCTACTCTGTATTCCTGTGCAGTTACTTTGCTGAGTTTATAGGTCTTAGCTCTGCCATTTCATTAGCTAGGCAGCTTTGACCAAGTTACTTGACCACTCTGTGCTTTCGCTTCTTTATCTATAAAGAGACAATAACACTTTGCTGGGTTATGTAGGGATAAAATGTCCAATTAGTTAATGCTTCTGGTGCATAGTAGGTGCTGCATTAAGGCTGTCTCCCTTTCTTTCTTTATTCGAATCTTACTGGCCAATCACATTACCCTTGCTAGACTGGACCTCCGGGGCCCTTTCTCCACCCTAAACAGAATGAGACACAAAATTATTGCTCTGGATTTCATAAGAAATGCCAGCTTTTGTGCCAACCTGCCAGCTGTTTCAGGAAATGAAAATGGATAGGAAGGAGTTTCCTTGGAATCAGGAGTTACCTCAGGGCTGGGTGGGGGTAGGAAGTTAGACCTTATCAGTTACATAAAGGCAGGGCAGACCTTGTTTTTGAAGGAAGGATACATGGATACATGACGTAACTGACCCATGTGAAGTGAACAAATACATTTGAGGTTCTGGTGGTCAAAGTGGGGGTGAGGAGAGCACTAATGAGAGCAAATGGGAAAGAGGTGCCTCATATCTACTTTCTATTTCTGTGTCTTAACTCCCTTTTCATTAATTTGTAGCCTGAGGTGGGCTGTACATATGTGAAACATGCACACAGACACACTAAAGGAGGGATAAAATTCTTTGAGTTTGGAAAGAACATGGAGAGTGTAGAAGTTGCAAACAGTCTGAATACAATAGCACTTTACATTTTGTATTTTAGAGTCTACAAACCCATCTCCTGTCTAATCTTCAAAGAACCTGGGATATCTCCAAGGACACCTGGGTGGCTCAGTTGGTTAAGCTCAGGTCATGATCCCAGGGTCCTGGGATCCAGCCCTGTATTGGGCTCCCTGCCTAGCGGGAAGCCTGCTTCTGCCCCTCCCCACTGCCCATGCTCTCTCTGCCTGTCTCTCAAATAAATAAATAAAATCTTTAAAAAAAACCCAAGATATCTCCTGTGTTATTTTCCTATTGCTGCTGTAACGTCTCACCACAACTTTAGTGTTTAAAACAAGACAAGTGACTAATCTTACAGTTCTGAAGGTCAGAAGTCCAAAATGGATCTTATGAATGAGAAACAAGGTGTCCACAGAATCGTGTTTCTCCTGGACCATCTTGGAGAGTCTGTTTCCTTGCAGTTCCACCTTCTAGTGGCTGCTAGTAGAAGGCTTCCGCCCTTGGGTTGTGGCCCCTTCTTCTGTTCTCAAATCTCACTACTCTATCCTCGGCTTCCACTGCCCCATCTCCTCTGACTCTTCCTCTACTGCCCTCCTCTTATTTGGCCCCACCCAGATAACCCAGGAAAATTTCCTCATCTCAAGGTCCTTACCTTAATCACATCTGCAAAGTCCAGTGTTCCATGTAAAGAAATGTATTCATCGACTCTGAAGCTTAAGGTGTGGACGTCTTGGAGGGACTATTATCCAGTCTACCATGCTTCCCCAAACCATCCCTCTTTCTGAACTTAAATATTATCTGACTCTCCTTTGTTAATTAAGTGAAGAAACAAGTTGTGGAAGAAGCCATACACTCTCATTGTTCCTCTTCAGCGGCAGGCTGGAAGAGGCCAGCAGGAAGTTGGACACAAACAGCGCTAGGAATACTTGCTGGAGTTTTGGTCATTCCCTTGGGTCTTGACAGATAGGTGTCCAAGAGAACAGTGCTTGGCTAGCCCTGGGTCAAGAGGGCCAAGCAGGCATATACATGCATTTTTTTAGCTTCTGATGAAATAACTGGGCATCCTTATCCCTAAGAAGAGCTTCTCTGATTACTTGTAATGCATGTATGTACAACTGCAAAGCCTAAATACAAATTCTTCCACTGTTATTGCAAGGGACAATGCCTACATTGCCTTGAGCCAGTTCAGATAAACACCAGTAAGAAGTAATACATTTACTCATTTACTTACTGCAGAATCAGCAGGGAGCCTTTTTCAACCCAGGGCTGTCCATTTTCAAAGGGGTAATGGTACAGTAAGTGGAGGATCCTCACGGCTCTGACAAAGACTGCGTTCTTGTTTGTTTTTGTTTATAAAGCTATGACTATTCAACCAATTCCAGAAAACTCTCTCCTGCTGACAGTATCTACAGGTAGTTCCCTCAAGTCCCCAGTCCTCTGATGTATGTATAAAGGGTAACATTTTCCTATCTAAAATCTATTTTTCCCAAAATGTGTAGAAATGATTTTCTCACAAAGTGCCTAACAAATTCTCATTAGAAAATTTTTGTCAGACACTGAACAAAGCAGAGCATCTACCCATGCCACAGGTCCTGTTAGCAGAACGCCAAAGTCTATCCCACTCCTCTCGGTGGTCCCGCTGCTAACACATAAAGCCACTGGACAGACCGACGGCCTGCTCGTCTTGCTCTCACTGTGGTGCCTGTCGGTCAGAATATGTTTTACATTCATTTTCCCTAATTCTCAAAGTCATAGTAATCACTATGTCTTTTTAAAAACCAATTTCATCAAGTTATCCTTTATGTACAAATGCGTATATCAGTGTAACCATCATCCCAACTAAGGTGTAGAGCATTTCCATTACTGCATGAAGCGCCCTCCTCCCCTCTGCCGTGAATCCTTCAGCCCCCTCCACCAGCCCCAAGCCACCACTGATCTCCTCTCCGTCACTTTAAATTAGTTTGCTTTTTCTAAAATTTCATATAAATGGGACTGTGTCATATATACCATTTTCTGGCTGATTTTTTTTCTTAAACTCAGCATAATGTTTTTGAGATTCATTCATGTTTCTGTTAAAACAGCACTTTGTTCCCTTTCTATTGCTCAGTAATATGCTATGGTATAGGCTTACCACATTTTGTGTGCCTATTCAATCTACTGATGAATATTTGGGCTGTTTCCAGTTTTAGGCTCTTATGGTTCCTTCCTTCCTTCTCTCCCTCCCTCTGACCCTTTTTTCTTTCCTCCCTTCCACCCTCTTTTTCTCCCTTCCATCCTCCTCCCTCTCTCCCTCCCTCCCTTCATAAACACCAAGGAGTGGAATCTTTGGGCTACGGACAAATATACATTTAACTTTATTAAAAAAATAGACAAACTGTTTTTCAAAGTGGTTGTGCTATTTTATATTCCTATAAGCATTGTCTGGGAGTTCCAGTTGTTCCACATGCTTGCCAGTAGTTGGTATTATATTTTTAAGTTTAGCCAGTGTGCAGTAAGATGTCATTGTGGTTTTAATTTTCTTTCCTCATAAGCAATCATTTTGGGTGTCTTTTCGTGTAGTTATAACCAGTTAGGCATTTTCTTTTGTAAGTATAGGTTAACATTTTTTGCCCATTTTTAAATTAGTTTGTGTTACTGTTATTGAGTTGCAAGATTTCTCTATAAATTCTGGGTACAGGCCTTTTCTTAGATATATGCATTATAACTATTTTATTCCAGTCTGTAGCTTGGCCTTTTATATTTCTTAACATTGATTTTTTTAGCTTTGATGATGTCTAATATATTCTTTCCTTCCTATTGCTACTATGATAAATTATCACAAATGTAGTGGCATAACACAACACAAATTTATTGTTTTAAAATGTTCTAGAGCTAGAACGTTAAACCGGGTGGGTAGGGCTGTGTTCCTGTTCCTTCTGGAGTGTCTGGGAAAGAATCCATTCCCTTGCCTTTCCTGACTTCCAGAGGCTGCCTGCATTCCTTGCCTGGAGAGGCTATACCATTCTGACCTCTGCTTCCATCCTCACCAAGCTTTCTCAGACTCTGACGCCCCTGACTGCCTCTTTTAAGAACCCTTGTGATTGCATTAGGCCCTCCTGGATGATCCGGGGTAGTATCTCCATTTCAAGATCTTTAATGTAGTCACATCAGCAAAGTCCCTTTTGCAACATAAGGTAACATATTCACAGAGTTTGGAGATAAGCATCCAAGACATTCATTTGTTGTTGTTGTTTTATTTTATTTATTTTTATTTTTTTATTAACATATAATGTATTATTTGTTTCAGGGGTACAGGTTTGTACAGGGTGTCTTCTTCTAGAGTCTATGCCCTTTCTACTTCCTTTAAAAATTCCCTTATTACTAAAACTAATCTCAACGTCACTGGGTAATTCACAAAGAATCTATAATTTTGTAGTGACTCAGGATGTCTCTGAACATCAGTTGCTGTTTTACTCGAAAGCGATAGATACGTTAGTTATGTTGCTCTTTGCAGTTAACAGAACTTCCCGCATATTTTTAGATGGTGTGATATCCTGTTAACATATAATTTATGTTGGCAATTGGAATTTTAGGATGTCTCCAAGATGCTATTGTATATAGAGAATCCAGGAAAGCCCCAAATCAGGCCCCAAATTGTGGTCATTTCTCCCATTGAGTGTATATGCCATGAATATTCCCAAAGGAGATGATAAAAGGAAACATAACTGAGGGAAACGGATGTGACTTTATTGTTGGTTATGCCCATAATCCTCAAAGAAGAACTCAGTGGAAAACATGGCTAGTGTGGCGCTCTAACAGGATTGGGAAATTTCTCTGTCCTATATTCTTTTAGTCTTTAAAACAATTTTTTTTTTAATCCACAAGGGTTTACAGGTCAAGTCAGGTTTGTTGCAGTGCTTTCTGGAGGAAGCCATCAGAGCACTAGAGAAGTCCATCTCAAGGTCTATCGATGGTTTTCTTATCCACGCTAATCTGAAAGCACTGATGGGCATTTTAGCTGAAGACACAATGCTTTTTGACGTTGTTCTCCAAAGTTTCTGAAATTGTTCAAAACATTAATTATTTCCAAGGCCACTTTATAGGTTTGGTGAAAATCCTATCTTCCATCTCAAATTATATGCGGCTCCAGCATCAGGCTACCTTAACAGAGAGGTTTATACACTGTTTGCTCATGACAAAATTCCCAAAGTAATAGGATGCCAAAAATAGAAAAATGCCCCAAATTGGAACAAGATATAATTCTCTACTTCTTGTTTCCAAAGAGATATTAAAACCCTCAAATTGGGCGCCTGGGTGGCTCAGTGGGTTAAGCCGCTGCCTTCGGCTCAGGTCATGATCTCAGGGTCCTGGGATCGAGTCCCGCATCGGGCTCTCTGCTCAGCAGGGAGCCTGCTTCCCTCTCTCTCTCTCTCTGCCTGCCTCTCCGTCTACTTGTGATCTCTCTTTGTCAAATAAATAAATAAAATCTTAAAACAAAACAAAACAAAACAAAACAAAAAAACCCCTCAAATAGAATCACTCTTTTATTGGGGAAAAATAGTCTGAAGGAAATAACCTTTCAAGTATTTTTTCAATAATAGACATTTGAGTGTCTATTTGGGGTTTGGGTTTCCAGATACAGTCTGGTCTATCTTACAATGAAGGTAATGAGTTGTTTTATAGCATTTCCATGGTTGGATCAACCCAACATGTAGTGTCTCATATGTTCTCCTTTTCCCCCAAATCATGAAATATGAAACAAAAGGATGACCCTAATTTTTATATCAATAGGAACTTTAAGAAAATGATAGCAGTTTAGGGAACATAAGAAACTTGAGAAGAGTTACATTAGTACTGTACAAGTTTGGGGGATTGAGAGAGCCAGGAAAAAGCACAGTGACTTAGCAGAGGCAAGTCAGGTAAGAAAGCAGCCACTTGTTAAAGCTTCTGCCTTTGGCTCAGGTCATGATCCCAGGGTCCTGGGATCAAGCCCCACATCAGGCTTGATGCTCAATAGGGAGCCTGCTTCCTCCTCTCTCTCTGCATGCTTCTCTGCCTACTTGTGATCTCTGTCTGTCAAATAAATAAATAAAATCTTAAAAAAAAAAAAAAAAAAAGAAAGCAGCCACTTTGGGGAATTTTATCCAGCAGATGCTGGATTCTGAATGCAGTGGACCAAAAGAGGATGGGCAGAATCCAGAGGAGACTCAACCTGAGGTTAGGGGCCTTAGAGAACATTTATTTTTTAACGAGGAATGACTGGTTTTGGCTAGGAATATTGAACTGGTTGTAACAATAAGAAAATGCATTAACTCATAGAGCTAGCCATGTATAAATGGGAGAGCTGGTGGTCCCGAGAACAGTGTAATCTAGATTGGAGTTCATTGATAATTTCAAGGACCCAAGGTCTTCCGGCCTGTGCTCTACTGTCTTCAGTATGTGTGCTGTCCTCATGGTGACTCCCCTTATGGTAGCAAGATGGTTGTTGTTGGCAATAAGACTGCTTGCTTCCTTGTTTATGTCCAGCAGCAGAGAAAAGAAAAAACCTTCCCCTTGATCAAAGATATAATTCATTCCCTTTAATCTGATGGGACAAATGGATCACATGCCAATCCATTTTGGCCAAGAGCTCTCCTTGGGTCATGTGCTAATTGGCACATTGGTTCTATGATATTGTCTGAAAGTAAAAATGGAGTATGTAGCTGAACAACAATGGGATTCTGTGGAGAAGGGGGACAAAAAGAGTGGTTGTTGGGTAGACAATCAACAGTGTTGACTAGTCAGTCCAAAGATGAGGAACTGAGTCACCCCGGGAGTTGTGGCTTTGGTTGCATACTCAGGATAAAATCACAAAGGTATTGGAGGCTTGCTTTCCATGGTGTTGGAAATGTGGAGCAGGCCTGAAAATGTCAAGATCAGGACGAATTAGAGCAGAGGTGTTGCATGAGCATCAGAATCACTTTGAGGGCTTATTAAAACACCAATCACTGGGCCCCACCTCTGTAATTTCTGATTTCATAGATCTGGAGTAGGGTTCAAAAATTCGCATGTCTGACAAGTTCCCAGATGCTGCTGGTGCTGCTAGTTTGGGGACTTCACTTTGAGAATGGCTGGGTTAGAGAAATAACCTGTCAAGAGCCATTCGGTAAGTGTTTCTCAACTTGTGGAACAGGGGCAATCTTTGTCAGAATCACTAGTAGAGCTTGTTAAAGTTGCTGGTTATACAGGTCCTGGTCCCACAGGTTTGGATCAGTTGTTTTGGAGAAGAACGTACAATTCTATTTCAAACAAGTTCCCCGGTGGTTTTTATGTAGCTAAGGTTTGTGAACTCAGTAACTAAGGTTACACAATGTACCAGCTTGTGAGCCTCGTGAATTCTGTAAAACTATGTGAAGTTCTTTTAAGCCATTACCTCTCTCCACCTCTGCCGCATCCCCCAGCATGTGCTGTGTGATAAATAGATTATTGGAGTGACATACCCCTACTTTTTTTTTTTGGAATCACTATAGCATAGGGCTAAGTACTAGGGTTTTTGGAGCTTGATCAGAGACAGGTTCAGGTGCTGTGTGTGCCACATGTTATGTGGGTGACCTCGGGCAGTAGGACCTAACCATTCTGGAATAATGACACAAATATTACACAATTATCACTTAACATAATATCTGATACTTAGTAAGCAACCAAAGAGCACTAACTCTTCTGTGATTTCCTCCTATTCCCCATTTCCAGTAATGCTATAGGTGATTGACCGGCTAGATGTGTCTCTTCTGGGGCAGAGGGAACTGTCTTCCTATAGGTGGTTTTCTATGCTGATTGATCTGAATCAAGGAAGGCATCAGTAAGAGGTGAACCAGAAAAAAACACTAAAAAGGACTTTGGGACTTAAAAAGCAGAGAAGGAAAAACTTTCTTCTCTGGGTAATGCTGGTGAAAAGTGAGCTGACAGGAGAATTTCTTTTGGAGACTGTTTCTTGCCTGCTTAGTTACAACTCCTGCCTCTATTCATAATGCCCCCTCTTATACCCTCCAGGAGTCTGTCTGCAATGGACCTTTGCATACATTTAGAGAAGGATGTATATATTTGTACATACATCAAGAAGCTAGAAGAGTAGTGGTCAAGAAAAATGAGGAAAACTCTTTTGTAGCTCAGAACAGACCATGAAGTCCAATAAAGCCTAGAGATATTTTCAGCATGGCCTCAAACTCTGGCACTGTTCCCTTGACTTATTTTATTTCCCTGCATCTCATACACGTGAGATGGGGTAATATTTTTTTCTGAGTCCTTGCAACACAAGGCCAAGTAGATAGACTCTGGTAAGTGAATGTTTTGGCCTCATCCATTCGACTCATCAAATAGCCTTTCTCACAAAGTCATTATTTTCTCTTGTCCTTTAGATTTTTTCCCTTCCTTTCCTTTTTTTTTTTTTTGAGTGTTTTTATGTCAAAATGTACTTAGAATTTAAAGGACAAGATATTTTGCTACTTTTGGCTTCAGATAAATCCTTCTGGCGCTGTTCTTGCTTGTGCCGAGGTTGTTCGTTATACATACGTAATATATTCTCTTTATGAGTTCTGAGCATTCATAATACCAACATGAGACAATGAGCCTGAAATTCAAAATGAAAACAAAGTAAAAACAAAAACCAGGCTTTTACTTCCTACTCACATCACACTGGCATTTCTCATCAGAACCAAATCTGAAATCATAGTGTTTTCAAACTTGAAGGGGATTACAGACCAGAAAACTGAGTTTCACAGCATGTATGGTGCGCACTAGTGATGCTCCTTTAGTTGGTGTCAAAACACAGATCTTGTGGTTTCTGTTTCCTCAAGCTCCACGCTACCACTCTTACTTGGAATCCACAATTCTATAACTACTCAAACCCTAAAAGGATTCAGAATACATACTTAGAATTATCACACTCTGTCTTTAAGACCCAATTTAAATCTATTTCTCTTCTGCAGACTTATAAATCACTCTGGAAATTGGTAGTTTATTAGAATAAGGTTTTTTTTTTTTTTTGGTTTTTGGTTAAAAGTTAAACTTCTATTTTATTGCAAATTTTAATATAAATTCTAGTTAGTTAACATATAGTGTAATATTGGTTTCGGGAATAGAATTCAGTGATTAATCACTTGTATACAACACCCAATTCTCTCTTCATAACAAGTGCCCTCCTTAATACCCATCACCCCTTTTAGCCCAACCCTCTAACCACCATCCCTCCAGCAACCCTCAGTTTGTTCTCTATAGTTAAGAGCCTCTTATGGTTTCCTTCCCTCTCTCTTTTTTTCCCTTCACCCATTGTCTTCTGTTTTGTTTCTTAAATTCCACATATGAGTGAAATCATATGGTATTTGTCTTTCTCTGACTTTTTTTTTTTTTTTAAAGATTTTATTTATTTATTTGACAGACAGAGATCACAAGTAAGTAGAGAAGCAGGCAGAGAGAGAGGAGGAAGCAGGCTCCCAGGACCCTGGGATCACGACCTGAGCCGAAGGCAGAGGCTTTAACCCACTGAGCCACCCAGGCGCCCCTGACGGACTTGTTTTGCTTAGCGTAATACTCTCTAGCTCCATCCACGTTGCTGTAAATGGCAAGATTTCATTCTTTTTGATAGCTGAGTAATATTTCATTGTGTGTGTGTGTGTGTGTGTGTGTGTGTGTGTGTGTGTGTATACCATTTCTTTATCCATTCATCAGTCAATGGACATTTGGACTCTTTCTGTAATTTGACTATTGTTGATGATGCTGTTATAAACCTTAGGGTAGATGTGCTTCTTCGAATCAATATTTTTGTATTCTTTGGGTGAATTTCTGGTAGTGTAATTGCTGAGTCATGGACAGTTCTATTTTTAACTATTTGAGGAAACTCCATACAGTTTTCCAGGGTGGTTACACCAGTTTGCATTCCCACCAACCCTGTAAGAGGGTTCCCTTTTCTCTGAATCCTCACCAACATCTGTTATTTCCTATGTTCATTTTAGCCATTCTGACAGTTGTGGGATAGTCTCTCTCTCTTGTTTTTTTAAAAGATTTTATTTATTTATTTATGTGAAAGACAGAGATCACATAATAGGCAGAGAAGCAGGCAGAGAGAGAGAGAGAGAGAGAGAGGGCAAGCAGGCTCCCTGCTGAGCAGAGAGCCTGATGTGGGGCTCGATCCCAAGACCCTGAGATCATGCATGACCTGAGCTGAAGGCAGAGGCTTAACCCACTGAGGCACCCAGGCGCCCCATGGGATAGTCTCTTAATTGTGGTTTTGATTTGTATTTCCCTGTTGATGAGTGACAGAATAAGTTCTTTATTAATGACCCCCGTGTTCCCCACCTTGGGGCAGGGTAATTGAAAGCTCTCAGTGAATGGCTTCTTTTCCAAGCTGACGCATGCCTTAATGGTGATGTGTTTGAGACAGTGCCTCTTCCTATGGTTATAAAGGCAGACATTGACTCATTTTCCTGAGGTAAATGATAAAAATGAGCTAGACGTTTTCAAGGACATGTTTTTAAAGATAATGTAAAATTTTATTTCTTTTTGTTTCAACTTAAAAAATGTTTGCTCCCATTTAAGAAAAAAACTCAGTGCAATAGAGTGTATGCACATTGTTATAAAATAATAAAAAATGGCAGTCTCCTGTTCTATCCCTCTCTACCCCTGAGCAGACTGCTTATAACACTTCTTGCTCTCTCTCCTGACGTTAACTTCAGTATACTCTTTTCACTTGATTCCTAAGCTTTAGACATTTTCTACTGACTTCCTCTTATGATAATTGAGGACTTGTCTTTCTACCAGCCTCCAAATTTCTTCCTTTCTTTTTCCTAAAATGAATAATGGCCCTAATTTTAATAAAGTCAAAATTTAGTCTTTACTATTATTATTATTATATAAGTAAGTATATTTTACTGAATAAACTACTCTTATACTATGATTACATTTCCTTTCTTGTATTTTTAAGATTTTTTCTTGAAATTAAGAATTGCCTTATTTTTTTCAGTCCCTTGCTCCCTAATATACCCACTCTTATTTTTTCTGAATGGTCCACTAATCTGCTGTATACATTGAAGAATCTTTCCCCAAATAGTTTCACAAGTCTGGTCATCTATTAGTTGTCACTCCTTCCCCTTTCTCCCCTTCTTTCTGCTCTTTGGAATACAGATGTTTCTGCTCCAATTTCTTTTCCCCCTGGCCTATTGCACATAGTCAATTTTGGACCTCACCCCTCTCCTGTGTGGATCTTGTTTCCTTGATCCTGTGCTTCCTGTTTTATTCCCTCATCCTTCTGAAGCAGTCCTTCATAAATGAAAACTCAAATTTAAAAAGAAAATTGGAAAAACTTACAAAACTAAGGAAAAACCTCTCACGAATCCCTAGGTTCTTATCATCCAGATTCAGAAGTTATCACAAGTTTGCCACACTGATTGCATTTGTCCCCTTTTCCTTTTTCTCCTCCCTCTGTCCTCTTCCTCTTCTACCTCTCCTGCCTCTCTCCTTCTCCCTTTTCCTCCCTTACTGTATTGTTTTAAACTAAAGGTCAGGATTTTAAGTGATGGTGCTGGATGAGCGCCCCGTGAGAGGAAGACAACATTCGATACATACAGTGAATAGGAGACTCCATCTGCACCACCCAAGTTGCTGACACCAAATTCACAGGAAGGTTTATCCTGGATCTTTCAATTACATGAACCAATACATTCCATTTTCAAGGGACATGGAGTTTGGTTTCTGGCACATATAAACTTTTCAAGCGGATCAGAAATTTTGGCATAACGATTTTAGAACATTCCCCCTCAAGATCACAATACTTAAATTAATTCCTAAATAAACTTGCTATTTGTGCTATTGTTATCCAGTAGCTGAAATGTTTAGTTAATAATATTCAGGTATGAATACTTAAAGAAATGTGATATTTAGTTCCTTTGAAAATCTTGTTCTTGTATAATACCAAATATAAATACCAGGATTTGACATCCAACCGGAAAACTATTTTGTTTTACAGGGAACTATACAGATTTGATAGCAAAGGGCATGCCGTGTCTATTAATGCTTCATTATATAGGTCAGTTAACTTTAACCTAATACGGTAGATAGCGCCTCTCTTTTGTATCACAAACCAGTAGCTGATGAAATATCTGATAACTAGAAATTATGCCACAAATTAACATGTAAGCCTTCATAAAATTGTAAATCCTATGCTAGTATTTTAATTCAGGAGTTCTTAATTACTGAAAACAGGAGTATTTTTTAAAAGTTTTTGCATTTTCTGAATTGTTTTAACAGAATAACAGAGATCAGTTTGTTGTAAATAATAAAGAAATGCTGATAAAATTCTCTGCCTGGTCAGTTTCTTATATAAGGGCATACATTCTTCATGGGGTGTTTTGCTTTTTTTGCAGTGCACAGACAGCTTTCTGAATAAATAACTTGTTTTATAGTCTTATTTTCTTTTCTTAGATCTTTATACCCAGAAGTTGAGGAAATTAGGCTTATTATGAACAATTTATTGATGTATTTATAATAAAGTCTTCCCATTAATCTTCTTTATACTGTACTTTACGTGTTTTCAGTAATTGTCTTGTGAAAAGGTTATGCAAAAAAAGCTTTGAATAGAAGGGATCAATGGATTTATTCATATAAATGCTTATAATATACTCATTAAAGTGATATAAAGATGAGCAAAACGTTTCCCCTTAGTGACAAATAAAAGCATAATTATAACTCAGTTTTAATACTAATCATCTCACATTTTACCAGTAGGTTGCGTGAAAATTTTTAACTAAGTCATCATTTTAATGATGGCAATAATAATGTGTAACTCATAAGAATTTTGACATGATTTCTACCAGCTCATTTTACTGGCCTCCTAAACCTGGCTGTGGTAGATTGTGTTCTCCAAAAATGGCTAAATATATATCCCACTCCCCATGTGCTCCTTAAATTGAGACATTCCTCTCATCAAGAGGTAGGCTCTGTGCTCTGTTGCCTTGAATGTTTTCAAGGGGGCTTGTGGCTGCTGCCTGGACCAACAGTGAAGAACAGAGGTGATGCTATGTGACTGCCAAGGCCAAACCATAGAGAGGATACAGCTTGTACATGACTTGCTCTCTCTTGGAATAAGCACCTTGGAAGTCCCAAGCTGTCATGTAAGATGTCCAGCTATTTTGAAGCCATTATGCTGGAGACACCATGTGGATATACAAATGGACAAAGAAAAATTCAGAAGATTCCCAGATGTTCTGCTCTTCCCAGACTGAGTACCAGACATAAGAGCAAATGAGCCACTCTCTACCAGCAACCATGTGAGCAAGCCTGAAGGGGAACTGCCAGCTGGGTCCAATCAAATCCCAGAACCATGTGAGAAAATGTTAAACTTGACTGTCTTTGTAAGATGCTAATTTTGGGGGGTAATTTATTATGCAGCCATAGTAAATGGAATACTGACCCTTTTCTATGACTCCCTCATCTAGAGAACAGCACTATCATTCATATGACAATCCCCACATTTCCACATCACATTATTTCCAACTTGCCTGAGATCCAGATCGAGAGTTCCAATTGCATATGTGAATTTCCACCCGTCTCAAATGGGCCTATAGGGAGATACCACAAATCACAGAGCAGTAGGCAACAGTGTATGCTATGCGTTCAGTGAGAGGAACCAACGGCAGGCAACAATAATGCAGTCTACCTCAATCACCAAAGCTGTAGAAGTCTGTTAATACAAAAAGGAGATAAATGTTTTTCTATTTTTTTAAAGATTTTTATTTATTTATTGGACACAGAGAGAGATTACAAGTAGGCAGAGAGAGAGAGGGGGAAGCAGTCTCCCTGCTGAGCAGAGAGCCCAATGCGGGACTCGATCCCAGGACCCTGAGTTCATGACCTGAACCAAAGACAGTGGCTTAACCCACTGAGCCACCCAGGCACCCGATAAATGTTTTCCTATATTTATATCTAAGTGGTGATGTGGAAAAGCACTGAACACCAAAGGATCAATAGTCTTCCCCTGTGGGGCTAGAAACATAAGAGACTCCAGTTCTCCTTAAATCTCTGTAGCATTTGAATTTCTACAATAGGATTCCAAGCAACTGAGGGAGACTTGAGGCTGCGAGCTGCTGCACACCACCTACAAGGTCATTTAAGAGTCAAAGTCACAGAGCTAGACCTACTTCAGAATCATTTGCAATGCATTTTTGTCTGCTTATTTATATGTGCCTCACGTATTTTCCTGTTGTCATTTGACCAGGTACAAAGAGAGATGACCATATGGACTGTATTTCTGGCTCGTTTCCTTTAATTCCAGGCCCTTGTATGTGAGGCCATAGTTATTTACTTTTGCTTTACTGTTTCCTCATTTCCTCCTTCAGGTTATTGACAAAGTGTTGATGCGGGGAAGATTAAAAAAGTCTTTGGTGCTACCCAAGAAAAAGAAGCTGCATGCCAGGTAGAGTTGACCAATCGTCTTGTCAGAGAAATTAGCACGAGCTAATAGATTTGTGTTTTCCCTCAAAGGAAGTATCTGTTTTCAGGATTTTTTAAAAATTTCTGTGGATAGTCCTGAGCATACCTTTGTTGTAACTGAGAATTAGTGTTCCTGATTCAATTGCCATTAATTTGCAAATTGTCTCAAAGTATTCTTTCTCTTTAGCTTACTTATATGCAACAAGAAAAAGGAAAACGTGGATGAATATTCACTTAAAAAAGAATCCACATTCAGAATGGAGAATTTGCAAAACAGGTAAGTTAAAGAGTTGGTCTATGTCATTCTTAGATTTCCAAGAGGATTTTCTTCCAGAATTCTTCTATTTTTTAATTTTAATTTTAATTTTTTTAAGATTTTATTTATTTATTTCACAGACAGAGATCACAAGTAGGCAGAGAGGCAGGCAGAGAGAGAGGGGAGGAAGCAGGCTCCCTGCTGAGCAGAGAGCCCAATGTGGGGCTGGATCCCAGGACCCTGGGATCATGACCTGAGCTGAAGGCAGAGGCTTTAACCCACTGAGCCACCCAGGTGCCCCCCAAAATTCTCTTAAATAGAATGAGTCTAATGTACTTAGGATTATATTTATAGATCACAAAGAACTAGGAAGTGGTGGTCCAGGCACCTGGGTAGCTCAGTGGTTTAAGGTTAAGGGTTTTGCCTTCGCCTCAGGTCATGATCTCAGGACCCTGGGACACTCTCCCCTGGTCACTCTGCTCAATGGAGAGCCTTCTTCTCCCTCCCCCCTACCCCCACTCCTGCTGGTACTCTTTATCTCAAATAAATAAAATCTTAAAAAAAAAAATAGGAAGTGGTGGTGGTAAAGAAGAGAAGACAGAGAAGAAATGTTTTAGGAAATCACAGTGATTAAAGATCAATAAAAGAATTTTAAAAACCCACTTGGAAAATTGTTAGGCCACCAAAAAATATTAAATTCATAATAACTTTAGGAAAATTATGATGGAAAATGAAACCTTTTATGGTTTGCAAGACAGAAAGTGTCTTTTCCTCTGCAATAAAAGCCATCTTTTGGCACAGAGGAGAGGTATGGTAGTGTACTTTGTGAAAGCCAGACATGCAATAAATGATGAAGGCTCTATTTCAGCAAGTCAGAGGCAGAAAACAAAGCCCCAGATGATCGGTTAGAGCTACAGCATTGTTGAATGGAGGATACTGCTTCATTATTCTACCATACACTTTGAAATGTGAACATTTTCGCTATATATAAAAAGACGATCTGTACATTTGTATGCTGAAGAGCATGCATTCTTAATGCCTTTTTGGTGATTTGGTTGTAAGAGCATATTTAGCCTTTGCTTTCATTTTTACTACTGGAGCAAATTAAACCATCCGTAAGGTCCTAAACAGCCAAAGCTCTTCTTTTCTCTCCATTTATCAGGGAGCACTAGCTGGGCTCTTGCAGAAAGACTTTTTTCCTGCTTGTCTAGGGAAGCAGCTCTGGTTTGCAAAAATGTTTGCTGATGCACAGGTGGCACAGGAAGTACAAGGCTAGGAATCAGTGGGAAAACAGATTTTGAAATCCTGGAGAATCCAATGTTTTGGTTTTTTGCATAGCCTAGTAATCTGGCCATGGTCTCAGATAAGGAATGGGAAGACTGAGCATGCTCTACCATAGCGTATAGGAAAAAGCTCCCTTCTTTCCTTCCGTTCTTCCTCAATGGCAAAATCTTTATTGTTCCCCCCCCCCAAATGTAGAAATAAATATGCTCTTTGGGGAAAAAAGTGATTACATATAAAGTAGAAAATGAAATTCTCTCCCCAACCCCACCAATGTCCTCACATACCAGACATAACCTACTGTTAGTATTTTGTTATAACTCATTCCAAATATTTTCTATAAATCTGAATATAATTATGTTTTTCTGAAACAAGAACATGCAACACTTTTAATTTTGTAATGTGATCCTTTCTCTTAACACCTTATATTGGGCATTTTTCTGGGTCATTATCTACAGACCTACAACTCATCCTTTAAACAGCAATATTGTGATTCATTTAACAGATCCCTCAACGATAGACATTGCCCCCCCCCCATCATATATGGTGCTGCAAGGAATATTGTTTTCACTTACATCTTTCCACACTTACCGCTGCACTTCCTGTGATATTTCATGCTTATGATATTCATTACTGTGATATCTCATTCCCCTAGAGAGGGATTGCTGGGTCAAACTGTGTGCAAGATTTACGTTGTAGGATATATTGCCAGTGGCCCTCCAGAAATGTACTAGATACACTCCCACCAGAAGTGTGCGTAAGGGTTATATACTTTTGCCAAAACTAGATATTATCAATCTTTTTAATGTTTGTCAAACTAGGCAAAGACCAATTTCTAATTTCACTGTAATGTACATAAGAACTTTTTTTTTTTTTTCCTGAATCCATATCGAGTTGTGTTTCCTGCCATCAAAGTCTCTGTTGCTTAATTTTTCGAACCCTCTCCTCCTCCCAGTCTCTGCCCTGTCATGCTCTTTGGTGCATTGCTGGTCCTTGTTGGTCTCTTGCTGTAGTCTATTCCCCTAGCTGAGCAGATGGGGATTTGCTTTCTGCTGCTGACATAGATTCTCATCATATTTATGCACACCCAATCACAAATCATAATCACATATATACTACATCATACACAGGTGCACAATCTCTCTCTCACACACAGGTGTGCACACACACACACATACTTCACATCATATACAAGATCACATAGGCAGTCATATCACACACATGGCATCATATGTTAGCGTGTCATTGTACAGCAATCAAAATGAAACCAGTTTTTTGTCAACTAGTTCAAAGGCCCGTCACATTCCTGGGACTCTTCAAAAGCTCCCAGATGGCTCTGCCCTTCTTGGGTGTCCTGCTTCTTATGTCCGTTCTCTGGCACCTTGCTCCTGGCTTTTCCGCAAGTTTAGAGTTCTTTCCTCCTGGCTGAGCACATGTGCACTCTCTGAACCAGGAGCCAGTGCAGAGGCTGCTGGTAGAAGGTGAGAAGTGAAGTTCTTGGGTACAAGCACTAATTTATGAGAAATGGTTGAAATCTCTTCTCTCTCTCTCTCATCCAAACCAATATGTATTGTTTCCCCTTGAATTTTGTTACAAGGATTTTGAAAAACCGTGGGAAGGCATAAGTAGATCCAGTTTTGTCTGGTTTCTGCTTAAAACATTCTGATTTACCATTAGTCCGTTGTTTCTTTCCTAATGCACAGTTTGCTTTATTGATTTTTTCCCCCTTTGTCACCAGCATTGCTCAAAAGAGAACTGCTAAAATATGCTGACCTCTTTTCTTTCCTCAGAGCTCCTTAGCAATAAGACATACATAGAACATATCCATCAAATCTACTATTTAATTAAAATACGAAGTTAGGTTGAAGAAATATAAATAATAGAGCTTGTAAGCAATTTGTATATGAACACTACTTGTCCCTCTGGTTTTCTGTGTGTGGGCCTCAATCTAGCTCTTCAGAGAGGAGTTTGTATAACACAGTTTGGAGCCAGACAGACCTGGCTTTGCTTCCTCTGTGTATGTGAACCCAGGAAACCCAGGATCATTTCTTTTTCTGAGACTTGATTTTTTTTTTTCCTATATAACGTGATTAATGAAAGTACCATTAGCCATGAGGATTAAATGAAATCCATGGGGATTAAGAAAAGAAATGAAGAGGGTTTTTACTATGCTAATTATTATTATTATTATTATTATTATTAAGTGGGCTCCATACCCAGCATGGAACCCAATGCAGGACTTGAATTTGAGAAGCTGAGATCAAGACCTGAGCTGAAATCAAGATTTGGACACTTAACTGACTGAGCCACCCAGGCACCTCACTATGGCTGATTTTTTCATTATAAAAGTTGTATTTACTTACTAAGGAACATTAGGAAATATAGAAACATATAGTGACAAAAATCACCCCTAGATACTGTTAGTAGTTTGGGATGATTCCTTTAGTCCGTTCTAAATCAGTGTGTGGTGAGGGCTGCCTGGGTGGCTCAGTCAGTTAAGCAGCTGCTTTCAGCTCAGGTCATGATCTTAGGGTGCTAGGATCAAGCCCCACATTGGGTTCCCTGCTCAGCAGAGAGTCTGCCTCTCCCTCTTTCTTTACCCCTCTCATGCTCTTTATCTCTCTCAAATAAATAAAAAGCTTAAAAAGTGAAATGTGTGGGATTTAAAAAAAAATAGCATAATCAGGGGCACCTGGGTGGTTCAGTGGGTTAAGCCTCTGCCTTTGGCTCTGGTCATGATCTCAGGATACTGGGATCGAGCCCCACATCGGGCTGTCTGCTCAGCGGGGAGCCTGTTTCCCTCTCTCTCTCCGCCTGCCTCTCTGCCTACTTGTGATCTCTGTCAAATAAATAAATAAAATCTTTAAAAAAATAGCATAATCATTATATATATACATATACATATATATGCATACTTGTATGTATATATAAAATATAGATGTATGTATAAATATCATATATATGTAAAATTTTGTGTGGGTAGAAAAGGATTTTGTTAAGATTCAAGTCCTTATGTGTTACTTAGTTCAATCAGCCCAAGTCCATTGACTTCTATATTGAATGTCTGTCATCAGAGTTGTGTTTTAATCTAAACTGACCACTTGGGCATCTGTTAACCTTTCAACATTTCTTTGTGATATAGGTACAATCTCAGATCTTTCCCAACTCAGTCTTGAGAGTCTGCACTTTCCCTGACATTATTCTAATGAGCTAGTGCTGGAACATCTGAGATTTCTTTTCTCTTACGCATTGGCAAGTATCTCGGACTCTTAAGTGCATCTGTTACACAGCGCTCCTCTCTGTCCTTTTATCCTGCACCCTGTTCGATACTGAAACTCTAAGAAGGCACATCAGGACAGAAATGGAGGAGCCACTGGAAAGGTTACCATTGTCTCGATGTGAGATAAATACCCTTCCAGAAGAAATCATTATAAATGATGTTGCTTTCCTGCTGCAGGATTGATTTGCTCAAGAGAATGAATGGAAAATAACAGAGGGACACTTGGAAGCAGAGGGAGTGGTGGGGAGAAAGATGAGTAGCATTTGAATCCTGTTTTTAGGACATTGACTCTAGGGCATTAGAAAAGTGACTGAAATTAAAATGAGAATCATTGCAGTTTTCTCTTGAACTCATCATGTGATTGCTTTTGAGCCAAGGATACTAAATGCAATAACTGAAAATACGGGGAGAAATTATTTACTGAGAACACTTTTATTGCAGGGAGCTTTCTTCCCCCTCTTTAAAAGAATCTTTTGCCGTCACAATGGATATGCAGTTCCCTTGAACTGTAACATAAGGGGAGGGGAAAGTCCTTATTCCTGTGGAGATAATTGGAGTTGAAACATTTCATATGTTCCAAAGTAGAAAATTCAGGGATGAAATTGTACACAGATAACAAAGGGAGATATGCAATGTGTCCACCTCCCACTATGTTGGCTATAAGCCTTGCCTATGAGTTGAAATTAAGCTTTGCCATAGTGAGACTAGGAGTGAAGAATTCTTTGGGCTAAAAGCACTTTTCTGAGAGAAAATCTGGGATGATCTGGATTGGTCAGGGGTGAAGAAATGCATTGTTAACAGACAGGATCCTGAGATGCAAATTCAGACTCTTTTATCCCCTGGCTAGACTTGATGATAAATGCCCCTTTAATCCCATGTACTCTTTTTCATACTGGTGTCTTAGACTCTTCCAGTATGTTTGTGTGGCATCTCCAGCATTCTTCCTTTGTTTCAGCAAAAGTTTCCACCCATGAGTTCCAATTCTCCCCAGATATTAAGCCTTTGTAACCTTCTAGGGTTAGGCTTTGGCCAAATCTGACCCACTGCCTTTTTCATAAATTAAGTTTTATTGAAACTCAGCCAACTAGCCCATTCATTTTTCCATTGTCTAGGGCTCCTTTTGCGCTCTAACTGAATTAAATTTTGACAAAGGTGGTATGACCCACAAAACCAAAACTATTCAGTATCTGACCTTCCACAGGAAAAGTCTTTTAAACACTGCTCATTGATTAGAGTGTGGTGTGGTCAAAGCCCCAGATTTAATTTACACTTCATACATCCGGTCCCAGGAAGCTTCCTTGTAAATGGTTGTGGCTGGTCAGATAGTAGTCCTCAGTGCCTTTCCATTAGTGGGGAAGTTCCCCATACTTTTTGTAGACTTGACCCACAGTCAATAAGATGAGCTGAGTAAACACAGGATTTTGACTTTCAAAATGAACCATGAGTTAGTTTCCTATTGCTGCTGTAACAAACTACCATGATCTTAATGCTTTTAAAACAACAGAAGTTTATTGTGTTCTGGAGGTCAGAAGTCACAAATGGGGTAGTGGCACTCTGTTTTGTCAGGAGACTTCAGGGAAGATTCTTGTTTCCTAGACCTGTCCAACTCCTAGAGAATGCCGGCATTCTCTGGTTGGTGGCCCTGCCCCCTCTCTTATCACTCAACCTTAGCTTTTGTGGTCATCTCTCCTTCTCTGACTCTGACCCTCCTTTCTCTCTCTTATAAGAACCCTTACATTGGATCACGTGGGTAATCTGAGATAATCTCCCCATCTTGAGATTCTTAACTTAATACATTGGCAAAGTCACCTTTGCTTTGTAAGGCAACATATTCACAGGTGTGAAGGATTAGGATGTGGACATCTTCGGGAACCCTGAGATTCTAGATACCGTAGATGGCAAATGTTTGCTTTCCCCTCTGCTCAGATATCCACAATAATTTTACTGATTGCCAAGCAGGGCGGTACTAAGGAGTAAAAACGAAAACCAAAAACAATTTAAAAAAGCGGTTTGAAAGTTCTTATAGGTGTTTTATATACTTCTTGAATGGAACGCATCAGATATATTTGGTTCTTCAATAAGGACAGTAAGCTGTTTGGGAGATGAGTGAATCTTGATTGCATTAGAAAGTAAATTAATTATTTACTACATAAGTGAAATGCATATTTGCAGAAATAAAACACTTTTTAAACGAATATTTCTACAGCATTTTCTAAGCAACAGAGATTGGCTTCACATTTTCGAAACACGAGACTGCTCCCAACCCATTCTAGGTATAAGGTACTCTCTGCAAGTTACCATTTGTAAAAGCAGTACATCTGAATGGTTTAACACAGAAACACAGAGTTCATAGATAAATGTCTTCACAGAATATGTTGCTAATTGTGTCACTTGTATGAGAGGCATCCATCATTCTCTATTCTATAAAATGGGACCTGACTTTGGCCATAATAGGGCAGGTGTGGCGAGTCTATGTGAAAATAAGGATTTTTTTTTTTTTTTTTTTTTTTTTTTTAGCATACACATATTTTTAACGAACCATTCTCTTACTCATTGAGGACATATTTGCAATTTCACAGCCCGGAGAAATCCCTGGGGTCCAAATAGTTTCACTTTGTGTGGGTGAAGGTGTTATGAACCACAGAATATTATGCTTGATTTGAGTATCTTTACGGCTGTTTAGCATCATCTTAAATTGCTCTTCCTTTTACTGCGAAGTGTTCCATACCCCCTTCTCTCCCGGCAGCCCACCATCCCATCCTTGGTTCACCACAGCCCTTTATTTGCTTGCCGTTTGGCTTCTAGATTCCTGATTACTTTGTCCTCTTCTCCCTAGCACACTTCTTCTTATTATTTTTTTTGATCAGTCTCATTTGGCATTTCCTGGGGCCCTAACTATGCTATGTGTTCTTCGAAGGCAAAGACTGTCTTCTCTCCGCTTTGCAGACTTAGTGTGATGACACGACATTCTGCACATAGCGAGCTCTCAGAAAACTGCAGCCGATGAGGGTGCCACGCTGCTCAGTAGTTTTCTGTTCTGTTCATTCTGATGGTTTTATTCTCCATTTATCTCTGCATCAAATCAAAGCCACTGATGAAATGGGTTAAACTAGGTTTTAGCCATGTTGCTTTTGGTTTGTATCCCCCTCCTTTCTTTTGACTTCCTGTTGACCCTCTACCATGTGTAAACCATTCTCTCTTCTGTTGAACACTACTGCATTTTACTTTGCTCTTTGAGCGCTATCTTCCTCCAGAAAACCTTTATGGAATTCCTCTAATCATTTTCACCTTGCCAGTACCATCTAGGGCCCAAATTTATCTCCAGCTCTATCCTCCAGCTTTTTCTTTGGGGGTGAGGCAGAAGACAATGTTCATGTCTTTGCTTATGGCTGAAAAGCTAATGTTGGACAAACAGTCTTGATATTTTCCTTGGTCATCTTGCTAGTTCTTCTGGGTCCCAGATGTTCCTCACTTATAGTTCTGTTTGGAGACTTCTTTATTCTGCATTATATTATAGTTGGTTATTTCTCAACCCTTATTTGATTTTCAGAATTTTGTAAAAAGAGAGGACAGACATACTCAGTGGCATACCAGTATAGTGCTGGGGATTAGCTTATGGTAGGCATTCAATAGATATTTAGAATTTAAATAAAACCCTTTTTCCATCCTGGAGCCAAGTTTGTCTTGTGATTAAAGACAATTTCTACCATGCGAAGAGCTACTGTTCTCAAGTAGTATAAAACCGTCATCTGGATTCACTGCCAGCCCAAAGCTTTCCTCAAAATGAACAATTTCATTCCTTATTTCTTAAAGCATAAGCTTCTAAATTGTTAGAATGATAATTACTCAGTAAAGCTAAGTGCTTTAATAAATGTATAATGTGCTTTATATATATTGAAGAACTATTTATAGAAATATTTATAATTTAGTTGTATAATTTGAGCAAATTAACCTCTCTGGGCCTAGGGTTTTTTTTTTTTTTTTAAGATTTTATTTATCTATTTGACAGACAGAGATCACAAGTAGGCAGACAGGCAGGCAGAGAGAGAGAGGAAAGGAAGCAGGCTCCCCGCTGAGCAGAGAGCCCGATGTGGGGCTTGATCCCAGGACCCTGGGAACATAACCTGAGCCGAAGGCAGAGGCCTCAAACCACTGAGCCACCCAGGCACCCCCCTAGGTTTTTTATCCTGTAAAATGGAGGGCGAGTACTGGGACAAGCTCATGATCCTTTTTCTTTTCAGAAATCCCTGGAAATTCTACCTCTACTCCATAACTTTCGTGTACCCGAAGTGGTCTAATCTCTTTAATATTCACAGGAGTGTCCAGATTTCCACTGCACACAGGGAGTACAGCTCCTAGTGCAGAAATTGCAACTTATATGTGTGATAAGACTGTCAGCTGACCTTATGTATGTGTTCTCTGCATACTTGTACTGCAATCACGGTAAAAATTGGAAAATCAGCATCTGTCTGAAGAAGGATAGAGGGCTGATTCTGTGACAAGTAATTAAAAAAAATGCTAATGGGGGACCAAGATGTAAATTAGTAGTTAAACTTTCCTCTGCTGGGTGAGATATGTCAATCAAGAAGAATCCATCTCAAGGTTTACTGAAGAGAGATTGAGGTTGACTTAAGACACCGCCTTGGATCAACATGGTGCAAGATTCAGAACTGGCCTGCTAAAGAGACGGAGAGGTTCTAGGTGCTCTTTGTTGGGAGGGACATTTAGTGGGGCACATTTTGGAGCCCAGTAAGGGCCAGCACTCTTCGTGAAGCTGACCCTGCAGGTGCAAGGCTTGTGGGTTTCACTTCCAGTTTTCCTCTCCAGCCATCAGTGAGAGTCCCCCCTCAAGGCACCATCTGCAGGTCTATGGGAAAGATGTTCAATTTAGAGTACGTGGGAAAGGAAGAAGTTAATTTTGAAAGTCAACTTCATTACATTCTCTGCTCTCACAGAGCTTCCCCTTTGCACCTCTCACCTTTCTTCTTACCCACGCTGCAGAATAATTTTGGCATTTGAGTCTACCCCAAGCTACTGGTTCCTAGTTTCAGTTTCTGTATTTAGTTGGGAGATACAGATGGGTTGCAGGAAAGTTATGGTTCAGTGTCTTGCCAGGCTCAGCAGATAGTGTTCAGGAGTGCAAGGCTACTACTGTTGATGTCTGATGTTTGTGTCTTGGGAGCTCAAAGTGTTTTGTTGATTTGTCACATTCATTTCACCTGAGACAAGTTGGAAGAGTGTATTATTGTAAAATTTTCTTTAAAGATTTACTTTCAAGTGTAAGAGAGAGATCAAAGGAAAATACTGCCTATGTATCAGTTAACCATATTTTAAAATATGACAGAGAAAAAAAGCTGAGGTTTTAACCATAATGAGTTTCTTTCACTCCCTTGGCACGGTTTGAGGTCATCAGTGACCCAATGACAAGGCAGGCTTCACTCAGGGAAGGGTGTTCTAGAGGAAGAGGCTATAGTGCAGAGACTTGTGTTTAGTTTGAAGAGGGGCACGTAATAGATGCATATCCTTCTAGTGCATCCTGGGAGATTCGCCATTGATTTAAGATATCTCCAAATTGATTGGACTTGCACTTTCAAGCTTTGATGACTCTATTCCTTTTTTGTTGGCCAAAGAACACACATTTTTTTATTTTTTAAAAAATTCCGGACAGAATAAGTTAGAGATACAATAGAGCCTTAAACTGTTTTGATTTTTCTTCTCCTCTCACCTCATAAAAGTATTGGATTAAGAATCAACAGAGAATTATTTCCTTTCTTTGCTGTTGCACATATTTACTGGGTACAATACTAAGCATCTCCAGGCCTTATATCCTTCATCTATCCAATGAGAGTGAGAAAACCTATCAACCTCTAAGATCTCTTCTAGCTTTACAATGTCCAGAAATACACAAGATGTTTTATTGCTTGCTGTGCAAGAAAAAAATGTGCAGTTTCAGAGTCTCCTTGTTTGAATATCTCTTGTAGTCTTTCTCTCTTTCTCTCTCTTAAAATCAGTTATAATTTAAAAAAATTTACAGTTATATAAAATGTTATATATATATATAAAATGTTATATATATATGTTATATATATATATTACAGTTATAATTTAAAAAAAATCTTAGTCAAAATTCTACATGTTTATGAGAGAGAACAATGAAAATAAACAGATAAAAATAATGAAAATTATGCATCATCTCACCACTCTTGCATAACTACTATTAATGTCTTGATGTATGTAGTCTCTGACATTTTTTTTCTGAAAACACACACATACACATACACATACACATACACATACACATACACATACACACACACTCTTTCTTTATGTCAGTGACATCTCAAAGGGCATTCTGGTTTAGTGCATTAAGATACTGTCACTACTAGATTTTGGGATACACCCAGAATTCTGAGGAGAATACAGAAGAGTCCTTTGCTTTCCCTTTTGAGTTTTGTGTCCCTTCATCCTGGTTTGCCTCAGTCAGACTTCTTCTGGTCTCCCTCCTATCTTAGAATTTTTACCTTTTCCCCCCTCTTTCCTACTTTATTGATTTGACTGGCTTCACCTCCCAGAGAGGTGGTGTCACCACCTTTCATCCTGTGCTTTCTTGGAAGGGACATTTGCTTATTCAGACTTAAACATGTAGCACTGAGCTACATGCATCAGTTCCACTTGTCCCTGAGTCTTGCAGAAGTGATGTGGTTGGGCCTAGACGGATGCCTATATGTGCACTAGGTGGCATTTTATTTATTTTTTAAAATTTTAATTCTAGTATAGTTAACATACAGTATTATATTAGTTTCAAGTGTACAATATAGTGATTCAGTACTTCTATACAACACCTGGTGCTCATCACAAGTGCCCTTCTTAATCCCCAATGTCTATTTCGCTCATCCCCCACTCCTTCCTCTCTGATAACCACCAGTTTCTCTATAATTAAGAATATGTTTCTCAGGGGAGCCTGGGTAGCTCAGTCGGGTAGGCATCTGCCTTCAGTTCAGGTCATGATCCCAGGGTCCTGTGATCGAGCCCTGCATCAGGCTACCTGTTCAGTGGGCAGTCTGCTTCTCTGTCTGCCTCTTGCCCTGCTCATGCTCTCTCTCTGTGTCAAACAAATAAGTAAAATCTTTAAAAAAAAAAAAAAAGAATCTGCTTCTCAATTTATCTTTTTTTCCCTTTGTTTATTTGTTTTGTTTCTTAAATTCTACATATGAGTGAGATCATATGGTATTTGTCTTTCTCTGACTTATTTCAGTTAACATTATATTCTCTAGCTCCATCTATGTTATCGCAAATGGCAAGATTTCATTTGTTTTTATGGCTGAATAATATTCTGTTTTATACACATGCACATACATACACACACACACACCACATCATCTTTATCTGTTCATCTATGGATGGACAGTTGGGCTGCTTCCATAATTTGGCAATTATAAATAATGCTGCTGTGAACATAGTGGGGTATGTATCCCTTTGAATTACTGTTTTTGTATTTTGGGGGTGGATACCCAGTAGTGCCATCACTGGATTATAGGGTAGTTCTATTTTTAACTTCTTGAGGAAACTTGGTACTGTTTTCCACAGTGGCAGCTAAGTTGCACTTAATTTATTTTCTATTTTTTATTAACATATAATGTATTATTTGTTTCATGGGTACAGGTCTGTGATTCATCAGTCTTATACAATTCACAGCACTCACTATAGCACATACCCTCCCCAGTGTCCATCATCCAACCACCCCATCCCTCCTACCCACCTCCCCTCCAGCAACCCTCAGTTTGTTTCCTGAGATTAAGAGTCTCTTATGGTTTGTCTCCCTCTCTGATTTCATCTTGTTTCATTGTTTCCTCTCTTCCCCTATGATCCTCTGCCTTGTTTCTCAAATTCCACTTATCAGCGAGATCATATGGTAATTGTCTTTCTCTGATTGGCTTCTTTCACTTAGCATAATACCCTCTAGATCCATCCATGTCGTTGCAAATGGCAAGATTTCATTTTTTTTTTTTGATGGCTGCACAATTTTCTACTGTGTGTGTGTATATATATATATACACACACACATACACCATATCTTTATCCATTCATCTGTTGATGGACATTTATGCTCTTTCCATATTTTGGCTATTGTTGACATTGCTGCTATAAACATTGGGGTGCAGGTGTCCCTTTGGATCACTACATTTGTATTTTTGGGGTAAATACACAGTAGTGCAATTGCTGGGTCATAGGGTAGCTCTATTTTCAACTTTTTGAGGAACCTCCATACTGTTTTCCAGAGTGGCTGCACCAGCTTTCATTCTCACCAACAGTGTAACAGGGTTCCCCTTTCTCTGAATCCTCACCAACATCTGTCCCTAAGTTGCATTTTAAAAGAAGATCCCTGAGCTTAAGGATCCTGAATCTTTTATAATGGGCGGTAAGGATATCTGTCCATTGCTCCAGAGAGAGACACTATTTCTGTTTTTCCAAAGCTGTTTGCTACACAAAGATCCTTAAAAGAGAGTATGGAGCAAAGGCCTTAATCCATTAGTGCCTTTGAAAAAACTCACAGAAACATGAAAGACATATAGGGAATTGTCTCTCAACAAAATGTTTATTTGGTTTATACCTTGGTTTGTACTTTTGATTTGCACAAAGCCAGGCACATATATTTTATATATTGCCAAATCCCCAAATTGGTATAGTGTTTTATAATTATTATATAAATTTTATATGAATATGTTTATTATATAAAATATATTCTATGCCCATATAAAATAGCATTTTTAAAATATTTGTAGTGTGACTGATAACTTTTTCAAATGTAGATAGTAAACTGATAAAGGATAAATAAATATCTCCTTACTACTGCTTTTGCTGGCCTGCCTGTCTGTCGGTCTCATTTTACCACCCATCTACCCATCTACCTATCATCATCGTCAATAGTATATTACTTGTCAAATAACGTCCCTTGAATTTTCACTGTATTGGCTAAAGGCTTGGTATAATATCTGTGGCTTAAAGATGTGTATTAATTTTGTCTTCAGTATTGGTAATAAAAAAAGTTTTCATTGAGTGGAGAAATGGAATAAAATATATTTAATGGGAACTATTGATTACGATGTCATGAAATCAAGAAAATTGCTTATTTTAATCAATCATACTGCAGAAAAAAATGTTGAAAGATGTCTCTAGGACATGAGGATGAATGATATTTTTTAAAAGGTGACAGGAAATATGTCCCTGAATTAAGAATATGCTTATTTAATCTTATTTTTTTGTCTTGGCCTTCTCAGATTGACTCTGATTCAGCTGAAGGAAAGTATAAATATAGCAGTAGGTAATACAAGACTGCAGACAGATTACTCATGCGATGAAGGTGTAGGATGTACAGTAGGTTACAAATCTGCTGAACTTTTAGGGTAATTGCAATAGTTTAGGATTTCAGGATCACCGCCTATGTGATCATCATCATTATTAGCTGGTACATGCATTTACCCTTAATTCTCATTTTTTTTTTTTTTTATTTGACAGATAGAGATCACAGGTAGGCAGCGAGGCAGGCAGAGAGAGAGAGAGAGAGGGAAGCAGGCTCCCCACTGAGCAGAGAGCCCGATGTGGGGCTCGATCCCAGGACCCTGGGATCATGACCTGAGCTGAAGGCAGAGGCTTTAACCCACTGAGCCACCCAGGTGCCCCTTAATTCTCATTTTTAAACACTGCTTCTAGTGAAAGGATGACTTTTAATCCAGTGTATTAAATTTAATATTTACCTTCTAAAATTCAGTACTTGGTTTTGCTTGTTAATTCTGTCATAAAATTTCATTTGCTGTAAAATTTTAACCGTGGGAAATTTACATTTTGTGCTTGAAATTCAGTGTATTAATATTACACATATGAGGCTGATGAAATATTGTTAAAGATTAGAGTGGCTATATAGAAATATGCCTGAATTCAGTAATTTAATATTTAAAAAAATATTATGTGCCTTACTTGATTTGTTGTTTTAGTCAATGACTCCTATCACTCAGGATTTTTGTGTAGACCTTAAGAACAATTTGAGTCCCTCTCCCTTGGGGTAGACCTACTTGACATTTTTAGTTCAGAGTGGTACTCTTTAGGCTATGTTAGTACAGGATTGGGATTAGTACAGAAGATGAAATCATAGGGCTCCCTACTGTCTTCTCACTGAATCTTATTGCACATGGAATGCCCAATTGAATAGAGAGCTGAATCCCACAGATATAGATGTAAAGAACATGGAATTTTATTGACTTAATTGTGATTTGTTGGTCTCTGCCACATACCTTACTCTAACCAAAATCATACAGCACATGTTGTAAAGAGTTATTCTCAATATGGCAATATTTCCAAAGACTGGTCCCCAAACTTTTTGCATCATAATCTCCTGGATGTTTATTAAAAATTCCAATTTGTGGATCCCACTCCAAACTTTATATATAAGAATCTTGGAGGTAAGGCTCAGGAATCTCATTTTTAACAAACTTCTTAGGTAGTACTTAGACACACTGATGATTGAAAATAAGTATACAGGCTGGGTCATCAGGAGAGAAGCCAGGTGATTAAGGTCACTGATTCTGTTGGGAAATATAATATATAGTGTATTACAGTATGATATAGGGCAAACTCAGAGTGATGGTTAATTTTATGTATCAACTTGGCTAGGTAACAATAGTGATATATTCAGCAAAACAATTTCTAAATGTTTCTGTGAAGATATTTTTTTAGATAAGATTAATATTTAAATCATGGGACTTTGAGTAAAGCAAATTACCTTCCATAATGTGGGCAGGTCTCATTCAAACAGCTGAAGGCCTTGATAGAAAAACATTAAACTCCCCAGAAGAAGAGGGAATTCTGGTAGCATATAGCCTTTGGACTTGAACTGCAACTCTTCCCTGGGTCTCTAGTCTGCTGGTCTACCCTACAGATTTTGGACTTGTCGACACTCCACAGTCTGGTGAACTTATTCATTAAAAGAAGTATCTTGCCTCTGTTAATTCTGTTTCCCTGGAGAATCCTGACCAATACCCTGTGGTACAAAGATCCACTTGGGGGATGTCAGGACATATTCTCTGGCTTTCAGAATGAGAATTTAAAAATTTTGTGTTTGGATTTCATGAAACCTACAATAATTAAATATTCATATTCAGGATCATCTAGATGTTTACCTTCTATCAGAGGGTCAGCATATGATTTCAGTAATGCAACCAATGGTTGGTTTATGTTTGTTGTGCCTGTTGAGTATCTGAAGTGATAGCATTTAATATTTAGTGTGTTTTTGAAACTTAAGTACATAGACCTCTATGTATATGTATAAAATGAAGGAGGCCCAGGTAAAATTGAACTTCAGATAAACAACAAATAATTTTTTAATACATGTATGTCCCAAATATTGCATGGGACCTATTTATACTAATCATTTTCTGTTGCTTATTTGAAATTCAAATTCAACTGGGCATCTTGTATTTTTATTTGCTGAATCTGGCAATCTTAATTTTGACGGCATATCTCCTGAAATTCAAAGCTTTCCAGAGTTGAGGGCTTTCTTTTCACATATTTGTGTGTTGCTTGTATGTGTGTGCTTTTGAGGAAGAGAGATGGTGCTTCTTGAGAACTGCATTTTGTCATAATTACTTCTATGGTACTCTTCATTCCCTGTTTCATCAATCTTTGGGCAATTTATTGATATTAACCAAACTCTCAAAAGACCTTTTTGTAATGTGGAAAGTTTATATTGATTTACAACAGGAAATATTTTTGACCTATTATAGTTGAGGGTTCTGTGTGGCTGGATTCACTTAGGAACAAAATGGTATAAGGAAATAGAGCTTGAGGAATTCAAATGTAGAGCAAAGGGAATGGATATTCTTTAGAAATCACTTTGATTGACATATCAGCTTGATAAAGTCCCCTGGTTTTTTCTAGAACTTTTTTTTGTTCCATGATTTGGACTTTAAAAAAAAAAAACAGATTATCTCTTCCATTGGACATTGCTGAAACACATATGCCAAACACATATCCAAAATACACATGCCAAAACACATATCCAAAAAACATCTCTTTGTTTTTTCTAGAATTTTTTTTGTTCCATAACTTGGACTTTTAAAAAAACAGATTATCTCTTCCATTGGACATTGCTGAAACACATATTCATATACACATATCCAAAATATTCTTTCCCAATGCTCCTTTCTATAGTCCCTGCATTGGCCCAAAACCCAACTCCTATTTCAGTTTTCTACCTCACTGCGGTACCTTCCAAACATCCTTACAATGTCAACATCCAATTTTACGGTGACTACCTTTTCAATGGACTGTCTCTTAATTGGTTCTGGGATGTTTTCTAGTTGCCAATGGATCTTATTCATTCTGTGTCGATGACTTGTAGTCTCAAAGAGCATGTCCTTTTTATGTCCTTGTTCTTTTCACCTGTTCTCTAATTTTTAATGTCCAGAGTTAAAAAAACAAAAACAAAAACAAGAGAACATTTTACTTTGGGGCCTTAAGTATTCAGTGTCCATTCTCTACGTGAAGAGTAATATACATCCTTCTTAAAGATGGCATTATAGTTATATGCTCATTTCACATAACCATTGCAATTGTCTTATAACCCATAATCTAGGCTCATAAGTGAAAGTTGATTCTCTATCCATAGGAAAAAATTAGTTTCTGTAGCATATGCATTAAAAACCATATGACTTCTTAATTTTATTCTTTTCTTTTGTAAGTGCTTCCATTTACTACAAAATCTAATTTAGGTGGTGATTTAGAAGAATGGAAACTATTAAAATAAGACCAACCAAAAATTAAAGTTATTTTATAGAGGAGGGTAAGAATCCTGTAATGATTTCTTATTATAAACTCTCTTAGAATAGTTCACAATGCAATATAAAAAGTTAAAGAATGGCAGAAGTTTCTCCAAATAATTTGTTTTTTTTCCCCAAATAATTTAATATGAAGATATTATCTCTTATTCTAGAAGATGAATTTTCTTCCAGAGTTCAGATTTAAAATTGAGATAATTTGTGGTGCCTGGCTGGCTCAGTCGGTAGAGCCTACAACTTTTGATCTTAAGGTTGTGAGTTTGAGCCCCACGTTGGGAATAGAAATTACTTAAAAATACAATCTTAAAAAAAATTTAAGATATTTTAACATGCCATCTAAATTCATTCAAACGATTAGAAATCTTGAGAGAAAAAAATGAGCCGTGTTAAATGTGTTAAATGTGATGTTATCTAAAGTCTTATTTGGTCCAGCTTACCTCTAATAGTGTCATAAACACACACACACACACACACACACACACACACACACTCACGCATGTGCATATTCATACATGTTCTTCCTGTAGATGTCCATGTTTTTATTTAGCTTTACTGTTTAATAAGGACACTCAGGACACATAACTCCTCCCAATGAGGACATAATTTATAATTTCTAATAATTATACCTTATACTTGCAGTTGCTTAGACATTCACAAAAGGCTCAGCTGGCATGTAGGGAAGATATAGCTACACTTTATTTCCATTTTGTAGGTAGAGAAAGTGAGAATCACAGAAGTGAAGTTCCTTGTGCAGCTGAAAAGTGACATAGTGGGAACTCTTAAGTCCAGTCCTTTTAACTCCAAATTCCCTTCCCCTTTCAACACAGTTAATAGTTGTCATGAGCTTTATAAGAGGTAACATGTGAAAAATGTTTTAGAGTATTAGTTGCTACAGTATGTTCTCCAGTTCAGTTCTCAAACCTGACTCTCAGATTCCTTTGGGAATTTGTACTTGAAAAAATACTCCCCAGGTGATTCTGATGATCAGCTACAATGGAGAACAACTTGTTAGGTTGTATTCACAGAAAACAACTGACTGGTCCTGTCAGTAGACTCCTGGTTATGTATTTTGTCAAAATGTGATCCCTACTGCCTTTCTTCGAGCTGCTAAGTCTTATTCTCCTTTGTCCAAAGAAGACATAATAAAAGTTATTATATTTACCCTTATACCTTGCACATGAAGGTGATGTTTGGGAGGCTGTTGGCATCATCTATATGTGCGGAAGGTAATAGGATTACAATTTGGAGATTAAAATGCTGAGGCTCAGGGAGAATAAGTAACTTTCCCCCAAAGAAGTGCCATTTAATAGGTTGATTTGGTTAACATAAGGTTGATTATTAGTTCATTAATGATAATGATCTAGAGTAACTGAAGCATATTCAAGTTCTGTCATCCAGAATTTCATTTCAAAAGGAAGATACACAGGATCTTTTATTTAAATAAAATGTTAGAAAGTTTCCAAAGTCCTTCCTCCTTTTCATCTCTCTCTCTCTCTCACACACATTTTTTTTTAAATATGAAAACCAATTGTCTTAAAACTCTTATTCAACAGAACAATTTATTTATGTAATTGAACAAATTTAAAGGACTTTCCAGGCCACATTCTTTAAACCTTAAATATTTTAGTTCATCCTGTGAAGAAACATTTGCTTTTTAAAATGGCTGATGGCTTGAGTAACATACTTTGCTTTGATACTCTTTTCTGCCTGGGGAAGAACATGTCTTAGTCATCAGTCAATGTGTAAAGTTTTATTGTTACTCCAGAGTTAGAGGAAGAGAAAAATAACCGAGGACAACTGCAATTTGGGAGAGTACCCAAGGGCTGGGAAGAAGATATGAGATAATTCTAGACTTGAGAATTATATTTTATGTTCAAAGTATTCCCTAGATATTATGAATTTGTTTACACCCTTAGCTTAACTTTGAAAGGAGAACCTTAAATTAAGAAAATCGTTTTAACTAAACCATGCCTACATCAAAGCAATGTCTTGGAGTCAGCTATAATTTGAGCAAAATAGTAATAGTTACAGCAGATGTAGCTTTTCTCTCAGCCCAGCCAGAGTCTTACTGTTTGCAAGTTACTGAATCACTCTTGTCAATGAGAGCTGTCATCCCTGTCTCACAATAGAAATTACAAAAATCAATGTGTCACACCTCACTTCTTTGGAAAGCTGCATGAGGACCTATCAGTCAATAGCAACTACAACAGAAACCATTCATGTCACCTGCCCCTTTCTCCTTTGTCCTCTCCACCTCTCACAGCCTGAAGAAGAGAAGCCTGGGTGAGCGGCCTCTCAGTGAGACCTGCTTATCTGCCCACTTACTGTAACAGAGGCCAATTAATATTTATTGAACATTTATAATGGGCCTGGCATCATTCCAAGTGTTGGCTCCCATCTTAGGGCCTTTGCAGTTCCCTCTGCCTAGAATGTTCTTTTTGATATTCACATGACTGGTTTCATCTTGTCTTTCGAATCTTAATTGAAATTTTCGATTTCACCACTCCAAAAAGGTCTTTTTTCAATCTGAGGTAAACATCTAGTCACATTCTATCATGTCATCCTATTTTAATTCTCTACATCGCATTTACTGTCTGTTATTTTTCTTATTTTAAAAAAGTGTTTGTCATTTTCTGTCTCCTCTCCTTATACTCTACCACAGCAAAGGGAAACTTCTCCGTCTTGTTGTTACTGTGTCCTCAGTAGCTAGAATAATACTGGACACATGACTATTTGTTCAATGAGAGACTTAGGATAAAATGTAGGACAAAAGTAGATGTGGTTTCTGATTTCATGGGGCTTCTTGTAGTTTAGGGAGGGCAATAGAAAGTAATGAAAGAATTCTACAATTTCATGCAAATGTTCAACTATGATAAATGCAGAGTTGGTGAGGTTCTAGGGGCACTTAGGAATGAGGCAGTTAACCACAAAATGGCGGTCACACTAGATTCCTAAGAAAGAGCAACAGAGTATGATAAAATGTAAAGAAGATGTGAAAGAGGGCTGAGATGGGTAGAAAGATTAAGAGCAAAGAAAGTGTGTGTTCCAAATTTCAAGAAGAGAGGAACATGCCCATTCAAGAAATAAAGCCAGTTGGTTGACTTGCAGAGGGAAAGTGAAGGAATAGGTTTGAGAGGAGGCTGGGCAGGCAGGAAGGATACAGGCCAAGGGAGGATCCTGTGGGCAGTGATAAACATTTGGATCATTAGCCTAGCATTGATGGAGAACCTCTGATGAGTTTTAAGCAGTAGTGGAATGATGTGATCACATTTGTAATTTGAAAGAGGTCATTCTGTCTTGTAGAGAATGGACAAGTGGTGGTTTAAATGGGAAAAGTACTGCCACATTCAAGGGAGAGATGTGGGTAGTTTGGGTTAGGACACCATAGAGGAGATACAGTATGGTAGACAGATTCAGGAGATGTTTCAGAAGTCAAATCAAGAAGACATGGTTTTGGAGTAAATATCGAGGTGAGGGAGAGGGAAGTATCAAGGATGATCCTGAGATTTCTGCTTCACTTACTAGAATGGAAGCTTGTGTCATTCACTGATAATGGTCACACTGCAAGACAACTATGGAGGTGGCGCTGGAGACAATGAATTCAATTTTATGTTACATTGTGCTTGAAGTGCCTTTGAGATAGCCAAGTAGGGATATTTAGTAAATAATTGGTTATATGAACTTGGAACATCAAAGAAAAGTATGTCCCTGAGAAATATAAATTTGTGACTCATGCATGAGTAAGTGAAAGTTGAAGACATTGTTGTGGATATAATAGCCTGAATATAGAAACTGGAAGGAGAGAAAGGCTAAAACAGAGACTTGAATTTAATATTACTTAATTTTGGATAGGGAAGGATGACCATGTAAAGCAGAGAGAAGGAAGTGCCAGAGAATAGGAATAAGATTTGCGCGATTCGCGCATGTCAGAAGCAGTGAAGAGAATTAAAAAAAAAAAAAAAAAAGACTTCTCTAGTTCCCCCACTATTGTGTAAACTTCTTATGTTCACTATTGTCCCCAGAGCAACAAATATCTTTGGCCCACAGTAGACTTTTAATAAATAATTTTTTTTTTTTTTAAAGATTTTATTTATTTATTTGACAGAGAGAGATCACAAGTAGACGGAGAGGCAGGCAGAGAGAGAGAGAGAGAGAGGAGGAAGCAGGCTTCTTGCTGAGCAGAGAGCCCGATGCGGGACTCGATCCCAGGACCCTGAGATCATGACCTGAGCCGAAGGCAGCGGCTCAACCCACTGAGCCACCCAGGCGCCCTAATAAATAATTTTTTAAAAAAGATTTTATTTATTTACCCGACAGACAGAGACCACAAGTAGGCAGAGAGGCAGGCAGAGAGAGAGGAGGAAGCAGGCTCCCCGCTGAGCAGAGAGCCCGAAGTGGGGCTCGATCCCAGGACCCTGGGATCATGACCTGAGCCGAAGGCAGAGGCTTTAACCCACTGAGCCACCCAGGCACCCCAATAAATAATTTTTTAATCGGCGAATGACTATTGAACAAGAGTTGTGAAATTTTCAAGGAAGATAGGTAGAGGGCATTATGGGAAATGGGGCAGTCACAACAAAAGGTGGCATTGAAGAGAGAATGGAAGATTTCTGAAAACATATCCATCATGATGTTTCTGGTCAATTATTGGGGTTAGTCTTAAAAGGTTAGGCCTACATGGATCACTTTTCTACCTTTTAAGCATTGTGTGGACATGATGCAAATTCTACAGGGACAATCTGAGAAATAGGAACAATGGGATCTTACATCACTGTGAAAGGCTCACATAGAAAACCAGTTGCAGGTGTGTATGTGGCTGACCCTTTTAGAGCCCTGCTCAACTTTGATCTTTAGGAATTCTGCAGCTACCACTCTATAACCATTTTAATGTGTAGGCTTCAGAATGTGGCATGAAATTGTTGCTGTTTTGGCTAAATATTCATTTATTTTCATTACTATAGTAAAGCCTTAAATGGCCCATGGTAAGTGCTGTCTGTAATGACCCCCAAACTTCACTGGCTTAGCCCAGTGGAATTGAAGTCTTGTTCACATAGTATTTCTCTGTTGGTGAGTGGTGGAGGCTGATCAACAAGCTCAGACCCCTCTATCTAGTGGCTCCACAGTTAGAGCCATGGGGACCTTTGCTGGATCTTTTGCTTCCAGTCAGTCAGGGGGAGAGGAAAGAAAAGAGGGCCTTTTGAAGGAGGATTTTTGCATGGGCTGGGCTAGAAATAGTGTCCACCCTTTCTACTCACATTTTGTAGTCAGAGCTCAGTCCTGGGGTCACAGTTTATTGCCAGGGAGGCTAAACAATGGAGTCTGGCTGTTTACCCAAGTGGAAAGGGATACAGGTTTTGGTAAACCTGCCCATCTCTCTTTGTAGGGTTTTTTTTTTTCACATAGTCTGCTAGTTTGAGGACTTAATTAAACCCCAGTAATTATTAAACCCTAATAATAATTAAAACTTAATCAACTTTTTTTTTTTAATTCAACATATTTTCTTTAAACTGATTCTGCTTGCCTGCCTTAACTTTTACTTAAATGCCTTCTCTCTTCAAGAGAAAAAACAAATGAGATTTGGGGACTATTTCCTATAACTGTCCCATAATTATTTTCTAGCCAGAAAAGACCCCACCTTTACTAATCAAACTGGTTTACTTCTCTGAAAACTATGAAGCGTCTCTCTGGCTTTACCTTTGAGTTTATAAAAAAATTTTTTATGGGGTTCTATTTCAATGAGATCTGGGGGAAGGGATTTACAGTTTGGTTTTTGTCTAAAAGAGTGGTTCTTAAACTTTCAGAATTGCCTGGAGGGCTGACCCTACTCCCAGAGGTTCTGATTGTTAAGGTTTGGGCCAAGACTGAGAATTTGCATTTCTAACAAATTCCTAAGTGATTCTCACGCTACTCATTCAGGGACACACTTTGAGAACCATTGCTCTAAAATAAACTACTTTTTATTTTTTTTAAAGAGGACATCCTGTTGTCCTGACCCTGAAGTTTTATTCATATGTGAAGATAACACAATAGGAAATGCATCTAAAAAAATATATTTTTAAATGCTTAGAAATAGAACATCTTAATCTTGCTTTGAGCCAGGCAATCTTTAAGCCAGTAGTCTGAAACTGGGCAAGTCATTCTACTACTTAGATTTTCCATTTCTTTATTTACAAAATGAGGATAATAATACCTATTTTGCCTGGAACAAGAAATTTTGTTCCAGGCTAATCAGGAAAAACAGGCAGCAGATTTGATTGTTTCTAGGACAGGCAGCTTTATACCCCCTTCAGAGAACTTCCGGGGGGCTGCCCACCTACAGCGAAAACCTCCTCAAAGGAGGCCAGCTTAGTTTTCTTGAAGGCAGGTTCACCAGCCCTTGGGCAGAATTTCAAAACCGTGCACCAGCAATAGTGCTAAAAGGTCAGCCCCACATCCCTGTGATTCTCAATGCAGCTCTACGACAGAATGATCTGTGTAGCTTTGGAAAAACCTGCCCAAGTCCTGGTGTCCAGCATTCTGACGTGGGGCCTGGGCATCCAGAAAGGAGTCTTCTGTGTAAAGTGGGGTTAAGACCTCCCATGGGAAAGAGACTCTGGCCCTTCCCTGGTCACCAAAGTGGGTTGTACTGTGCCTTCCAGCTTACAGATGATGGGCATATTTTGTGCTCTGCAAAATTTGATTGCATTGGGGATATTAAATTCCCATGCAGTGAGCACTCTATCACAGGACAAATGAGAGTGTCAGAGCAGGCTTTTTAGGGCTCTGTGTTATTATGTTGAATGATAAACTACTTGCAGGTGATTAAACCTCCTCCACGGACTTAGAGGCGCTCACTTCTTTTGCTTTTCAGGTGATGCCATCCATCTTCATATTTTTCCCCACCAAAGAGAACGTGTACACTTGTTGGATTGCTGGAAAGCACCCCAGATACTTGAGAAGTAGATTGAATATCATGCTTTATGCTTAATTTTCCTAACCACACAGAACTGGATCAAATCGAACGGAGCTGTGTTAAGAAATTGGGTGGCTCTAAATCATGTTGGGTTTTAATATTTGATTTTGGGGTTTTATTTTGGCTTTTATCACTGAGATACGGGCAGGCCGAACTGTAGTTGTGAGAAGGGAGTGAAACAGGCTGGGTCTGGGATACAAATGCCACTGTGACCTGTGCTGTTTTCTCTGGACGTGTGGTTTGGGTTTCCATTGTGTCTGCAGAAAAGTGGGCCAAAGGACACGGTTATTTATTTGATAAAAGATTGCTTAAACTTGCTCCCTGGGTGCTCCATGTTTACACTTTTGAAAAGCTATTATTATTAACATACTTGACATTAAAGTAAATTGGCTTGAGTCATATTTATCTCAGAACCACTTTTATCTGCTTTTATCAGCACTAAATAAATGACTTTTGATGATTCTGGAAAGAGACAGTTAAAAAACACAAATTATGAAGTTTCTGGTGAACTGAATTCCGTAGTTGAATGAACACCTTAGGACCAAGGCCTGTTATTTTCTTCAACTGTGCTGATAAAAGAAAGAGCAACTTTGTAATGGGCCTGTTATTTTGGTAATTTTGACTATCTGGAGGTGATGAAAAATTTTCATCAGTTGCTATGATCAATGTTCTCTGATACCTCCCTTTTCCTAGAAACTTATTTTTTTTTAAAGATTTTATTTATTTACTTGACAGATAGAGATCACAAGTAGGCAGAGAGGCAGGCAGAGAGAGAGAGGAGAAAGCAGGCTCCCCGTGGAGCAGAGAGCCCGATGTGGGGCTCGATCCCAGGACCCTGGGATCATGATCTGAGCCGAAGGCAGAGGCTTTAACCCACTGAGCCACCCAGGTGCCCCTAGAAACTTATTTTCTGATGACCTCTTGGCTATGCTGTTTTGATGACAGAGGCTTGATTTAGATGACTGCTTCTGGAAAAACTCTTAACTTCCCTGCAGGACAAACTGATGGTATGCAAGCTCCTGAGGAGGGAAAGGTAGGACAGGATTCTAGTTCAAGTCACTGAAGCTTGTGGGAAACTGGGGCTTAGAACCAAATGCCTCAGTATCCTCAGTGTGTGAGGAGGGCACTGAGGACCCTTGGCAAGGCTGAGAAAAGCCCATGTCAGCTGATAGCCCTTTTCCTAAGTTCCAGCACACATGGACATTGGAGAAAGAGAGAGAACCCATGGGACTCTCAAGCCTGGTGCAGGGTCTTGGGCTCTGGGAACAGATCCTGGCACTGTATTACATTATTCTAGAAACTGAATACAAGAGGCTTATGTTTTTATTGTTTTACTGCCAGGAGGAGAGGAAAAAAAATAACTTGCAAATCAAGTGGATAAAAATTGAGAAATGAGAAAGATTTGCTTGTTGAAGGCACAGTAACCCTTTTATCTCTTTTTTTTTTAGATGTCTGTGAAAAGTCAAATCAGGCTGAATCCCCTTCTGTTCTTCAGGAATTCTCTTCAAAGTATTTTATTCTTCTTCTCAGGTCAGGTCCGAAGATGTGACACTGTACATAATTGTTATCATATCCCAGAGCTGACATAGACTCCTGAACTGGTTGTGGCATGGTATAATTGTTCTGTCTAATTAGCCCTAGAAACTCAGAGTTAAAGGCTCACACTGCATGTTCTTTGGCATGACATCAGTCCACCATTGACTCTGACTGTCAGCAGGAGTTTAAATATTTGAGCCAAAGCATTTCGCCTAGAGTTAATATTTGTGTTCAAAGACAACTTCCGTGGAAGGGAAAGAAAGCCTTTTTGTTATCATTGTGCCCTCTTGGGAATTAGCACTATCCAAATTAACCCTAACTTCTCACACTTCCCCAATAAATCCACCTCTTAAATTTTTTAATTACCAACAAAAATTGGAATGATAGTCTTCATAATTAGCTTTCGAGAGATAGATCAGTCACACCTATTAAACCCAAACTATGTCTAATGTGGAGTTTCAGCCTAATGAATGAGCTGTAAATACACTGCCTTTCTACACAGTGAGACTTGATGGAAACCCTGGTTTTACAAGTGCTGGTTATTGATTAAATGACTAGACTGTTTTTGACACTGATTATTTCTATTTCTGTACGCTTATCATCACAGGCTCAGAAGAGTTGTTAAAGTAATTAAAGAGTTATTAAAGGTCACTCTCCCCTTACCCACTCAGTGCTGGTACCATCTTTACAACATCCCCCCCAAGTGGTTGTCTTGACCACAGTAGAACATATCTAATGCTAGATAAAAACAGACTCCAGCAATCAGGAGACAGTTCTAATTTGGAGTCATCCCTTGAGGTATTTTATTTAAAATTACAGTAAGTTCATCTTAGGGAGGACCTAAATACATAACTAGATAAAGTGATATAAAATGTGGTGAATGTTTTGACAGAGGCACAAATAAATAGTTCAGAAATACCTGACTGCATGGGAGAGTCTGGGAAAGATAGAGGGAACACTTGAGTTTGTCCTGAAGGGTAAGTAGGTGTCTGTCTGTGTGTGTGTGTGTGTGTGTGTGTGTGTCGGGGAAGAGTATTTCCACAGAAAAGATAACAGGTGCAAAGTTACAGAATCTAGGAAGGGCCACATTAAGACTTGCTGACGAGCGCAGAATGGCTGGACAGGAGGGTTCCTGAAGTCGGATGGTGAAAGAGATGGCTTGCACCAGGCTATTTGGAGCTTTGCTTGCTCAACCAACAAGTTTAGATTTCATCCTGCAGGGAAGGAGGAAGATGTCAAAAGGTTTAGAGAATGGGAGTGACTTGATAAGATTTCAGTTTTTGGAAGATAATCCCAGTGGCAGTTTTGAAGACTCATTTGATGGAAGAGGGCCTGATTCAGGGGTACAGATTGCATGGAAAGCCACCTGTTTCACTGGCATCCCACGTGTCCCGGTTTTGGTTCAGAAAGTAGAGTCTCTGTGTGTACAGCCAGTCTTAACTGGCTGTGGTGGATTATTGTAAAATGTCATGCCTAATTTGTGTGAATACTGGCAAAGTAAAATGGGAAATTGTGGCAATAACTTGGATTGCACAGGGAAACAAGAATTGACCCAAAATACCCAACATAAAGAATCGCAAGATGGGAAATCCTTAGGTCATCAGAGAAGGTGTTTGCTTTTTTTTTTTTTTTTTTTTTTTTTTTTTTTTTTGTCTTTTTCTGTAAAATGTTCAACTTTAATTTGCCTGGACAGAGTCTGAGGCACATACTCTCTCATTTGATGATGTCAGCGGCGTGTTATTCCGTGACATCCTGTGGATCAGAAAGCCATCATGGAAGAGGACAAAATGAAGTCACAGAAGTATTGTATTCTAGAAAGAAAGGGTTGAAATAATATTAGGAGCGGCTTCAGCCATTTGCACGTGCTTAATAACTTGTATTCTCCCGGCTGGAATGTGGGGATTACTACTCTTAAACCTCCCCAGAGGATGCAGTTTTTATCATCCGTCCTTCAGGAAATGCAGTGGTGTTCAGAAGATGAGGAGTTTGAAACTCTGATTCTCTCCCACATTCACTTCTGCCTTACAGAGTTGACATCATTTTCCCTTTCTGGCTTGTAGACAGACCGGTTCCCATTTCCCCACTGTCACAAATACTCCCAAGACAGATCATGTCACAAAGAAATATTTAGTCTGTTTCAGGAAAGGATGGGGGAGGAATATGCATAACGTAGAGCCATGAAGTGAATCCTCAAATATCCTTGCTAATTTAACATGAAAAATAAGTTTTCTAAATAATTTATTTTCTTTTTTTTTTTTCACATGACGAGTGAATTTGGTAGCATCCCCACATAGAGGAGAGTAGATGTGTTATCAGCTGACAAAAGATCGCAGTCTGGACTCTGGTCATCTTCCCTGCAGGGCTGGGGGGCTTCTGTGCGCCACCTTCTCCTGGAGGTGGCCTGCTAAAGAAACGTGTGCCGGTCTGAATTGATTTCTGGCATTTCTGTCAACGGCACCCACCGTTTGCCCTACCCCGGCACATTCCCCGGTGATGGGTCTGTAGCCGCATCCCATTGTTTCATATTTTCTACACGCTCCATCCAGCTAAAAAGCAGCTGTTTATTATGCATGATGTGCTCTGTAGTGTGGCTGACAGGTGACTGCAGCAGGCTGAGTCTCCTGCTAGACTCTCCGTTTTGCTGCCAGCCTCTCCATTATAGTCCATGAAGATGTTGTTTTGTTATGGACTCTCAGAAGCAAAAGGAAGTTGTTTTAGGGTCAGAGCCAATTGGAACCCCATGAGGGAATGCAGGATCAGAAGGCCAGGTTAGATGCAGAGAAGCTGTTTAGAAGAAGACGGAGTTAAGGGCATCAAACACATGCACAAAACGTGCCCTTTCTATAGTCGTGTGTATGTGGTCATGGACCAGATACCTTCTGTGAGAGATGTGCAGTCCTTTCCGTGAGGTTTGGGGACTGGTTCAAAGAAAGACAAGGGCAGGAGACCGGCATTCACTAAGTACTTAGCCCATGTCTGGGCCTTTGCTGGGTTCTACTGCACATAATATGTCATCGATTCTCAAATAACCCTGAGAGGCAGGGGGTTTACTCTCATTTGGGGGGTAATGTGAGAAATAAGCTCTGAGAAACTGTGTAACTTGCTAAGTTTCTCACAACTAGAACATGGTGTGGTGAGGATTGAAACCCAAGTCAGTCTGGTGGCCATTCCTGTGCCCTTTCCATGACCCTCTCCATGCTCCCAGCAGAATGGAGCCCGCAGGGGAGAACTCTTTCTTAAGGCAGCCCTGGAGAGTCTCAGAAGGGACTTGACAGGTCTCCAACAATTTGCTTCTGGAGGTTTCAGTGATTTAGTGGCTAGAGCGCCATTCATGCTAACAGCGTAAAAGCAGACTTCAGTGTAGTTTATTTCTAGTAATAAATTATGTGTGTCATGTTTATATTAGCAAATAATGTGGCAATTTAAGAATAATGTTTAGAAAATATAATTATGTCTTGAGGCCCTATAGAATGCAGTCTGATAGCTGTAATATTACTATATTCCAATGAATATGTTAACTGATTGGACATGTGTGTCCCCCTACCTCTTCTTACCTTGAACCCTTGACCTTCTTCCATGTGCTCAAGGTTATTCATTAGCTCAGGGAGGGTTTTTAGGGCATAGTTCTAAAATAAGAGAGAGGCTTCTGGCTTGTGAGTAGAAAGAATCTGGAATTTGGGCATCAGAGGCCTTAGCCCTGAGATCAGTAGGCAGCATTTATGCCCAAAGTGATAGATTTAGAGGAATCTATTATGGGTCAGAGTGAGCTTTTCTGATATCCAGGTAGATAAAAATTCTGTGATATGAGGGAGAGGAGACAAATCAGAAGAGAAGCATAGGGCATTGGTGATGGATCCTCTGAGAGCCAGATTTTCAGGGCTGAATATTTTTTTTTAAATATATTTTAAAATAGGGGTGACTGGGTGATGCAGTTGGCTGAGTGTCTGACTCTTGGTTTCAGTTCAGGTTGTGATCTCAGGGTCTGAGATCAAGCCCTTGTCGGGCTCCATTCTCCGTGTGGGATCTCTTGAGAGTCTCCCTTTCCCTCTTCCCCTCCCACTTGTGCTCACTCTCTCTCTCAAACAAACGCATCTTAAATATACGTATATTTAAAAATGGAAATTGTGTACATTTAAAGTGTACAAAATGATGCTTTGACAAGTGTATACATAGTGAAATGACTTCTAAAAGTCAACCTAATCAACATGTCATCTCCTCTCATAGGTACTACTTTTTGTGTGTGATGAGAGCACCTGAAATCTACTTTTAGCATATTTCCAGTGTTTAATACAATATTATCAGCTATAGTCATCATATCTGTACATTAGATCTCTGGTCTTGTTCATACTACATAACAAAAACCTTGTACCCTCTGACCAATATCCCTCCTATTTCTCTTGCCTCTAACCACTGGTAACCTCTGTTTCCCTCTGCTTCTACAAATTCACCTTTTTTCCCCCCCACCTTTTTTTTCTTAGATTCCATATATAAATGAGATCATATAATCATCTTCTTTGTGTGTCTGGCTTATTTCACCTAGCGTAATGTCCTTCATGTTCATCCATGTTGATGCAAATGGCAGGATTTCCTTCTTTCTCATGGCTGAATAATATTTCTCTCCCTCCCTGTGTGTGTGCGTGTGAGTGTGCATGTGTGTGTGTGTGTGTGTGTGTGTGATGTTTTCTTTACCCATTCACCTGTCACCAAACATTTGGGTTGTTTTTGGATTTGGGCTACTGTGAATAATGAATGTGGGGGTGCAGATATCTCTTTGGGATCTTGTTTTCATTTCTGTTGGATAAATGCTTAGGTGTGGGATTACTGAATAATATGGTACTTGTTTTTAATTTCTTGGGGAACCTCTATACTATTTTCCATAGTGGCTGCACCAATTTACATTCCTACCCACAGTGTACAATATTTCCCTTTCTCCATATCATCTCTAACACTTGTTATCTTCTTGATGATAGCCATTCTAACAGATGTGAGGTGGTGCTGAGTGTTGATTTGTAGTATTGATTTGCTTTTCCCTGATGATAAGTGATGCTGAACATCTTTTCACATATCTTTTGGCTGTTTGTGTGTCTTCTTTTGAGAAATGTCTATTCAGGTCATTTACCCATTTTAAAACTGGGTTACTTCTTTCCTTACTATTGAGTTGAGTTCCTTATGTATTTTGGATTTTAACGCCTTATCAGATATATGGTTTGCAAATATTTTCTCCCATTCCATAGGCTGTCTCATTTGATTATTTCCTCTACTGTGCAGAAGTTTTTTAGTTTGATTTGTTTGTTTGTTTGTTTGTGCCTTCAGGGTCATATAAAAAAATTGTTGCCAAAAAAAAAAATCATTGCCAAAAGCAATGTTAAGAAGATTTTTCAAAAAGAAGAAGAAGAGGAGGAGGAGGAGGGAGGACGAAGGAGGAAGGAGGAAGGAGGAAGGAGAACAGAAGGTGGCTTGGAAGGTTAAGCATCTGCCTTCAGCTCAGGTCATGATCCCAGGGTCTTGGGATAGAGTACTGCGTTAGGCCTCGCATTGAGCCCCACATCAGGCTCAGGCTCCCTGCTTCTCCCTCTCCCTCTGCCTGCCACTCTCCCTGCTTGTGCTCTCTCTCTCTCTGTTAAACAAACAAATAAAATGTTTTTCTAAAGAAGCTTTTCCCTTATGTTTTCTTCTAACAATATTATAGGTTCAGAGCTTACATTTAAATCTTTAATCAATTTTGATTTGAGTTTTGTATAAGGAGTGAGACAAAGGCCCAATTTTTAAGTGCTCAGGTCATGATCCCAGGATCCCGAGATTGAGCCCTGCCTGCTCAGTGGGAAGCCTGCTTCTCCCTCACCCACTCTCCTTGCTTGTGTTCCCTCTCTTGCTCTCTCTCTCTGTCAAATAAATGAATAAAATCTTTAAAAAAATGCAATTTGCCTTATGACATCTTTGTTTAAATATTTTGAAGGCTTTCTGTTGCATTTCAAATAAGAATTATGAAGTCATGATTTTTTATCATGACTTCAAATCTTTTCCCCATTGGACACTTGTTGATTTTTTTAATCTTTATCTTATGACACTTCATCTTTCTATAACTGATGAAGTACACAGATTCAAAAACCCCAGTAAATCCTAAGGATAATAAATAAAAAATAATTCCCAATTAGATGTATTAGAGTGAAACTTCAGAAAATCGAAGATAGAGAGAAAATATTATTTTAAATTTTAAAAGTAGTCAGAACAAAAAAGACAAATTTCCTTTAAAACAGGTACAGAAGATTCTGAGCTTACTTCTTACTTACTTCTGAGCAAGTATTAATGGAAAATGGAAGACTATAAAATGATATATTTAATGTGTTGAAATATTAGCCAACTTAAACTCCTAACTACTTTTTTACTTACTAAAAATATCCTTTAATAATGATTTGAAATACAGATATTCCCAACTGATCAAAACTGAGGTGGTTTGCTACAAGCATACCTATACTAAAGGAAATACTAAAGAATGTTAATTGAGCAGAAGAAAAGAAATAGATAGAAAGCTAGAGCTGAAGAGAAGAGTAAAAGGAACAAAAGGCCAAATATTTGGTAAATCTGAATGAATATCGGCTGAATAAAATAATAATAAAATGTCTTGTGAGGTTTAAAATTATATGCATACTGTATAATAATGTAGAATATATAATATGCATATGACATATAATATAGCTACACAATATATGTAAGATATACTTCATATATATGAATATTAACATTTTATATTTAAGTATAATTATGTATGTAATTAAAATATACAATGATAATATAATGTGAATGGAGGAGGGATAAATGTATTTATGTATTTTTTATAGTTCTTACATTAGTGAGTCAACAATGTATGTTGTAATTTCCAAAAAATAATAGAAAAAGGGTATAAAATCTCCAAAGCAGTAGAGGGGAAAATGGAATAATAAAAAAATTCTCAATCCAAAGGAAAGTGAGAGAGAAGTTAAACAAGAACATTAAGTAGATAGGACAAATAGTACATAATAAGATGGTAGATTTACATTCAAATATGCTTTTAATTTAATCTAACCTAAATGGGCCAAGTCCCTCAGTTTAAAAGATGAAGTTTGACAAACGGGATAAAAAACAAAATAACATAATGTTATTTAAAACATGTCTAAATATTAAAACTACAGAATGTTGAAAACCATTACCAGAAGCAGAGGATCTTACAAAATGATAAATGTTCAATTTAGTAAGAAGATAAACAATTCCATATTGTATTCACCTAATAACATAGCACTGAAACTTGCAAGATAAAAAGTAATGTAACTGTGAGGAGAAATGGACAGATTTACAGTTAGAACAAGATTTTAATGTCTTTCTCAGTAATTGATGGAATATGTAGAATCTTTTTTTTTTTTAAGATTTATTTATTTATTTATTTGACAGAGAGAGAGGTCACAAGTAGGCAGAGAGGCAGGCAGAGAGAGAGGGGGAAGCAAGCTCCCTGCTGAGCAGAGAGCCCGATGTGGGGCTCAATCCCAGGACCCTGAGATCATGACCCGAGCCAAAGGCAGTGGCTTAACCCGCTGAGCCACCCAGGCGCCCCGAATATGTAGAATCTTGAAAAATCTTGCAAGATTATAAAATATTTGAATACCAATTTAGCAAACTTGATCTACTTTATATATATGAGAAATTGTACAATGCATAATGCCTAATATGACAATGGGTATAATAGAATGTATAACATATATAATATGTATTTTATAGTCATATATTATTACACATATCATATTTATTATAAATTATTATATGCTATATAATTACACATAGTATACCCTATATTATATATATACTATTTACTATAAGTAACAGGTCAAATCTCCTAAATTAATTTAAATTTCTACTCAAATATAAATATAATCAAGCTAATTTTATTTAATAAGTTTGCAAATATATATATACACACATACACACACACACACAAAATAGGCCAAGTTTACTGATATATGTACACACATACTAAAATCTCAGTGTGTTTATTAATTTTGTGAGACCTTTTTTTCTTAAAAGATTTTATTTATTTAACAGAAAGAGATCACAAATAGGCAAAGAGGCAGGCGGAGAGAGAGGGGAAAGCAGACTCCCTGCTGAACAGAAAGCCTGATGTGGGGCTCGATCCCAGGACCCTGAGATCATGACCTGAGCTGAAGGCAGAGGCTTAACCCACAGAGCCATCCAGGCACCCCTTGTCAGACCATTTTTTACCCCCATGCCATGCAACACCAAAATTTGTATATTATCACCTTAAAGCAAATATTTTAATGATCATTAATCTTAAACAATTTCAATAGCAGTCACAACCGTGTCAGATCATTCTTCAGTGACATAATCATCTTCTAAAAGCTTTACTTTGATTTCTTGAACTGGCTGAGAAAATCAAAACATTAGGGGAATTAACTTTTTTTCTCTTTAAAATAACTGAAAATACTGCAAAATGCCATGAAACTGGCATCACTTAATGGATTGCAAGGGCCTGTTGCTGCTAATGGAGCTAACACGTTCACAGATATTGCTTCACTTTTTGAAGACACCCAAGAAAAGCCTGAAATCAAAATGAGTGAAATTAACTTAGAAGAACAGGCATTTGCTCTAAATAAAAAGATAAGCTTCACAGGGTCTTGTTTAAATGCATTTTCTGCAGCTGCATGTACCAGATTATTATTTTCTAACTCAATTTTCTTACCTATTTTTGAAATCGATTCTGATCATTCTTCAGATCTGTTTCTTTTTAGTGTTCAGTGATATCACTACTACGTTCATAGTGGATGGTAAATGTTGGCACTTTTTGTAAGTTACATGGTCATCATTAACTTTCTCAGAGATAGATTATATAGTACTTACTTTCTCATTGAACATACAGTTCCATTCTTCTGAACTCATTGCCGACAGGTTTTGTTGTAAATTGCAAAGTAATGAAAAATAATAAAATAGTTATATATTTATAACTTGCACTGAAAATAATGACAAAACCACTGTAGCAAGTGTTTTGCAGCAGATTTGTTCATCATCTATTTTCCACACATACTTCATGTAGGTCTGACATGTCATTTCCCATCTTGCACTGTCTCTTCAGGTTGGCAACCTGATATATGCAGATGCTTCATGCATAGCACAGCCCCAGGGCATGGCCCAATGAGCTGGTGGACCAGATAGTTGGCAAGGGCAATGGCCTTCTTGTTTGAGTGAATGCAGTTGTTTTATCAGTAAGCCCCTGCTTTCCTTGAAAGGAAAAGATTTGTTCTTTTCTGTTGTGTGTTGTGTGTGAAGAATTGGAAAAAGAGAAAGGGGTTAATGCTGACTACCTCTCAGCTGTAACCATGTGTTGAACCTTCTGGCATATGCCTCACATACACAAGATGAAACCAAGACAGCGTCAGGAAGTACACAATGGATATCTACCAAACCCACTAGACACCATGCATGATAGGTCTTTATTAGATACTTTTTATTACATCAAGAAAATTCCATTCTATTCTCTGCAGATTTTTTTCCCCTCCAAGACTGATGAAGGAAAACAATAAAAGCATGAAAACTAATGATCAGGAATTAAAAATTGGACATTATTGCATATCCTGTAGTAGCAGAAAAGATGATGATAGAATATTATGAACAATTTTATGATAAAAATCTGAAAATTTAAATGGAATGGAGACACTCTTAGAAAACTACCATTTACCAAAATAGACATAAAAAGAAATGGAAAATGTGAGTGGTTGTATAACTATTTAAAAAATTGGAAAGATAATTTAAAAACTTTCCATAGAGAAAATATCATGTCTAGATGACTTAATTATTGAGTTCTGTCAAGCTTTTGGGACACAAGTAACTGCTGTTTTTTCACAAACCTTCCAGAGAATAAAAAGACTTGTCTCACAATTCATAGTATGGGTTATCATGACTGTAATAACGAATCTGAAGAACATGACAAGAAAATAAAATTGGCAAAATCACCTATAAATGTAGATGAAAATATCCTAAACAAAATATTACTAAATCTAAAACAGCGATAATTTAAAAGGATAGTGTATTGTGACCAAGTAGAGTTTACTTCAGGAGTATGTGGTTGATTGACAAAATTAATGAAATTTATTACATTTGCAGAATAAAAATGGGAAAATATGGTAATTTTACTAGATGAACAGAGATCTTTGTTAAAATTCATTGTTTTCATTAAATTAAGAAAAAACCTCAGCAAAGTAGGGGTGGAATGAAACTTCTTCTATTTGATAAAAAGTATTAAATAAACACTTATAGCATGCCTTAATATTTAATGATGTTTGATGTTAAAGCTTGGTAGAATTTTCTTGTTAGTTTCAAAGCAAGACAAGGTTGCTCATTATCACTAGCTGTATATGATATTTTTTTCCTGGAGATTTTATCTGGTACAATAAATCAAAATCAAAAACATCAACTTGTCAAAACAACAGCAAAACTGAATAAAATGTATGTGCTTTGAAAAAAATTTTGTGTTATTCTTGGATGATATAGTAACATTATATGCAGGAAATTTAACAGAATCTACAGGTAAATGATTAGAATTAATAATCATTTAGTGAAGTAATTCTGGAAGGCCAATATACAAAAATAATTATATATACTAGCAGCAAGAAGAAACTAGAGCTTAAATAAGGCGCTTGATTAAAGTATCAAGTACCTAGAAGTAAATCTACAGATAAAACTATGAAACTTTATTAAGATAAACTAAAAACACTGAAATAAATGGAGAAATAGACATTGATCATGGATTGGAAAATTCAAATTTGCCAAAATGTCACTTTTCTCTAAATCAATATATGCATTTAATTTAAATCCAACACAAATGTCATTAGTTTTGTTTTTGTTTTTGTGGAATGTGAAAAATTACTTCTAAAGTTTATATGGAACTAAAAAGAATAAAGAATAGCCAAGTTAATGTAGATCTACATTAAGTCATACCATGCGGTGTTAGCACAAGGATAGATAAGGAAAGGAACAGAATTAAAGTATCTAGAAGAAAACCAGGCATATGTTGACCCTGGATTTGTGACAAAGTGGCACTGCAGAGCTGTGGGGCAAAGGCTAGTATTCTCAATAAACGGTGCTAGGACAGCTGGACATTTTTATTGTAGAAAATGAAATTGGATTTCCTGTCATACCTAACACAGAAATCAATTCCAGGTGGATTATAGACTTACATATAAAAAACAAAACAATAAAACTTGTACTAGGTAATAAGGGGAACATCTTCATGACCTTAGGAAGGAAATTATTTCTTAAACATGACACAAAGGGCATTAACTAAAAGGAGATCAATAAAATTGGTTTCATTAAAATTAAGAAGTTCTGTTCATTGACATACACCATTAAGAAAATGAAAAGGTGGGGCGCCTGGGTGGCTCAGTGGGTTAAGCCTCTGCCTTCGGCTCGGGTCATGATCCCAGGGTTCGGGGATCAAGCCCCGCATCAGGCTCTCTGCTCAGCGGGGAGCCTGCTTCCCCCCTCTCTCTCTGCCTGCTGCTCTGCCTGCTTGTGATCTCCGTCTGTCAAGTAAATAAATAAAAAAAAAAAAAAAATGAAAAGGCAACCACAGAGAGGGAGAACATATTTGCAAAATATTTAACCAAAATATTCAGAATACATAGAGAATTACTATAAATCATTTTAAAAGAAAATAAAAGACTTTTTTTCTAAGATTTTATTTATTTATTTGTCAGAGAGAGAGAGGGAGAGAGAGCAAGCACAGGCAGACAGAATGGCAGGCAGAGGGAGAAGCAGGCTCCCTGATGAGCAAGGAGCCCGATGTGGGACTCGATCCCAGGACGCTGGGATCATGACCTGAGCCGAAGGCAGCTGCTTAACCAACTGAGCCACTCAGGCGTCCCGAAAATAAAAGACTTTTAATCCAATAAAAAAATAGGCAAGAGACTTCACAGATGAGGAAATCTAAATAACCACTGTATATTTATTTATTTAAAAATTTTATTTATTTATTTATTTTTTTATTAGCGAGTGAGCGAGAGAGAGACACAGAGAGGGCACAAGCAAGGGGAAGGGCTGAGGGAGAGGGACAAGCAGACTCCCCGCTGAGCAGGGATTTCCCCACGCAGGGCTCAATCCCAGGACCCTGAGATCATGACCTGAGCCGAAGGCAGACTCTCAACTGACTGAGCCACCCAGGCACTCCAACCACTGTATATTAAAAATGGTGTTCAGTTCCACTGGGAATCAAATAAGGCCTGTCAAAACTTCAGTGATAAGTAATTGATATCCATTAGATTGGAGAAAATGTAAAAGTGGGACAATTCCAAGGCAAGAACATGGAGAAATAAAGGCTTTCAAAAACTGGTAGCAGTGAACATTGGTCTCCACACTTTGGAAAATGTTTGGCATTATACATGACCTATAAATGGCAATTTCTGAATTATTTCTTCTGCTATGGCTATTTTGTCTCAGCATTCTCTTAAAAGAAAGACCTTTTTCCAAAACTCCTTCAAAGAGATTATAATCATTCTAGCTAATTTAACAGATATTTACTGAGTGACTACTATGTTCCAGATATTATGCTAGTTTTGCAAAAAAAAAAAAAAAAAGATAAACAGGCAAGTATGATTCAATATTTGATCCCAGGACTTTACAATTAGTTGAAGATTGACAGGCATAAATTGTCAACAGTGAGACAATGCGATAAATGTGATTGTTAGAATAGAATGATAGGTAGGAAAAACATGTAGCTTAGGTTGAAAGCAAAAATGAAGGACTTTCTATGTGGTGTGTGACCTGAGATGAGAGTTGAAGATGGTCTGAGTCACTAAGGTAAGGTCGATAGGATGGATAATGACCTAAGGTGGAAGGAATAGAAGTTGGAAGACCCAGTGTGTGGAGAATGTGGTGAAGTCAGGACTGCAAGTAATTTAGTGAGGCTGACACGGTGTGAAATATGAAGTGGACAGAGAGTGAGACAAAAGAGGCTAGTAGAATCCAGGAAATCCAGATAATTAAGGGACTTAAGTATCATTCTAGTGAATATTAACCTTATCCTGAAGATATTGGACAATCCAATGAACACTTTTTATGTAGAGAAGTGAGAAAATGCATGTATTTAAATGGACCTTTCTGGGTAATTTGGATAGCATCTAATAGAGTGAAAACCTGGTGTGCGGGGGTAAGGCCATCTGACCAGAGGGATAGTTAAAACACGAAACTGAATAAATTAAATAACTTAGATGTAAAGAGTTAATTTTATCCCAAATATCTATGTAATTCATATTTTTCTTCAAAAAATTTCCAGATCATTATCAACTCAATTTGCCTGGTTTGTCATTGACCTATAAAAGGTCTAGCAGAATTTATGTAAATGAAACAAGATTTATTCCTTCTTTGAATAGGGTACAAGATTTCAAGGAAAAAATCTACAAAGCTTTACCGATGATGTGAGATATAATAAGAAAAATACAATATCAAGAAAGCCCTGAATTAAACTAGTATTAATAAGCAAAGGTGAGGTGTTCTGACAGCCGAACATTGTTTCAAAAGTCACTAATATTTGATAGCTAGTGATTTGTTCAATGTTTGTCCAAGAGATGGGTTCATGGTGATTTTGTAGACTGTGGCAGGCATCCAATCAGTTTTCCAGCAGGACAACACCATCATTTAATAATGTCACTGGTTCAGTTAAGATTAATGTAGAAAGAGTGAGAACTTAAGTGAGTCTTCAGAACAATCTGTCCATTAACAGAGAGAACTTGAAGAAAGATTCAAGGAGAAGAATTTATGTGTATTTTCAGCTTTAGATATATTTGTATATTGAAAGAAGGAAAGCAAAAAAGAAAAATCTCCAAAAACAAGTTTTGATCTTTCCTCCTACTTGAGAACCATTAACACAAAAATTTATGGTGGTAGCTTAGGTTGAAGTACCTAAACACACGTATGTTTTATATGGGTGTCCTGATATGATACTTCCCATTATAAATCATAGAAAATATCAACGTTGTTTGTGAAGGCCTAACTTCCATGAATCTTTGTTTAAGCTCACTGTTGTCCAGCTCATCTAGTCAAATCTGGAAAGAACCAAATGTGAGATGTCTTATTTTGAACGAACACTTGACATTGCTATCAGACAAAATTACAAGCTAGAATTCTATACAAAGTCACATTGTAATTAAGCTGTTCTAATTGAATACTTTATCTTTTTTAATAGTTACCCTTGCTTTCAGTTTATTAGTAAACATTATCTAATAAAGTACTCTGTTATATAGGAAAGTTTGAGCAAAAGGGAAATTGTTTGGGGAAATGAGTAGCAATGAATAGAATTTGAAATGAAATGTTGTCTTGTGGCATCCAGGCAATTATGTTCCTTCACAGAATAAGTGCTTACTATCCATTTTGTTCATGCAGAAGGCGTCTCTAGTGATTCAGAGGAGATAGAGAAGCAGTTCTTAGGGCTCTCCAGTTTCCTATAAAACACTGCACTGAAAAGATGAATAAACATATAGTTAGATGTTTAAAGAATAAAGTGATTTGATTTCCAATTACTGGTCATAAGGTGATGAGTGAATGAATGGGTCATACTTTAGCTATATGGTTTTTGGCTTTAGGAAGATTACCTTACGGGCAGCTTTGCCACATTCTGCTTGATTGGACTTTCTTGTAGGGAGATAGCCCAGTCCTTGATTGTAATGATTCACTTGCTGAGTATATGTATATATATACATACTTAACTTCTAAGAGAGTATACTTAAAAGTACTTAACTTCTAAGAGAATGGTCTCTATCTCCATCTCAGGGATCAGGTGACCTTCTCACACAAACAAAAATCAGGATATGTGTTTTGAAAAGTAAGGATATATTTAATACTACACAAAGAAGTTACTATGTCATCATTACCTATTGCTGTGTGACAAATTACCCCAAAATTGAGTGGCTTATAACAATAAGCATTTATTATCTTAAGGCTTCTGTGGGTCAGGAATCTGGATGTGGCAAGGCTGAATGCCTCTGGCTCAGGGTCTCTGACAAGGCTGAAGCGAAGGTGGCCAGGGTTGTAGGTACCTTCTCTCAGAGGTGGGTTTTCCATGCTCATGCAAGTGGTTTTTGGCTGGACTCAGTTCCTATCGGGGTTTTGGACAGGGAAGGTATAAGTTCCTTGCTATATGAGACTGTCCACAGGGCAACTCACAACATGGCCCCTGGCCTTCTTCAGAGTGAGTGAGCAAAAGAGTGAGGGAGAGCTGACCAAGATGGAAGGCACATCTCTTTTAACCTAATCCTTGAAAAGATATCCCATTACTTGTGCTATCTCCTAGTTGTTAGAAACCAGTCACTAAGTCCAGCCCACACTCAAGAGGAGAGGTACACAAGGGCATGACTACTAGGAGGCAGGGATCATGGGGGCCATTTTAGAGGCTGTCTTCTACAAACTGGAAAACTGACAGGTGTGAATTCTTCTGTAAGCCCCCTCTCTGAGTCAAATTCCTGCAGCCAAGATTCTCAATGTTCTTTCTTCACTGGATCCCTATCCTGGATCTCCCTGTTTCTTCATTTTTCATCAGGGACAGTTTTCCTAGAACTGTTTTTGAGTATCTGCTCCTTAAAGCCATTAGCAGTGCCTAAAATGAGATTGGGGTTATCATCTCAGACATGAGTATACTAGCTCTGACCTACATTCTCTTGACATAGCAAATTTGAGGATTTAGAAAAACATTACAACCACCTTAGAATGTTTACACATTCATTATCAATTTTAAATTCAGGGGATGCAGAATGTGGTTAAGACTCCGGGACAGAGGATTTGGAAGATTTAACACTGGCTTTGTTTGACTTCTAGGCAAAACTCATTGTCCTTCAGCCACACTTTACTGTTGCTCTTGGAACTTGCTTTATGGCAGGAATGCACATGAAGAGGAAAAATGTCTTGAACTTGCTACCACCCGGGCTATTACATCTTTCTGATAAATACCGGGCTGCAGTAACTTGTGAACATTTCTCTCATTAGGTTTGGGTAATTAATTGCTGAGTCTTGCTGCCTTCTTTTGAGAAAGGGGCCGTATATAAACCACATTTTGTAAATAAAAATACGTCTGCTGCATTTGCTTTGAGAATAAATGCTCAATTTCAGGACTGCAATTTGGCAATGTGTTCTAAATTTGTCTATTCTGTTACGAATAGAGCAAGGTCAACGGTTTAATTAGTTCAGCATTTATCAAGCAGCAGCTCTGCCAAGCATGATGCCAGGACCGGGGAGTATAAGGATGAGTTATACACCATCCTGCCCTTGTAGAGTTCTCAGTCTGTTGGGAGGAGCAGTCAGGTAAACCAATAATAACAACATAATGTGATAAAACAGAGCTGCATATGGAGGGCAAAGGGGGCATAGAGAGGGTGTATCTAACTGCCTGGGGATTTGTGTTCTATAGCATCCCTTAGAATACAAACCTCAGAATGTGTGGCATGTTCAGAAGGAGGAACAGGTATGCTTGTAGGCTGTACAATGTTTTTTCAGCTGCCCTATCTCCAGAGGGAGAGGAGAATTATGTCTTTACCGAATGTTCAAGCTTTTGGTAATTACTAAAAAGTATTATCTCTAGAAGGTGGAAGATAGTTTAATTTTTACCATGGTAATGCTGTCTTTGAAATAAACTTCTAAATGGCAAACGACAAACTGAACTTTTCCAATAAACTATTACCCAGGATGGTCTTTTACTAGGATATAATTTATTCACATCTCTGAAAGTGGTCCTAAACGAGAGTAGAGGGAGTATATTAGGAATACTTTGTGTTCATCAGTGTGTACAGTGATGTCAACTTCCTCACAATTTAATGCAGTCACTTATGCCTAAAAATTGTGTATTGGCTTTTCATGAAAAATACCAGTTATATCAGTATATTAGTATAGTACTATTACGATTAGTATGGTTCTAGTGTTAGTTTTCTGGGGCTGCCATACAAAGTACCATATACAGGGTGGCTTAAAACAAGGTGTTAGCAGAGCCATGCTTCTTCTGAAGTTTCTTCTTCTTCTTCTTTTTTTAAAGATTTTATTTATTTATTTGACAGACAGAGATCACAAGTAGTCAGAGAGGCAGGCAGAGAGAGAGGAGGAAGCAAGCTCCCTTCTGAGCAGAGAACCCAATGCGGGGCTCGATTCCAGGACCCTGGGATCATGACCTGAGCTGAAGGCAGAGGCTTTAACCCAATGAACCACCCAGGAGCCCCTCTTCTGAAGTTTCTAGGGGAGAATCCTTCTTTGCCTCTTCCAGCTTCTGGTGGCCCGTGGTGTTTCTTGATTTGCAAAGCATTACTCTGATCTCTGCCTCCATATTTCCACGGCTTTCTCCCAATCCCGTGTCTCTGTATTTTTCTCCTCTTGTTATAAAGACATCAGTTATTGGATGTGGGGCCCTCTCTAAATGCAGAATGATTTTGTCTTGAGGTCATTAATTAATTTTACATCTGCAAAGACTCTATTTCAAAACAAGTTCACATTCTAGGTTCTGAGTGGGTATGAATTTGTGGGAATACTCGCTATATACTATATACTCACTATAGTGTATAGAAAAAACAAATGTATGGAAAAACAAATGTATAGAAAAAACAAATATATTCGTAGTTCAAAGATAAAAACTGTATCCTTCTTCACATTTAAAACATATGTGTATTTTTTCATATTGTTTTATACCTGGCAGTGGAAAGAAAAGAGTAGGGAAAGGGCAGATTTTAGGGGTAGTTAGGCAAGATCAGATAGGGGCAAGGAGATTTAAGACATGGAAGAATATGAAATGTGTCAAATGGAAGGTAAAGCAGGGAGTGCTGTGATGGCCTAACTGGCCCAAAGTTGTCCACCCACAAATGTTTACAGATATTTAGGATGGAAGTCAGCAACTCGATTCAAAACAGCTAAGTTAGGAGGTGCCTGGTTGGCTCCATTGGCTGAATGTCGGACTCTTAATTTTAGCTCAGGCCATCATCTCAGGGTCATGAGATCCAGTTCTGCAAGGGGCTCTGTGCCGGGCCTGGAGTCTGCTTAGGATTCTCTCTCTCCCTCTTTCTCTGCTTCTCCCTGCCCCTTCTCCCTCTCTAAAAACAAAATAAAACAAACAAAAGCCAGGTTGTGTTAGTTTACTGAGGGATGGGAGGGTAGGGGCCACTAAAACTTCTAAACCATTGAAACTGTCAGTATGGACTTGGCGGTTTGAAAGTCTGTTCAACTTTTTTCTACCATGTGAGTCTAATATACCATCCACTCAGTCTCATTTATACCTCTATTTAATCAAATCAATAATTATTGATTGAATAGCTGCTTGCAAGGAAAGATATTAGATTGTATATAAAGAAATATAAAACGAAGTAGTTTTTTCAAGAAGCTTAGTTGTGGAGATAATCGAAATAGAAATGGAAAGATAACTGACACTATAAAGAGTAAACAAATGTTAAGGTCTTATCACAATTCGCGGTTCAGAGGAGTGAAAGCTTCTATAGGTATTTTGAGAAGACAGTAGTTGAATTCAGGGAGTTGGAGGGTCTTATAAATAGAGAAAGGGCTGTGCGGTGCTGGCTTTTAGGCAACCCAGAAATTCTGGGGCTGCAGGGAAGACCACTGAGGAGCTCGGCTGTCTGCAACTTTGCAGTGGCTGATTCTTGTGGAGTTCTCCATCTGCTGGGGGAAATAATAAGTGATATGATAGAGTTATGTCCAGAGTGCAGAAGGGGTACAAGGAAGGGAGTGCGGCTGACCCAACCCTACATTTGCTAACCGATCGTACCCACTCATCTAGCGGCGCAGGGAATGATGACTTGTGCAATTCTGCCTGCTGGTTCTGCCTCTCGTTGGTAGAATCCAACGAGTGCTGCTGAAAAGAACCTGGATCTGTACTTTTAGGACCTCATCCTCTTTGGTACAGGAGAGGGCTTCCACCGGCAGTGATACTTCTGAGCTCAGCAGAAACATTTGCCATAGTGGCCAACAACAGCAACCTGGAAGAAGCACATATGGGAGCCTTGAGGAAGGGTAGGATTTGGATTGAGAAGGGAGAATAACATATATATTCCAGGTGGAACTAGGATTTTAGGTATCCCGGAATGTGTTCAGGGCACAGTGTTTGTAGGAAATTGACTCTCCGGAGTGATATGGGATGTGTCAGTGAATGACAAAGTCGTAAAGGGAGGTTGGATTGGATTAGGGAAAACTCAGGGCTGGGTTTGAGGGATTAGAATTGATTTGAGCTGGTGGACCCCAATTTGTGGGCTTGAGACCTCTGGGGACTCTGGAGTTATTACTATAAGAGGTCCTCCAATCCACATCCACAGCAGGCATAGCTGAGACCCTGAAGAGAGTGTTTATCATGGGTATCTGATCTACTGTTTGTACTGGACGATAGGTGATATGACTTAGTAAAATACAAATTAATTGTATATGTCTAACTGATAGCATTTTAACACCTATATTTTCACTTAAAGTGATCAATTAATAAAACCACCATCATGTGGCAATCAGCACAAAAATTGTTAATATTGGCAAGGTGTTTTCATACTTAACAAATTTAGGATTGCTACTCTAGGCACTACGAGTCCTTCGAAAGCTTTTGAGCAGCATAAAGACAAAGTGAGATGACGGCTTAGGGAAATCAATCTGATCGCGCACCATAGATTTAAAAGTGGAGACTAAAGGCAGCTAACCCAATGAGAAACCTCTTGTGGAAGTTAAGTTTGGGAAAACCAGTGAGCTGACAATAAGCAATTCCTAAAGCACGCTGTGATGTGTGACAGCGAGTACAGATTAAGATTGGTGCACCCCCTATGAGTTTATTGCCTCTCAGATACAAATCCCCACTGCAGTGTCTGGTCTGTGAGTGTGGGCTGGGCTCTGCGTGGCAACTGACACGTCATTAAGATTTGTCAGTCAAGGGTGCTATAGGGACACTGGAGGAAGGACTAACGTTTACTCAGGGTGTGCCTTTCTCGGGACTCCTGCAGCACACGTGGCTTCTCCAGGGTCTGGCTTTTGTCAGATGTGCACCTTCTTTAGAACCTGGTTCTTGTAGCATGGTTCTTTAGGGACCTGTTCAGGAGGCTTTGCAACAGAGCCACTAGTGAAGAACTCTTCTTGTGGACGGCTTCTCCCAAAACCTTAGAGGATACCTTTCCAGCAAGTTCTACTGGTTCAGCATCTCACCGACTTCTCTTCTCTGCCATCCTGCGAGCTGTGACTGCACCCTCTCCAGTGAGGTCTGGATCAGCCGTAGTGAGGAAGTTTCTTTAGTGGGGCACTAGGTTAGCCCTAAGGTTAGGGGTTGTTCCTTTTTTGTTTTTAAATGTAGCAGTTTATTTTATTTTTTGAACATTTTATTTATTTGTCAGAGAGAGAGAGAGCACAAGCAGAGGGAGCAGCAGCAGGCAGAGGGAGAGGGAGAAGCAGGCTCCCTGCTGAGCAAGGAGCCAGATTTGGGACTTGATCCTAGGACCTCGGGATCATGACATGAGCCGAAGGCAAACACTTAATAGACAGAGCCACCCAGGCATCCCTCTTTCTGTGTTCCTTAGTGGCTTTTTTTTTTTTTTTTTTTTGCTTCTTACTAGCAAATACCCTTTTGAACTTAATAAACATTTATATTAAACATCTCCAGTCAAATTCCTGTATTTCTGTCTCCTGATCTACTCCTGACTGATGTAAATGGTATCTAATTTTGCTGGACATCCATAATTAAGCAACATCCTTTACATCTTTCTTTATTTGAAAATATAAAAAGCTATGTGTTGTAGTCTAATAAGGTCATGTTATTAGACTTAAATATTATTTTTCTTGCTGCTGGAGAGCAGTAAAAGCAACATCATATGAGCTTTTTGAAGGCTGCAAACAACGAGTTTCTTGAAGTTCCTTATAAATAGAAAGTAACAAATTAACATTGTTTTTGAAATCTTTTCTATGTTTGATAGCAGGGTGATAGAAATTTTATTTATTAGTTCTTCTAGTCGTTCATTCATGTCTTCTCAGTTATATAGTGACACTTTTTATTGTTATTGCTGAAATCCATCTGGGATTATGACGCTCAGGATTTCATCATTAAAACATATGTTTATACCCTCTTACTTTGGGAGTTTTAGCAGCAAGCTATCAGGTATTGTATTTTCATATGTTTGAACACATTTATTTAGACTTTATTGCTTCAGAAGGCCAAGAGACTTTTGAATTTAACTCGTTTGTTCACAGATTTGTGCTTAAATACATACTTCTGCTTGAAAATTACTGGGAGGCTGAGGTTTGGATTTACAAATACTACATATGAATATATATTGAGAATATCAGTGAATGAAAGTGTGTTTATGTGCATACGTATGTTTGTGTGTGAGAGAGAGAGAAAGAGAGAGTGTATATGTGTGTTGGGTGGAGGCTGACAAAGGAAAATATATTTCCTTTTCTTGATACTTTAATGACTAAAAATATCCCAGATCAAAAATAAGAAGATTTAGCAATATTATGCTCTTATTATGAAATAAAATGATATCAATTCTCTCATGAGGATGAAGGCATTTGTATATTGTCAAATTTATACAGATATTGCCTGCTTTCTGAAAGCTCATGTTGTACCACTTTGCTTTTATGAAAGACCCTCATTAGTATGGCAATGGCTTTTCTCATAAAAGCAAAAATTGTCTTCAGATTTCTTTCAATTAGGGAAAACAGGTACTAATGTAAAGCTTCCGTAAAAGGAAAGTGGCTTCACCTGAGGGGGGAGGAGCACCTGTGGTTAACCGGTGTTTATTCTTTCCCAGGACACCTTTCTCAAAGGGGCCTGATGAAATTGAAACGTGTTTTTTGCCCCTGCCTTTGAAAGGGCTCTCTACCAAGTTCAGAAGTCTAGAAAGTCTAAGGAATGCTTAAGTGGGATTTTCAAGGTTGACAATCAATATAGGATTCAAGGACACTTAACCTTGCTTTGTTAGATCTGTTACAACGTTAGTGATGTTACCCAGAATTTCTGCTAGATGGCGCTAGAGTTCATGCCTCTTATCTAGACTTCGCATGTCTCTAAGAATAGAGCTGTCCTTTATTTTTATAGTCATTATTGTAGGATTTTTAAAGTTACTACCTTAAAAATGTTATTATCCACAGAGTGTTACTTTGTGTAACATAATTTAACATATTATTCTCCTCTAGCCTTTACATGAGAAGATCTGACAATACAATATAAAAATGTTTTCTTTGAATATTCAGGTTAAGGGAGTAGAAGACTAAACATGTCCAGAAGGAGTTTTTTCAGGAAAAAAAAATTCTAAGTGAAAATTGAGTTTTCAATATGTGTCTGTACTTGAAAAATGAGTAAGGGAATCAAATAGTTTCATGCTTATTTTAAGCTTAAAAAAACATTTGTTGCAATTATTTCACTGTTTTTGTTGAAAGGCCCCTGTGGCCCATACATGCATATAAACACAGTCTCTCTTGACCAGGAAGGGGAAATGAAGAAAAAAAAATAAATTCTGAGGTGTCGTTTTTAATTAGTCCTAAATAAATGCCACATTTTTGAAGAGGTAATATCTTACATTTGTTATTTTCTTCATCTGTTTAAATTAAAAATTATATTACAAAGATGCGTATATGTATATATAAAATAAGTCCCTTGCCTATATCTCTCACTTTTCCTCATCAAGTCTGACTTTATAGTTTACAGTTTGATGTCTGCTCTTCAATAAATCTTTCTAAACATGAAACATAAATAGATGTTTTTGTATTTGTTAATTATCTCTCTTTATCTTTCTCTGTTACCTTCTGATCTGTCTATAATACAGTTTTAACCTTTAAATACCCAGCTGCCCTCTGATCTAATTACAAGGGAAAAAGATGGTCTAGAGTCCAAGAAAATAAGTGAAAGTAATGTGAATCTTACTGCACAGAAACAAAGCAGAGAACATTCTCAAAACATCACAAAATTTCTTTCAAAAACTTTTTTCCCTAAGTCCTATTGTCAATATATTTCTCATCTGTAGTAATTTAAGACTCACTCTTTTCTTACCCCAAGCTTTCTAAATTTTTCAATTTAGTCCAGACCAACCTTCTTGTCTTTTCTCCTGTCTTTGGTGTAGTTCTGTATTATGTCAATAATTTTTTTTTTCTTTAACATCTAGATTTTACAAAACAAATTAGGGTCTTCAAGTTGACTGAGAAGACAAATCAGTCATTTTCTTTCTTGTGATGGAGGTGGAGAGGGTAGAAGATGGTAACATTATAGTATCTTTTCTTTTTAATCCCATTCAACACACACACACACACACACACACACACACACACACACACGTGTGGGCACTCATATATCCAGATTTCTTTCTCTTCTTTAGTTACATAAATGGAAAAATCATACTATGTATGTTGTTTTATATCTTGGTTTTTGAGTAATCTCTAATTTTATGATATTATTCTAAGAATATTCTGGTAGACACATTTGTGTATTCTAAAGACACTTAGAATTGGAATAAATGTTATGTAAATTTACAATTTAATTGACAATGTCATCTTACTTTCCTAAAAGGTGCTACTGATTTATGTTCCCATCAGTAATACACAAACATGTTCATTTTCCTATTCTTGGAAGTATTGCTTAATATCAATTCTTAACATTTTCCAATATTAAAGTTATCCTATTAAATATTTTCAGTCTTTTAATCAAATTAATGAATGTATATTGTTTATAAAGTAATATAGAACCACAAATTTATATTTTTAAAGACAACATTTTTTTAGATTTCGTTTATTCGTTTGAGAGAGAGAGAGAGAATGGGAGCACGAGAGGGGTGGAGAAGCAGAGGAAGAGGGAGAAGCAGATTCCCCTCTGAGCAGGGAACCTGACATGGGGTTCAACCCCAGGACCCTGGGATCATGACTTGAGCTGAAGGCAGATGCTTAACTGACTGAGCCACCTGGGCACCCCTTTTTCAGTGTTCTTGTTCTGAAATTCCTATTAGTCAAATGTTGAATCTCCTAGATTGACTCTTATTTGTATAGGCTAGATTTTGCTGTGATAAATTTCTGTTGTGAAGTCTCAGTGCTTAACCCAACAACTATTGTTTCGTACTCATGTTCAAAGTGAGTTGAGTGAGATTAGATCTGTTCCACATGGTCACACAGATACCCAGCTGATAGCTGCAGAGCTGGTTATTATGACAAGAAAGAGAGTGGAGAACTTTCTCTCAGCCTAGAGGTAACACATGTCTCTTCTGCTCATATTTCATTGGCCTTAACTAGTCACATGACCCTGCCTAGTCCCAAGGATTCTGGGAAATGTACTGGAATATTTAATAACTATCTTTGCCACAAAACTATAGGGCTCTCACCTTTTCTCTCTAATTTGTCAACTCTGGTGTTTGTTTCTTATGATATAGCCATAATTCAATCTTTCAGTCTTAAAAAATTAATTCTTTTAAAATTTTCAGTCATATTTTTGATTTCTTAGAGTTCTTTCCTTTCATGGTCTTTATTTTTTTAAACACATTTTCCTTCTGATTTTGTGAATTCAGCGTATTATTTCTCAGAAGATACTAATTTTAGTTTTAACTACTTTTCGCCACCTACCAATAGATTGCTATTATTTCTTTAAATCCCCCCCTTTCTGTTTTTTCCAGGGGGTGGTTATGGTTTCCTTTTTCTTTTTTTTTTCCTCCTCCTCTTCCTCCTTTTGTTCTTTCTTTTTTTCTTTCTTTCTTTCTTTCCTTTTCTTTCCCATTGGAGGCTTTCCTAAAGGGACTGGTAATTTTTGAATCTCTTTTTATATTTATGACACTACCAGAGTCTCTTTTAATCCCTGAATAATTAAGGTGAATAAACCTGCTGCCAGTGTTCTAGTAGTTAATTGAGGAAAAAGAGTATACAAGTCCACCACTTAGTACAAACAGTTTTACTTGACTGCCCTGTTTTTAGTCTAGGGTTGTGGCAGGATGACTAGCTTGCTACTTATATTCATACTTTTGCAATCATGATATTTGGAGTTATTACTGGAAGCAGCTTCCCAGGCAGACCTATATTTTCTAGCCCCTGTTATATCTAAGTATATCTAGGAACCCAATCCATATCTCTGCACGGGGGATGCTTCATGCTTCCTTTTTTCAGCTGCTTATAATAGAGATAAACCTTAGGCAAACTTTCAAATTTACATTTTTGAAGATGGCAAGTCTAGATGACTCTGGAGAAGATGTATTTGTTAGCTTCACATTCCTGCTATAACAAATTACCACAAACTTAGTGGCTTCAATCTATACTGATTTATTATCTTACATTTCCAAAGGTCCAGCATCTAAAATGGGTCAGCAAGGCTATATTCCTTTTAAAGGCTCTAGGGGAGGGACATTTGGGTGGCTCAGTAGGTTGAGCATCAGACTCTTGATTTTTGCTCTGGTCATGATCTCAAAGTCATGAGATCAAGACCTCTGCATCAGGCTCCTTGCTCAGCAGGGAGTCTGCTTGAGATTCCCTCTCTCTTCCTCTGCCCCTTCCCCCACTCCCATTCTTTCTTTCTCTAAAATAAATAGATAAATAAATAAATCTTTAAGAAAAAAAGGTTCTAGGGGAGAATTTGTTTCCTTGCTTTTTCAGCTTCTAGAGGTGACTTGAATTCTTGGCTCAGAGCCCTTTGCTTGCATCTTCCTGACTTCTGTCTCTATTGCCACATCTCTTTCTCTCACTCTGACCCCTGCCTCCTCCTTATAAAGATGTTTGTGATTACATTAGGCCCACCTGTGTGTCCAGGATTCCCTCTCTATTTCAAGATTTTTAAATTGGTATTATCTACAAAGTCCCTTTTGCTATGTAGGGTAACATTCATAGATTTGGAAGATTAGAATGTGGACCTGTTTGGGAGTCCATCATTCTGACTCCCACAGAACAGGACTGTCTTCTTCATGTTTATGCACCAACGACCATTACATGAGGGAAAAAAAAAAGCCCACATAGAAAACCAAAAAACTCCAAATAATCTATCATGTAAAAAGTAACAAAATTGGGGTAATTATTTGTTATAGCTTTTAACAGTATGTTAAGTAATATAGACTTGGATTGGGGTTACACCCCACAAGAACTTAAAATAGCAACACTGAGTTGGGGGTTAAATAGTGAATGGTGAGGAAAGAGGTTTTGTAAAACTCTTGCTTGTGATAACATGGAAGGCAGCAAGACCGAGTTCCTAGTGAGTCTGTAACTCTCGTGAAAATGACGGGGAAGAGCCAAGAGTGTGTGTTGACTATTTATTGGTGCATTTAGCAAGATATTTAAAAGAAAGAAATGAGTCGTGTGAAGAATTAAAGACCAGACAAAGTTCAGAAATTTGTGGCCTTTCAGAATTAGAAGAGTCAATTGCTTCTAGACACTAAACTCTAGGAAATAAAAACTACAAAAGGCTTTGATGGCAAAAACCCATTAAGAGTTTCCAGTTAAACAAATGATTCATCCCGGCAGCAAATATCACATTAAGGATATTACCTTCCCTTTAAAGATATTATTTCAGATGGCCTCAAGGTAGATTCCATTAAGTTGCTAGAGAAAGAAAAATAGCCCTGGGAAGCAACAAATTATTGGAGGCTTGGATTTATGACTTTGGGGGTGGTTATGGGCATTTGGAACTGATTAGAAACAAATAGATTGGAAGCCTATCAAGATTCTTGGAGAATTGTGTAACTTAAGAAACTATGATCTTGGCCTACAAAAAGCATATGATCATAAAATAAGCATGGAAACCCCAAGATTTCACCCCAGAATGTGAAACTGAGGCCCAGAGTGCATAATCCCTAAAGCCTTTATTTGTGTTCACTTTCCTTTGCATGCTACCCATTTACCTCTGATATCAGTTCCAATCAGTTTCCTGAGTTAAGGAGATTCACTCTGCACTAAGCAACTCTTTATTTCACAAAGACTTACAACAGGCCAGATAACAAGAAATCTAAAACCCTACATCCCATTATATCTAAAAAGGTAGGTTCCTTTCTCCAGAGAAACTACACTTGGGGAACTTTCATAGAAGCTAAACTTTGCTGTGGAACTTACATAAAATTAGAGCTTGGAAAGAGCTAGAAAACAGATGGTATGCATTCCAGAGGCTGTCTCACTTTCTCAGACTTTTTTCAGACTTTTTCAGACTTTATAAGAAGGTGTGCCACTCAGGACAACTCTATGGCTTTTTGGTTTTAGAGTTACTTAATGATCTCTGTACAACAGATTTGATCACCTAGCACAGGACCATTCTCAAGGAGTGGATGCTACTAAAACACTGCCATACTATATGACAACAACATAAGGCATTGTGGCCAAAAATAGAGAAATGGTTGATTCCCAATACCCAGGATTGGACTTGTATTATAAAAGCTTATTGATTATAACCATAATTTTTGTAGAGATCTCTCATCTTGGGCATCTGATGACTACCTGAATATTCCCTAGCATTACCTAGGATCCATTTGGCCCATCAGTTTCTCTTCTCAGAGAAAAAGAGTTATTTAGATAGTTAAGAATAAGAAAATTTAGATCTTAATTTGGATTTCAACTGAGAGGGTTTTGGACAGTTATTTTCTGCCCCCAAGCTTCTTCAATTTGTATTTTACAAAAGCCCCCCAAATGTACATAATCCTACCTACAGTGGTTCAAAGTGCAGCAGGAGAGCTAGACAATGTTACTAAGGCCATGGAACCTACAGGAGAGGTTCCTGAAGTTAGACAGGTGGTGGGACAAAATGTTTAGGATATTGGCATCTGGAGGTGGACTATGTAGATCTCAGGAGAAAAAATGTTGTACTTACATCCCTACAGATCTCTTTAGGACCTTTACTATGTTAGGGCCAATTTAACATTGAAACCTGTTAAACCCCCAGGGACTGCCTGGGCCTACTTAGCCATAGTGACTCTATGTTGCCTAGGTAGCCATTTTGTTGTTTAATAAATGCCTCAGCAGTTACTGATACTGGTTCTGGGTAACCGTTGCTAAAACACATACCTAAAACAAGGCCATTTTGTTGTTTAATAAACACCTCAGCAGTTACTAGTTTCGGTTCCGGGTAACTGTTACCAAAACACACAGGTAGGAGACATCCAATCAGCCAAAGCCACATATGTAGATGTCTGCGGTTGTGCCCTATAAAACTAGCCTGTAAGACCAAGGGGTGGTTGCTCTCTTTGGAGGCGGCCCTGGCCGGTCAGTCTGACTTCTAATGCTTGGCATAGAATAAAGCTTTACATAACTTTCACTTTGTCTCAGCCTCGTTCCCCTGGCTGGTCAGTCTAACTTCTAATGCTAGGCATAGAATAAGTCTTTGTATAACATTCACTTTGTCTCAGTCTTGTTCCTTTGATAACGGACCCAACCACTATTACTAAAAATATCCAGGAAACAAAGAAATGATGACATTCAATAATTTGGCTTTTACCCCCATATTTAATTTTGCAGACTCTTTGGTTTGGGGATGGGATCTTTCTCTTGGTTTAATCTGGGCAGTCTTGACTCTTGTATAATGAGTGAGTTACAAATTCTGATTACTATCTTTCAGCTAGTATTTGTGTTTTTGATGCACAGATGTATGGTTTTCAGAGCCTTGAGTGCTGTGGAGAAGTCAATGTCCCAGCCAATGACCCAATTAATGAATTTTCCAGCAAAATAATAAGAAAATTTGACACTATTAGTGTTGGAATGTCTACCATCAGAAGCTCTACACAACCCAAACACATCATCCAACAGTGCATAACTGGATTAATCATGTGTTTAGATAATAATGTTCTACCCTTCATCTTAGGAAGAAGAATGATCTAAGGCTCTCTATTGTTATGTAAAAATATTACCACCAACAATATTACCTTAGTGGCTTAAGCCAATACATTTATTACCTCACAGTTTTTGTGGGTAAGGAATTTAGGATTAGCTTAGTTGGGTCCTTAGTATTTCAGGTTTTCACAACATTGTAATCAATGTTTCAACTAGGGCTGCCATCTCACATGAGGCTTGACTGTTGTAGGATCCATTTCTTTTTCTTTCTTTCTTTCTTTTTTTTTTTTTTAAGATTTTATTTATTTGACAGACAGAGATCACAAGTAGGTGGAGAGGCAGGCAGAGAGAGGAGGAAGCAGGCTCCTTGCTGAGGAGAGAGCCCGATGCGGGCTTGATCCCAGAACCCTGGGATCATGACCTGAGCTGAAGGCAGAGGCTTTAACGCACTGAGCCACCCAGGTGCCCCGAAGGATCCATTCTAAGCATACATGATTGTTGAAAGAATTCAGTTCCTGGTGGGTAGTTGGATTGAGGTCCTCAGTTTTTGCTGCCTGTCATCTGGAGTTTACTGTCTCAGGTCCTTGCCAGGTAGGCTCCTTAACATGGTGGCCCATTTCCTAAAAGCCAGTAAAGAAGAAGATCTAATAAGAGGGATGTTATAATCTTAGGTAACATAATTACATATGTCCCATTGCCTTTGCATATTCATTTGATTAATGGAAAGTCATAGATCATGCCCACACTCAAGGAGAAGGGATCATAAAGGTGAATACCAGGAGTTAGGAATTGTTGAGATCGCTTCATGAAACCCAGAACATGAGAACTGAAATCAATTCATGTCCTGTTTCTGTGTCAACTTAGATTATGACTGAGGATATTTGCCCATGGATTAGACCATAGTAGGACTGGGGATTTTTTTTCTGTTCCTACCTCACATAAAACTGAGAATAAGTAAAATTAACTTAACTACTTGGTTCAGGAAATACTTAGCCCCTGAAAGTTAAAACTCTGACTCAACTGTAATAGCTAACTTATCAAAGCTAGCAGTTTATCATGATTCTTGTTAAGACCCTCACCTCCTTCTGCCCATCCCTCTGAAACTGTTATGTAATAAATATCATTATGTCTCTCTACTACCAGCCAGTTCCTTACCTTTCCTTAAAATCACCAGCTCATACCCTATGACCCAGCAATTGCACTACTGGTATTTACCCCAAAGATACAAAGAGGGACCTGCACCCCAATGTTTATAGCAGCAATGTCCACAATAGCCAAACTATAGAAAGAGCCCAAATGTCCATTGGCAGATGAATGGATAATGGATATAGAAGTTGTGAGATATATATATATATATATATATATATATATATATATATATATAATATTATTTAGCCATCAAACCTCCCAGCCCCCAAAATTTTGTCATTTGCAATGACATGGATGGAACCAGAGGTTATTATGCTAAGCGAAATATGTCAGTCAGAGAAAGACAGTTATCATATGATCTTACTGATATGTGGAATTTAAGAAACAAAACAGAAGATCATAGGGGAAGAGAGAAAAAAAATAAAACAAGACAAAATGAGAGAGGGAGAAAAACCATAAGAGACTCTTAATCATAGGAAACAAACTGAGGGTTGCTGGAGGGGGGATGGGGTAACTGGGTGATGGACATTAAGGAGGGCACATGATATGATGAGCACTGGGGTTATACAAGACTGATGAATCACAGACCTGTACCTCAGAAACCAATAATACATTATATGTTAATTAATTGAATTTAAATAAAAAAAAATATCGCCAGCTCAGGCTCTAAATCCCTATAAATATCCTCCTCCTATGACTTCCCCCTTATGATACATCACTAATATTATATCAATTCTATCTTTCTACCTTATGGCAGAAAGCCTAATAAAACTTAGCTTTGTTTGATCGTCTTTGTCCTGGTGGTCCTTTTGAAGGGTTAGTAATCAACACTACACCTTTATGATTGTTTTGGTGTCAGATATAATATGTACCCCTTCTATTCTAAAACAAAGGCTAATATCAAGCCATTTTTGTTTAGTCATACCTTTATCAAAGATAAGGACTTCTCTTCATGTTAGGCCCTCAAGGTAACTAAGTTCCCTACCTTTTGTTTTGAGAAGAAGGTTTATGAATATTCTGAGGTAGGGCATTGTCCTCATGGGAGAAGAATTGGGGCAGTGTCTTGACATTCTTCCAAATTAGATGCTTGATAGAGCGAAGATCTTCTCCTTGTGACTGAGGTCTTTCATGGGTGACTCAGCTTCCAAGCAGCTGCCATTGTTGAGTGTGAACAAAGGTTTCCCCTCCAGCAGTTGTTTGATCTTCTGCTTTCCTTTAGAGTAACGGGTTTTTCCCTTCTGTGGCCAACTGTCTTTTTTTCCTCAGACAGGGAAAGATTTAATTTGGGAGAAGGCATCTGACTCCTTTCGTCTCAGAGTAGCAGTAGTGTTTATTAGTTGGATGTTTCTGATTATGCATGAGTCACTCAAGACTAGCTATCTAAGCTGGAAAGCAGAATGGGGAAGTGGGGAAGATGCTTCAGGAGGCATGTGCACATTAACACTTCAAAATATTTGACTACTGTATTTCCGCTCTTTACCACACTCCTCCTTTTTTATCTTTGCTGAGCATGTACATTTGAAGTCATGTAAATTAAATAAATGTTCCATATGACTGTGTTTTCTTTTTTTAAAATTTATTTTATTTATTAATTTTTTGTTTTTTTGAGAGGGAGAAAGATGGGGGGTGGTTGGTGAAGAGCAGAGGAAGAAGGGAGAGAATCCCAAGCAGGCTCCACACCCAGCAGAGAGCCTGACTCACGGCTCCATCTCACAGCCCTGAGATTGTGACCTGAGCCAAAACCAAGAATCAAACACTTAACCAACTGAGCCACTCAGGCACCCCTACTTTCTTTTATTTTTTAACTTGAAGAAACATTTTTAGATAAACTTCTCATTTTAAAACAGTTTTATATTTATCTAGAAAGGGTGAGACTAGTATAGAGAGTTCTCTTTATCTCACCCCAGTTTCCCTTATTAGACATTATTATTAACTGAAGCCCATGCTTTTTCAGATCTCCTCAGTTTTTAACCTACTGTACCTTTTCTGTTTCAGCACCCCATCCAGGGTACCACATTGCACCTTGTCATCATGCCCCCAGAGTCTCTTCTTGATTGTGACAGCTTCTTAGACTTCCCTTGTATTTGATGATCTTGACAGCTTTGAGGAGGTCTTGTCAGGTATCTTCTAGAATGTCCTTCAATAGACATCTGTCTGGTGTTTTTCTCATAATTAGATAAGATTATGAATGCTTTGGATGAAGACCATAAAGTAAAGCACTATTTTTATCACTGACTGAGAGACCTGTGTTTGTCAGATTTCTCTATTATTAAGTTACTCTCCCTCATCTTTCTATACTGTACTTTTTGGAAGGAAGTCTAAAAGAATGATGACTTACATTCCATCTCCTTAAGGAATTTCTACATAAATTATTTGGAATTCTCCTGTCTCTTCTCTCTCATTTATTTATTTTTCAGATTAATCATTTATTTATGTCAGTGTGACTCATGGATATTTATTTTATACTTTGGGTTATCATCCATTACTAAATTTATTCTGTTGCTCATACTGTTTCAGCTTTGGTCATTGGGAACTCTTTCAGTTGGCTCTTATGTCCCTTTCACATACCCCATTATTTGTTTAAAGCACTTCCTTATTTTCTAGCACAAAATCCTCCAGACTCATCTTGTATACTTCTTGTATTTTCTTTTTAATTAAAAAAAAGATACTTGAAAGAGATATTAAATGAGAGAATTCAGAAATTCCCATTTCACTCCAACTAACCTATTTTGCTTAATACATAAGCTTTTTTTGTAGATATTTTCCTAGTCTCTTCCAGTTTAAACCATTGTAATATGAAATTGTTGGTAACATCATAAAAATAATATGAGAAATCAAGTTCAATTAACTTCAGAATTTAGGAAACCTGATGGATCTCATATACTTTCCTGTTGGCTACAGATGAAATCTACTAAGTGGCTAGATTTGAATATTTGAAGTAGTCTGTTCCTTACTATTAATACCCTGATCCCCTGTAACTTTTGGCTTAAGACTCCTAATTTCATATATACCTAAATTTTCTTGCCAGGCAAACAGGGAGCCAAGGGCTCTGAGTGGGCTGCAATATTGGGAGAGGTGGCTTCTTCTGTTTGGAGGAAATGGGAAATTAAAGCCCCCATTCTGGGAAGAGACAGGCTTAACACGCTATCTAGGACAAAAAATAAAATCTAAAAAACAAGAATTCATTCTAAACCAAAACATTTGCCACAAAACTGTCCAGAAAATAAGGCAGTTTTAGAAGTGAGGCCTGGAGATACTCTCAGACCAATGGAGTGAAGAGGCAAAACCTTTTATCAGGTGTCTGATGGCAGGAGATAACTGTTATAAGAAATAACCTGGGGTGCGTAGGTGGCTTGGTTGGTTAAGCGTCCAGTTCTTGATTTGGGCTCAGGATTTTCTCTCTCCCTCTGCTTCTTCCCACCCTGCTTGCATGCACTCATGCTCTCTTAAAGAAAGAAAGAAAGAAAGAAAGAAAGAAAGAAAGAAAGAAAGAAAAGAAGAAAGAGAACCTACTCTGAGCAGTGGGAAAAAGTGAATTGACATTAGACTTTAATTTCAGAATGGCTATTTCTTTTATTAATTATGCATTGTTGGGAACTCTACATGCCCTTTCTGAGCCTCAGTTTTCTCAATGTAAAAATAAAACAAATACCAATACCTACCTCAATACATGTTGAGAGAATTAAATGAAATAATAAAAGAATGATTAGCAAGGAATTGGGCACTGAAGAAGATCTCAGTACATTAGCCATTGTGTTATTGCATGTTATGTGGAGTCCTAAGCCTGTTCCACCCAGCCCTCAGTATGTTACTCATTCAAAGAAACTGAAAATAGATGAGAATCTAAAAATACAACTTCATTTTTAAATATTTTGATATTTGTGGTAAAGAAGGTATTTTAAAAGTGATGGGAAACTTATTAAGCCTGAAATATTTTACCCAACCAGGAGTAAAATTACACTAATGTACTAGTTATCTATTGCTACATGTAAATTACTTCCAAACTTAGTAGCTTAAAACAACAAACATTTATTATGTCACATAATTTTTGAAGGCCAGGGATCAGAGAGTGGTAGAGCTAGCAAATTCTGACATTGGAACACTTCTGAAGTTGCAGTCAAGATGTTAGCTGGGGTTCAGTCATCTAAAGGGGCTGGTGAATCCACTCCCACGCTCATTCAGTGGGTTGTTGTCAGGAGACTTCCGTCCTTTATTATTTGGACCTCTTTTCCTTGGTTTGCTCCAACAACATGGCAGCTGAGCGGTGAGAGAGTGAAAGAGACCAAGAATGGAAGACGCAGGCTTTTAATAACTGATTCTGGAAGTGATGCACTATTACTTCTACTATTTTGTTTGCTAGAAGCAAGTTCCTAAGTCTAACTTACATTTAAGCAGGAAGAATCTGGGCTACTCTTCTTAAAGGGAAGAGTATCAAAGAATTATAAACGTGTCTTTAAGAATAGCACAACAAGTATCATTGATATCCTGAGATTTCATGGTGTTTGTTCATGATTTTCTTGGCCATGAATGAATGAACCAAATTTGGCACCCCAAATTTTGTCATTTCCTGGGAAAGATGCAAAGAACAGTTAGCTGAGAATTCTAGCTTTTGGCATCTTCCCCATTTCTTACAACTTAGGTCTTGCTTATATGTCTAAAATAAAATGGAGAGTCCATCATTCTTTAGCTAATTGATCAGTGAGATAGTGTAGGTTTTTATGTAACTGATTAATCATCTTACATATTAGAAAAGCTACCTACTTTTAATTTTTTTAATTAATTTTTATTTAAATTCAATTAACATATACTATATTATTGATTTGAGAGGTAGAGGTCTGTGATTCATCAGTCTTATATAATACCCAGTGCTCATTACCTCACATGCTCTCCTTAATGTCCATCACCCAGTTACCCCATCTCCCACTCCTCTCCCCTCCAGCAACCCTCAGTTTTTTTCTTATGATTAAGTCTCTTATGGTTTGTCTCCCTCTATGATTTCATCTTGTTTTATTTCTTCCTCTCTTCCCTATGATCCTCTGTTTTGTTAAATTCCACATATCAGTGAGGTCATATGATAATTTTCTTTCTGATTGGTTTTTAATTTTGCTTAGCATAACACCATCTAGGTCCATCCATGTCATTGCAAACCTACTTTTAATTTTTAGTTGTTATTTTCTTCATTAGGAAGATTCCTTTATTCTTTGTTAGAATGGTTTTTTTGAAGGACATTTAGTTTACTAAACATTTTCATGTGAATTATCTCAAGACAAGCATCCTGGATATACAAAATCAAATGAATGAAAGAGCAAAACTTCCTTTTTACAATTACTGGTACCAGTTTAGCTGTAAGATCCAGAATTTAATTGTAAACAGCCTTAGTGTATTTAGTCAGGGTTATCTATGTATGTGTATGAATATATATGGAGAGAGAGAGAGAGAGAGAGATTTATTATAAGGAATTGGCTTACATGATTATGGAGGCTGAGAAGTCCAGACTCAGGAGAGCCATCTTTTATTCTATTTAGACTTCAACAGATTGGATGAGGCCTGCCCACACTGGGGAGTGTAAGATTCAAATGGTAATTTCATCCAGAAACACCCTTATAGACACACTCAGAACGAATGTTTAACCAAATATCTAAGCTCCTTGTGGTCCAGTCAAATTAACACATGAAATTAACCTAAAGGGACCGACTCACAAGTAGTCAACAACTGAAATATCCAGTATAGGTCTATGAAGACATGTGACTTTTCAAAGTCCTGCTTTGCTTTAACCCAACCCTTGTTCACTGTGGATAGATAATGTATCAACAAAGCCAGCCAATACTCAGTTGACATGGTATAGGGTTTTGGATAGTATCCTTCAATTACCTCCCAGTGAATTCTGGTTATAAAATAGGACCCCATGAATATTATATATGATTTTGGAGTACAATCGGTTGATATCAGCTAGGTCTCACATTTCTTCTAGTTCCATTATCTTCCTCACCTGTCCATCCCAGGATCCTTTTGTTCTCTGTTAATTGGGATAATGTAACTCCAACATGCCTTACGAACCCTAAGATGTCATACTCTCTCTTCTCAGTGACTCCTAAATCTCTTTCTCCATCTTGGACACCAATTCTTAGGTCAAGACTTTATAACCAATATCTGACTCTTTCTTATGCACTTCCTATGCATCATGTAGGCAATAGAATGATTCTCAGTGAAACTGAATTCTTGAGTAGGAAGCTTATAAAGCTGTCATATGATATTCCAGGCAGTTCCAAAACACAAAGGTCCAAAACATTGCCTGTGCTTTGGAGAGTTGAGGTTACTTTGGAGATAATTGAATTTTTGTTCTGGGTAAAAGTAAGCATAAGTTGGGAGCACTCTTAGATACTGGGATAGACACACCGTAATGCAAACTCCTAGTGATCCCCTCTTCTTGGGTGTGGGCAGAGCCTAGGACTTGCTTCTAACCACCAGAATATGGCAAAAGTGAGGGAATGATACTTCCCATGATTACATTTCATTATATACAAGTCAATTTTAGCAGAGGCTGCTGGCCTTGAGGAAATAACCGCCATGTTGTAGATTGCCTATGGAGAAGGCCACATGGCAGGGAACTACAAGTGGCCTGTAGGACTAGAGGGGACTCCCAGCCAATAACCAGTAAAAAATGGACCTTCAGTCCTACAAGCACAAGAAAATGAATTCTGCCAACAACCTGAGAGAGCCTTGAAGTAAATTCTTCCTCACTCAATCCTCCAGACGAAGATGTAGCCCAGCCCATGGGCTTGATTACATCCTTGTGAGATTACCTTGATTACATCCTTGTGAGATCCTTATGAAAAGACCCAGCTAAGCTATGCTGGACTCCTAGCACTGAAAGCTGTGAGATAGTAAATGTGTATTGTCTTAAGCTGCTAAATTTATGGTAATTTTGTCATTCTTCCATAGAAAACCAATACACATATTTACCTCTAGAGAAATTGCCTGTTTTATGATCCTGGGAAGATTTAAAAAAAAAACAACAACAACAAAACTTCATTGACGTATAAATTCATAGAGAAAAATGTGCATATCATCAAAATACAGCTCAGTGAAGTTATACACACTGAACACACCAGCACCCAAATCCAGAAACAAAACATGACCAGCCCACCTAAGTCCCTTGAGGGAGATCTGAATGCCAGGAACTAACTGAATGCAGGTGTTTCAGATGGAGAAGTTAGATGCTGTGTGTATCGATGCTGATTGGGTAAAACTTTGAGTCACCTGTGTCTATGAAGTTTGTCTTTGGAGAAGGTTTTTTTTGTTTGCTTGGTTCATTTTTTTTAAATAGTGAGACTGTGTTGGATCCAAAAGTTGATATTTGTTTTTGGGAGATGTGTATGTTTGAGGAGTACGATTGGTGCTCAGAGTCTCTATGCTCTTCCTCCATCTGTGTTACAGTGTTACATTAGTCACCATACAGTACATCATTAGTTTTTTGACGTAGTGTTTCATGATTCATTGCGTATAACACCCAGTGCTCCATGCAATCTGTGCCCTTCTTAATACCCATCACTGGGCTCACCCATCCCCCCACCGCCTCCCTTCTAAACCCTCCGTGTGTTTCCCAGAGTCCATAGTAGTGATTATTCCACTGTCTTCTCCCAACACCCCTGCTAAATAGTATTGCCAGATACTCACCCTATAAGTGAGCTTCAGTTATCATTAGTGGTTAGATATGTTTAGATGAATCTCAAAGTCAGTACTGATCTTCCCCTGGTACACGGAGATAGAGGTTACTGGTTGGTTTCAGCCAGAGTTCATTCTAACTGGTGGACACCCATACTGTATATGTTCAGTGTTTTGACTACCGGACTCTTGTTCTAAACATACCTGGAATAAAATAATTTCAATCTGAATGAGTCTGTGGAGAGGATTTATTTCACTGGTTTTCAATAGTGTTCTTTAGATTTCATAGAAGTGCTGTAGGAAGCGGTGGAGACAAAGAAGGTGAAATGGAAGGTGAAAGAGAACGTTGTAGAGAAGGAACACTAGCCTCCATCCAGCTTCAACTGGAATCATTTCAATTTGGGTTCTTTTTAATGTTGGGTTCTGGGTAAGTTTTTACATGAAATGAAGGATCCTATTACTAAACCAAGGAAAAAACCACTCACATATTGCAACTACACCATTTTCCAAGTTAAAAAGCTTACAAAGGGGGGCACTTGGGTGCCTCAGTGGGTTAAGCCTCTGCCTTCAGCTCAGGTCATGATCTCAGGGTCCTGGGATCGTGCCCCGCATCGGGCTCTCTGCTCAGCAGGGAGCTGGTTCCCCCTCTCTCTGCCTGCCTCTCTGCCTACTTGTGATCTCTCTCTCTCTCTGTCAAATAAATAAGTAAAATATTTGAAAAAAGAAAGAAGCTTGTAAAGGTTAAGTGACTATAAGAAAATTATACAATTATACCCTTAGGAAGGCAAAACTTGGATATGAATTCAGGTTTTTGCATCTCAGACTTTTCCTTTCAAGGGCTCCATCTTTGATGCCTGCAGATACAGGGTAAAGAACTCTTTCAGCCAATATAAATATAACTTTGATACTTTCTTATTATGTCTCTTCATAAGTATGCACGCATATTTGAAAATTACTCATTTATAGTCACCCTTAATTCATGAAGAATTTGGAGCGGCTTACAACAACGAATTAGGAATCTGTGGGAGGGAAAGAAAGACGGGCATAATGGCATGAAATATGCTACAAAGGTCTGGATGGTCATAGAGGTAGGCTCTACATCGACTGCGAGCTTGGTAGAAGTGGGTGCAGAAGGAAACAACTATGCACAACCTCAGTTGAGTTTCTGGCATCTCGAAAATGCATGAAATCCAAAACTGGGGGAAAAACACTTTAAAAATCTGGACAAACAAAATTAACTGCTCCAGGCTGTCTGTCAGCTCTTACTCCTCTTGTGCATAAGGCTTCCTTATGTCCCTTTGCTCTAACATACTCAGACTCCAAGTGCCTGAACATAATGTGGAGAGTTAAAATAGAGGAGTGCCTCAATTCCCCAAGTGCTTTACATCTGTCAGTTTCAGAGGAAACCGTGGTATTGCTTTAATGTGTGTGTGTGTGTGTGTGTGTGTGTGTGTGTGTGTGTGTATGTGCGTGCCCGCACACACTTTTATTAAACATATGCTCCCAGCCACATTCCACTTGGCAAGATCACAAGTACATAATAGCTACAAGCTGTAAAGAAAAAAATAAAAGAGAACTTAACCATTTTTTAAAAATAAGATAAATAAGAGCTCCTCAGCTACTTTAAGCATTCATTTACGGATTCTCTGAGGGTGAACCCTAGCTTTTCTTCTGTCTCTGGGTCTCCACTTCTTCATTCCTGCCCGAGGATGAATATTGCAATGGTACATGATGCAAACATTGGCAATCTGTGTTTACATTTGTGTTTCCAAGTGAATATGCTAATAGTGTTTAATCAGCAGCGATGTTGCTTTATATCAATGTTTTGTGCCACGTACAGCCTCAGTGATAATGTTGTGATAACCAGAATTTTCCCCACATCAAAACTTGGAGACGATCCCAGTTTTTTTGAACTGCCATTTGATTCCACAATATGACAAAATCCTTTAATCTTCCTCAGGATTATTTCTGTGTTTTCAGGAAGCATCACATATCTCCTTTGTTTCATTAAGGGGTGGTGGGTGGGTGGGGGGAGGCTTGAGACCACTTGCCGCAGTTCAGAGGTATGCCAAGTAAGCTCCTGAGCTGTCCAGGAGAACCTGCAGGAGGAAGCTCCAAGGTTGGTGGTGGTGTGGAAGGAAATGGCTGCAGGCTGCTCAGTGTGGGCTTTGGGCATATTCTGTGGAATCCAGCAGCCCGATGGCTAGAAAAACAGAATCCAACAGCAGTGGAGTGCGGTGGAGGTGGGAAATGACACGCTTTTAGTAACGAATTTATAAAACATATTTCTAACCTGCAAATCATCTAGCTAGAGGAGGGTAGGGCCTGCGCAAGACTTGATGAGCTTCTGACCCTAGGCAAAGGGGTACTCTGCAGATAAACTATGTCTTCTCTCTCTCTCTCTTTTTTTTGGGGGGGGGGGCGCAAATATGTTTCCCTACTCATTCTGGGCCACCACAAAGACCAGATAGAAAGTGCAGAGACTTTTTTCTTTTGCATCCTACTGCAAACCAGAAGAAGCACAGAATATTATTTAAGGTCTGTCAGTGAACACAGGAAAGCATTATACTCTGAAGGCAAATACATAACCTTTTCCTCTAAAAAAAAGCAGGGGGGTGGGCAAGAATAGCAATCCCAAACTCCAAACTTCCTTTTTTACAATAGAAGTATTTCTTATTCTTTGTATATGTTCAAAGTTGTGGTTTTTTCCCCCCCTAGTGAGTATGTGAGAACCCTGCTGGGCTTTTTTTTTTTTTTTTTTTACAGAAACATGACGTACATTTTAAGGAATACTGTCATCCAGAAAACAATCCACCCTTTGCATTTTAACCTTGTTAAATTGTATCCAGATTCTCTTTAGTGCTATTTCTCTCCCAGGACATAAAACATTTTGGTTCTTAAACACTTAAGAGAGGTACAGTGCTTGAGATGTACAGATAGCTTTCATTAGCACTAATGGGAGTTATGCTTCTACACCAGGAGAGAACAGAGCCTGAAGATTTTAAATTATGCTTGATGCAGATCTTCCAGATGGAATAAATTATGAGGAATGCTTAGGGGGGAAAGGTCTAAATATCCCCTAAAGCCATAGTTTAATAGCAAAGCAATACTTCTGAGTAACGGAAGTGGAGTCAACAGTACTGGCTTTGTGCCTATCACCATGCTAAGTAGCTGATATTGACTCTTGAAAATTCTTTATTGGATTAGTATTGCACTTGAGTTCTATTATTTTTCCAAAGGACCTAAGAGATAGTTCTCTGTCTTGAATAGTCCACTAAAGTGGAATTCAGGTTGGTGCAGCTTTCAAGGCCATTTATCTTAAATTCAGTAAACTTCCTGATGGCAAGCCCTAATACCAAGATCTTTATTTTCGTTTCTTAATTACCCTTTCTGAAAATAGTGTTCCTTATCTCTTTCTTTTGGGTGCATATCTTTGATTTTCTTGTTTTAAAAATTTCTGTATCTTATTTTGCTTTGAGAATTATTGCCCACATCTCTGAGATCACTGGAATTATTTCCTATATTGTTCATTGTGACATATCTCCTGTCTTCTTATTTTAACATTTGCTACATTTTATTTTATTTGAGACTTTTTGCTTTGAAAATGATTGCCTGCTTCCTACTACCAAAATAACTGAAAAATTAGAGGAATTTTTTCTAAAGAGTCATTTCTTTTATTTCATCTTCTGGGACCATCTTCACTTGAAATTTTTCCTCTATCTTCCAGTGGAAATCAAACACGATTATTAAGCAATACTGATTACTATTACAGGTAGGAAAAAGTTAGAGCAGAGGAGTGAGAGGAAGGCAAGATGCCACCAGGAAAAGACAAGATGACTGCTGAAAGAGCAGATTGGCTGGTGAGTTCACTGTGGTTCCGACCACCTCTGAATCAATCAGTATCCCAGCATTGCCTGGACTTGGAGAAGTGAAGTCATGCCAATCACTTTTAAAGAAACTCTAGTAGATAACCCAGACAGACAATTCATGAAAATACAACAGAAGATATTATTTTCTAGAGTGGGATGGTGGTGCTTGAAATTCAGGACACTTTTTCAATCTAACCAGAAACCAGATAAATAATCAGAGAGTTGTTCAGCATAGAGGAAGGTGAAATAAAGGATAGTAAAGGATATTTCATCCAATTCAGGCGACGTCCAGTGAATTACATCTGCTCTACAATAAGGTAACCTATCAGAGGAGTTCACATGCTCCAGATTCCCAGTCACTCTCCCCAGGGTAGACTGGAAACTACCAATCTCCGGGAGGTTGACATCTATTTTTATTTTTATTTTTTTATCTGACCATCCTCCTCTGGTGTATCCATCCTACTTTATTTTTCTTTAACATATTCTGTCCTCCTTTAGACAATGATACAATTCAATCTCAATGGCTCTTGCCTACCAAATTACAGTTACTTTGATTTTGCTTTTGAGCTTTTCTAAATTTTTTAGATTTGTTAAAATCTACAGTTATTTCTAGTTCTTGGATGCATTTTTCTAGTTCAGAAGGCACATTCATGTTCTTCAAGTTCAAGTTTCAAGTTCAGGGACCGAGAATACCTCTTTGTTAATCATTATATGCTGCCACACCTGCATTATGATATTCTAATAATTTTTTTGAATCCTTGTGGATGGACTGGATACTGTGCTGGTGTTCTGTGAAGTTCTAACAAAGCCAATTTTTACACAGATGTTAAGGAACTTCCCCCAAACCTTATAGGTATACGAGAGTAAGAGTTGGGTTCCACAGCTGGGTCTTTCTGGCTCTTTTCACTGTGTCCCTCAGCCTCCCATACTTTGTTTTTGAGGTTTTGTTTGAAATTACTAAAATGGGAAATAGCATTAAAAGCAGAAGAAGAGGGGTGCCTGGGTGGGTCAGTGGATTAAAGCCTCTGCCTTTGGCTCAGGTCATGGTCTCAGTGTCCTGGGATCAAGCCCTGCATCAGCTCTCTGCTCAGCAGGGAGCCTGCTTCCCCCTTTCTCTCTGCCTGCCTCTCTGCCTACTTGTGATCTCTCTCTCTGTGTCAAATAACTAAATAAAATCTTAAAAAAAAAAAAAAGGCAAAAGAAGACACTGCTTTACTGTTTTCTTTCCAGTTCTTCCTTGGGAAACTAATGTCATCTAGTCTCTGAATCTTATGTTCATTTTAACTGTGTCCCAGGATTGGGTTAGTATCCATGTCTGCAATAATTAAAATGCAGCGGCAAAGTTATGAAAAGATAAGGAGGAAAGTTGCATATTTCTAAGTGAAATAGGCCAATCTGGAAAGGCTACAAACCATATGATTCCAACTATATGACATTCTGGAAAAAAGCAAAATTATGGAGACAGTAAAATGATCAGTGGTTGCCAGGGGCACATACGGAGGAAGGCATGAACAGGCAGAGCACATAGGATTTTTTGGGCAGTGAAACTGCTCTGTATGATACTATAATGGTGGATGCATGTCATTATACATTTGTCAAAATCTATGGAATGTACAATACCAAGAGTAGGCCCTAACGTAAACTACAGACTTTCGATGAGAATGATGTAACAATACAGGTTCCTCAACTGTGACAAATTCCAGGGGGGATGTTGGTGAGGTTCTGCATATGTAAGGACAGGAGGTATATGGGAACTCTCTGTACCTTCTGCTCAATTTTGCTGTGAACCCAAAACTGCTCTAAAAATAAAAGTTATTTTTAAATAGTGCAGTGGAAAGTAGCAAGAGGAAGTGGGTGTTCGTTGGACACGATCCCTGCTCCCTCTTTAAAGGAGATGCAGCACCTCCAGTTACACAATCATTTCTCTACGCTCGTCATCTTCCTTTCTCTTTTTACACTCAGCCATCCTCGTCCATTTTCCTCACAAAACTTTAAGCGGAGAGTAAAGCATCTTTGTGTGCCTTTGTGTGTTGATCTGCAATTTTGGGAAAGAAGGGAAATAGGATTAGCGTTTTGTCTGAATAAAGGGAAGAATCAATTTGGTTTCTTCTCTCTTTCCATTGTCAAGATTTCCTTGGAAGAGTTGGAGATGGTGAGGAGGGATTGGAGGGGATAAAAATAAAATTCTTGAAGTAATTGTGAAGTGCTACATTCTTGTCACTTGGTATTTTTCTATTTCATAATATCTTTTATAGTTCATAAGCATTAATCATCAAGAACTACAACTCCTGGGAAGGTGCTTTTTTCTTTGCCCCCCAAATAATCCAGTCCTAGAATTTAAAGGCTTTTTATGACATTTTGTATGTCAAAGATCGCAGCTTCAAAAATCCATCAAATTGGACAGCTGACACTGTTACTGGAAAGGAACATTCAAATATGTGAACAAGCCTAATGGCCTCTCTTGCCTTTTAAGAATATAAATGGACAGTTCTTCACATGCACAGTGCTAAAATTAAATTCGCAGCATGGGGTGGCAAATGGGAAAATAACGACATGAGACACTCAGGGTGCCTGCTCCTTGCACAGTGGGGAGGTGAAGACGCTATGGGAGGCAGAAAGGGAAAAAAGAGGCTAAGCCATCTAGACAGTGTTCTCTAGTTGGCATGGGAGAGGCGGTTGGGCAGGACTGACAGCTGGGCTACAAGCTGAAAAGGATGGGAGAGTGGGAGGAACAGGCAGGCTTGACTTCAAGCTGTTTCGTTTGCATATGGCCACAAGCTGGCTCCCTGTCAATCCACCGCCCACACTCGCCCCTCCTCATCCTGAGTAAATGTCCATTTTGGAATGTAGTCTGTCAGCCAAAGTCACTGGACATTGAATAGTTGATCTGCTCAGACAGAATTTGTTCCAAGTATAGCAACCAGGAAAAAAAAAAAAAAAGGCAGAGGATGATGTAGGGCTCTGATGATTTTTCCTTTATTGAGATATTATATTTTAGTCTTGGTGGAATGAAACTGATCCATTAGGTCAAGGTAGGTGAAGGACATTCCAGGACAGATAAGGATGGATTTAAGAAGAGACCTGGAATTTAAATTCATTTAAAATTTTAATTTGAATTTAAATCCCCCCAGTTCATTTTAACCTAATCATTTGCTGGTATTTTGTTTGATTGTTTCTGCTGTGGGACCCTGGGGATCACAAGGCATGCTTGCTACCTCCATATTACTGTTTTAACTGTACATAGCATAGTTTCTTCACAGTTTAAAACAATAGCTGAAGAAGTAAAAAAAAAAATTGTTCAAACAGGATTTAATGAAATAGCCACCGACACCTGCATTCCATGAGAAGTACTAGAAAATTCTGTGTGTGTGTGTGTGTGTGTGTGTGGGCGTGTGTGTGTATTTGCTTTTGGTGAAATGATTGAAGAGGAAGCATGCCAAATAAATGTGGTATTTATGTTGATGGACTGCTTTTTAAAAAAATCCTAATATAGTTAACATACAATGTTATCTTAGTTTCTGGGAGGACAGTTTGTTGAAAGGATAATGACTGTGCACATATTTGGTAGAAAGCTGTCAACATTTTCACTTGTGGAAATGAGTCCACAGATTTGGACATTTTTAAAACGTGGCTTTTATCATTTTTTTCAGGATCCACACGCAGGAAAAAAAAAAAAAACTGGGATCATCCACCAGTCAGAAGCCAAGTAACTCACTATTCATCTCAGTTCTGAATATATCAGTTTTACAAATTCTCTTCTACACAGGAATACAACCCAAGAGCAGCCCTACCTTCCCTCACCCCCCAGCCCACTTCTAGGAATTGTTTTGAGATCCATAGAAGAGGGGGCCTCTGTATTCACAAATGAACAGATTTACAATATACATTGGAAAAACAATTCAATCATATATTTTGAAAATAAGAGGAATAATAATAAGCATAGGTCAAGTATAAATCTATGCATACAGATTTATATGCATATGTATACATACATATTTTAAATAAAGATACATATTTTAAATATGTATTTAAATATATATTTTATACAGAAATACAGATACATATTTTAAAACCAGAGGACTCATACTAAACAGGTGAGGTGTTCTGATTTAGATATGCATTTGACAAGAGAGGCAGTCACAGTATTCATTTAGAAGCACAAAGTGAGAATGATACTGAAGTTGTAAGCCATAAAAGATAACTTTTACTAGTTGAGCTTTGAAGTTTTAAAATATGTAGCATAAAGGTGAGGGTGTATGTATATGGATTTCCCTTAAACCATCATCCTCAGCATTTTTAGGCTGGCATAATTTAACTTTATAATTTTAAATAATTTGGTTTCCTTTCTCCCTGTTCTAGGTGAGTGGATCAACACTCCTCCTTTATTTTAAATGGTGGCATAGAAAGCTCAGGTGATCTGTTCCAAGTCACACAGTTAGCTGGTTTCAGAAAAAGCATTAGACATTGAAAGAAACTATGAATGGAAACTCCATTCTGTTGCCTCAGTTATTAGCTAAGCCATATTGTAGTCTCATGGTTTACTACACGTGGGGCCAAGTGCTCATTGCTTAAATAAATGAAAGTGACTGAAAAGTGAGCATGACTATGTTGGAGGAAAGCCTTTCTTAAATGTCTTCAGGCAAGAACTAGTACCTTCAGTGTGATCTCATATTGACGACGGGTTAGACATCCAGGAGGTGGCAGTAGGGAGTAACGAGTAAGCGTTCATACATCGCAGGCTGAGAAGATTGATTACGTTTTCCCAAACAAGAGGGAACTAAGTGGCTCAGATGTGGCAGATACATGAAGACATCGAAACAAATGAGAGACATTTTTCACAGACTGATAATGTTAAAGTCAGCTGGAGGAGGCTACGTCTCCTCAAATCCTAGATTGTCTCCTTGATTCATTGGAACAATATGACTATTTTAAAATATGACATCATGGAGACATTTTCTGAGATCTGTAAGAGAGGGACAAGGCATGTTAATAGGATTAGTCAGGCCAGATTAGTCTCATACTAGCCTTACAGGAGTAACCAGTGCAATTTAATTCAATATTGTCAAATGGTCAATCTGATTATGCTTGAGAGAGAGAGAGAGAGAGAGAGAGAGAGAGAGAGTGTGTGTGTGTGTGTGTGTGTGTGTGTGTGTGTGTGTTGCAGGGGCACCTGAAGGAAAATGTTGGTCAATGTATTTCTCTACAGGAATTAGCCAGCAGGTAAAAGAACTAAAGGTGAGGGTTTTATGTGATTGTGTGTGTGTTAGTTATCTGTTGCTGTGTAACATACTGCCACCCAATTTAGAAGCTTACAAACAACCTAACCAGTTATCTATCACCATTTCTGTGAATTAGGAGTATGGAAACAGCTTGGCCAAACTGTTCTAAAAAGTGAAGGTTCTCATGAGATGTCAGGTGGGACTACAGTGATCCAAAGACTTGACTAGGGCTGAAGGATCCTCCACAAAGGTCACTATCTCATATGACTGGCAAATTGAGCTGGCTGTTGGTGGAAGGTCTCAGTTCCTCTCTCTGGGGGCCTTTCCATATGGCTGGGTTGACTGTCCTTATAATGTAGTGACTGGTTTCTACCAAAGTGAGCCATCCAAACAAACCAAAGCTTCAATACCATTAACAGCCTATCCTTGGAAGTCATGCTGTCATGCCTGTCTGTACTTTAGTTATCAGATAGACCAGCTCTGATTCATACAAAAGGAGACTAACACGTGGTACGAATATAAGAAGTGAGGACTGTTGGGGGTCATTTTGGAGGTTGGCTACCACAATCTATTAAGAGAAGTTCCCTTTGTTTTTGCAAGTAATTGGGGGTAGAGCATGTTTTCACTGGAAAGTCCTTGTCATCAGATTGAGTACTTGTCATCAGATTGTGATGTTGAATCACAATATTTATTATATGCAGGAACACTGGCAGAAGGTAGAAGTACATTGGGATTACCCTGTGGAGTCATTATGGTAAGAACTGCTACCAAATAGTGGTAGGAGAGAAGACACAGCTGCACCACGCGCCCCTATCATATTATCATGGTAAAAGAACAAAACCAAACACAAGCAAACCAAAGAAAAAACAGAATGACCCTGGAATGGCTAAAAAAAAATGTTAACTTTTTGTTTTAGAGACAAATATGAAAGACCTGTACTTTTTTTTTTTTTAATCTGTATCTTCTACCTCAAAAGAGAAAGGAAAAACTTGAAGTCTGTGGACGTTAAAAAACATGACTCAAGTGGCTTGCCAAGACGCTTTCTTCTGTTTTCTGCCAAGTACCTCTCTGATTGAGCAGTACTCCTCATTTGAGTTTACTGTATTACCGACATGGTCACAATGTGTTAAACGGCGCCATTTGCTTCTCCACCGGGTTGATTAGTGTTTTAGGTTGGCATTGTACGTGGCTAGCCTATGTTCTAGTATGATGACTAATCGGCCTGAACTTGGGTGACAGAGACTTGGGAGGGGAGTAGTGAGTGGTTAGCAGGTGTCAATCCACTATTGTCAGCTTCTACCTCACAATTTCTTGTTCCGGGTCTACATTTATCACCCATCTCAACTTTTCTGCTCATTGGCTCCTGCTTGACATCTAAATCACAATTTGGGTGACCCAAGGCATTCTGATATGTAAATGTTTCTTTGTAGAGTATGTAATAAAAATAAGTCCCATCCTTATTTAAGAATCCCTTGATTCTGGCCACTGTGACTGATCAGAAACTGTTTGAGGGCTGTATAACTTGTGGTATTGAAAACAATTTCTAATGTGTGAGGACTTCAGAAGTGCTGTAAGAGAACTCTGCAAATACAAGTTGGATTGATTCGTAGGTGAGCAGCAAAGCCAAACCCCATAGCATTTTCTTTCTCTCTAGATTTGTGCTATAATGATACCAAGATCCAAAATATTTTTTTGTCTTGTAATCTACTCAGATTCTTGCCATTTTAGCTACTGTGGCAGAGGTTTGTGTTGCCCATCCTAATGTCCTTCTCTTCTTCTGAGAACTCTAAGGCATATGATTGTACCTGGGCCCATGATTGCCTGGAAAAAGGACAACATTTGCAACTAGTATGGTCATATGCCTAAAGGTCTAGCCAAAGGGATATAAATAAATAAGTGGCAGGGCATGACAGTCTCTGGGAAACTTCTTTGAGATCGGATATAGGTGACTTTAAACCTGCTCCCTGCTACTTGCTTCCTGTTTAGAACTCAGTTATGACAATTGGTGCACCCTGTTGGACCAACTGTAAGTAATCATGAAGTGGAACAGAAAGTAGTCCAAGTCCCAGGTGATTATGAAACCACCATATCAGCTCCCAGTTGTCTATCCTGAACTTTATGTGAGGAGGAACTTCTATTTGTTGGAGGTTAAGTTATTTCGGTGGAGTTTTGTTGCTGGATCTTTACGAAGTCTTGCAGAGGAAAGTGGTCTTCTAATATGCTGGCAAACACATGTCATCGCCAGTCCCTTTGTACGCTTTGTAGAAACAACAATGGCATTTTTCATGTGATAGTCAGAGATATGTTGCTTTAGTAGCATCGCAGGGGAGAATCACAGTACCTCAATGCAGTCTGCCTCCACAGAAGCTCCAGATGCTGTCACTTCTGTTGCCAAGAAAGCAGCTGCCTCTCCTGATTCCCTCTTGGTTCCAGTACACATTCCTGGGTGATTCATCTTGGGACACATGTGTTCTTTCTGTGCCAAAATGAGGAACACTGATGTCGACTTTTGTAATTCATTAATGTTTTCACATATGTGAGGTCATGGAAAGTTTTTGGTGACAGCTGTTCTATGGCATTATGACTTCAGTGATAAAATAGTAATTTTTCTCATATTAGAGGATAACAGATATGGGAATCAGGGATCTATATGGGACCAAATGAGTCCAATTTTTTTTGCAAAGGAAAGATGGAAAACAGACTGGGAAATAAACATGCAAAACATGAACCCTGTAATTATTTGACTCACAAGCTATAATCCGTTCTGAATTAAACCTCATGCTTAATATGGATGTTTCAATAGTATCATACCCTTTAAAGTGAATTCATCCACTGTTTGATTAAAGAATTACATTTGTGCTCACTGTGGCTATTTTCTGTAATTATGGAATACTTATGAATAAAACACTGAGTTATATGCTATGACGAGGGAACACAAGTGCCTCAAGCAGAGGAAACAGTATGGATCTATCTTAGTTAGCATGCTATTAACAGTATAGACATGTCATAATTCATTGAAGACTTGAAGGAAATGTGCTGAACTTTTAGCATTCGTGTTTAGTGATATGCAGGGTATTTGGAGAATCTCTAGGATCGCTTGGTAGCTTCAATATGTGCTTGGTTATGTTTTGCAAAATCATGGCTTTTATTTGATTATTCCTGTTTTCATCACTAGGAACTGCATATATGATGTATCTTACAATCTTTTCTAATTAAAAAATGCTGCTACTGTAAACATGGCTGGCAACTCCCTTTATGTGCACATTTTGCAAGTGTGAAGAATGGCTTTTCATTTGCGGCTGTAATCATTTCACTGAAAACATTTGTTTTTCTACAGCTGACACTTCTGAAGCCTTTGCTAAAATAGAGTCAAACTCATTCCTTAATAGAAGTGCATGAGACAGTTTTCTATTGTTTCCTATTATCTTTCAAATGTGTTTTCTACTCAGCTTACCAGTTGGCAGTGGGGCAGCTGCTTGAGAATCCTGAGGCTGAACGTGATAATAAGATCTACTACATGTCAGGTCTTTTACAGATATATATACATATATATATATTTTTTTTTTTTAACAAACTTCATAATAATTGAAAGGGCAGTTGTCATAGCTCCCATTTTGTTAGTGATAAAACTAAGACCCAGAGATTTAAATTAACCTCTTAAGATCAAAATACTGATGAGTAAACAATGCTGGTTTGAACTCACGTCTGTCAGCAGCAAAACTGTGGTTTCTACTACACCAGACGACTTCCATCTGATACTAGACTTTCACTATTTATAGTCCCTTCAAAGCAGCTGAGCTATTGTAATGATTCTGCTCCATTTTCAGTGGGTTGAAATATATCAAGACTTTGTTGTGGAGGCCAGCTGATTTACTAATTAACGAATTAATGTCAGTTAGCGTGCACTGACAGCTCAGGTGAAATTACCTAAGAAGACAAACACATACACCATTATTACGACCATTTATGGTGTCTTTTCCCCAAAGATGTTTTTATTGTTAAAGAGGTTGTGCTGAAATGGGACATCCTAAAATTATGCCCATGGGGGATATATACTTTTTTTTGATTATTTATTTCTAGGAATTCCTGGTCTAGTATTTTAGGGAATCTTAATTAAGAAAAGAGGATGAATATTCCAGTCAACTGCTGCAGCATTACTGTAGGGATGGGTGAAAATGACCACATGAGAACAGACTGTCATCGGGCAGGTTTGTAATCCATGAACTGGTTTGTGGAGCAGGCGGTTCCACTGGTAATGAGGCAGCAGGTATTGCCTTTGGCCTGTACATGTAAAGTTTTCCACGTAATTTGTAGAATATTAAAGGGAAAGGGAAAGCCTGGTAGAGCTTTAAAATAGTATTCCTTTAAAGTCTTACCCCAAAGGAGTTAAATCTGTTGTGTGTTCCTCAAGGTATGATTCAGACCTGTTTAGAGACACCCCCTTCCCTGGCCCTAATTCATTGTACTGTGTTGCTAATAGAAGGCAAACAATGTATTTCCTTACCACTAGGAGAGAGAAAATATCACCCAAAGGCTCCATTTCTCTCTCCTAAGAAGTAAGCCTTCTGGGACCTCCCTGGTGCTTTTAAATACAACAGAGCATGGGAATGTTGGGGATGGTTTGGCCAATAAGGTACTTAAAGACGACGAAATCCTGGGATCCTGGAATTCCTTGAGCTCAGATAAAGTATCTGAAGGGCTGACAGTTTTACATACGCAGATTTTAAAATCTCCCATTTTGTAAGAGACAAGGCATTTAGCTCTTGTTTTAACACCAGCAATTTGAAGCTATCACTGAGAGAGAAAATATGACCTGTGACGTTTCACGGCATATGTAAAACCTTACCCATTTTTCAAGTTACTCTCATTTGCTTAGTCATTTACTGAAATAAGATTTCTTATGAGATAAAACACCACAGCCACCACATACACAAACAAAGCAGTAACTAACGGTTGCCTCAACTACCTCATCATAAGAAATTCATTTGTTTTTTTCCAAGACCAATTATTTGTATATTTGGAACTTGATGTCTTTGCAAGTTAATAATTGGTTCGTTAAATCAGGACTAACTTGCATGTGAACAAAATTATTCCCATTCTGGACCCATTCTTTTTCGAAGTTGGAACTTCAAGCAGTAGAGTTGATTATTCTTTGTTTGTATTTTACTATTGTTAAATTATTTAAACAAGGAGGCCATTGGACTGAGGCGGCTTTAATGCCCTGGCCGCCTCTGTAGGCAAATCAAATCTAAGCCTGTAAATGTCTCAAGCTTATGGATTTGAAGCCAATGGATAACCAATCACAAACAGCCAACTAAATTAAGCTGCAACCAATCAAATAACTTCCTTCCTTTGCTTCTGCCATTGCCCTGCAGCCTCTCTCCCCCAGCTCCTGTCAGTGGAGCCCTCCTAACCACTTCTGGTTTGTTGCCAACCTGGTTCAAATAGATTTTTGCTTAAATAAAATCTTAAAATTTTTGATATGCCTCAGTTTATCTTTTTAACAGCATTAACCAATTTCCCACTCCCTATTGCCTAGTCAGGTTGATAAGGCATTTGCAGAATCATATATTCTTAGAATTTCCCTATGACTTTGTGAGTAGAAGATTAATTCTTTTGCTGTACAAGGTAACAATAATATCTACCTTATTAATACAAGAATAAAATGAGTTAGTATAGGCAAAGCGCTTTTTAAAAGAGTTTCTGACACATAGTAAGTGCTCAGTGTAAGTTGGTTATAATTACTACTTCATTGCTTTGGTCCTGATCATCATATTTCACCTAAATATCAGCAATAACCTATTAATTTTTTTTTTTGCCATCAATTTTATCTCCCTCTAGTCTTTTGTCTACAGAACAAGCCAGAGTTATTCTCTATAATGTGCAAATGTGCTACTCCCATTGCTTTAGCAGCTTCCTGTTACTCACAAGATATAATCTAAACTCCTTACTATTACCATCTGGTTTCTCTTTTGTCCTCCTGCCTTATCTTGGATCCCTCTACCTCAAAATCTTTTAATTTTATTTGTAAAATAAATTTATTATTAATTTTATTTGTAAAACCAATGTGTAAAAAAATGAATTATTAGCTTCAACTTTTTGTTATTAATAATCAATTTATAAAATAGTGGATTAAAATTTCCCCTGCAATTAACTCTACTTACAAATTTAGTTATTTTACATTCCCTTAAGTGTTTTGAACTACATTTAAAAATTTTAAATGTCTTGATCTTAGATATCTTAGAAAACAAGTAAATGTGTTTTTTTCTTAGTGATAAAAATACATAACATAAAGCTTAGCATTTTTATCATTTTTAAGTGTATAGTTAGTTCATATTGTTGTACATTCACATTATTGTGCAGATACATTTTTACCTAGAGCTTTAAAAATAGTCTTTCTGGGGCGCCTGGGTGGCTCAGTTGGTTAAGCGACTGCCTTCAGCTCAGGTCATGAACCTGGAGTCTTGGGATCGAGTCCCGCATCAGGCTCCCAGCTCCACAGGGAGTCTGCTTCTCCCTCTGACCTTCTCCTCGCTCATGCTCTCTCTCACTGTCTCTCTCTTCTCTCAAATAAATAAATAAAATGTTTAAAAAAATAGTCTTTCTAATCACTGAACAAATTTTCTAAATTTGATAAACCAAACTTATAAATGTTAAAAATAGATTCTTCAAAAATTCATATTCTAATTTAATTATTTTATATCCTTTACATTAAAAAATATCAATTAGATATTTCAATTAGATTTAATTGAAATTAGATTAATTTAAATCTAATTCAAATTAGATATTTAAAATCATATGTCAGATTCTCTTAAACATTTGGAACTTGAAAAATACATTAAAAAAAATTTCCAAAATTTACTTATGAGAACAGGTAAGATTTTATTATCACCTTGGTGCAAAGGAACAGCATCCTAATAGGCCAGTTAAAATATTCATTTTCTGTAGGAACATTACACAGAAAAAGAGAACAGTCACATAATCAATGTTAGATTTGTCAAGGAAAAAATGCAAAGATTTGGAAATGGACAAAAGAGATGATTGCCCTTTTAAATACATGTTAGGATTCCTGCAGGGATTATCTGACACAATAAGGCTATGTAACTTTGGTTGTTTTTCTGTATCAATTTCATAACTGTAGGGTTAGAAATTAAATTGTAGAAAACTGGTATTTCTCCTATGATTCTCATTCACAGCAATACAAGTGAAATATGTCATGTAGAGATACAATTTGTTTTTACTCTGTGGAAAAGATCATTTTAAATTTTATATTTTAAGTTATTAATGAGTTTTCATTAGCAAATTCATTTTAGCAGTCTTGATTGCCTATACATATATATATCTGTGCTTTAAATTCTCATTTCAACCAGTTTTCATACCTTATTGATTTCCTCATTAATTAATGAGTTAAAATAAAATATTTGACAGTATTCATTTCATACTTTTAGAAGTCATGTTCTTAATTTAAAAAAAAAATTCATAGTTTCAGAGATTAGATTTTGAAAATAGAATGTCTGTTTAAAAATATCTTGACTGACAATTGACGGCATGTTAAGAGTGAACGATTTACTAGTAGAACAAGCCATAATCCTTATAAAGTTCTTTGGAAAATTATTTATGCATTTTATAAACAGTGGGGCTTTATTCCAAGAAGTCATGAATTACAGCATGGAAAACATATCTGTTTCATACCAGTGTTGAAAAAGTTACAAACTTATATAATGCTTCCAAAAATTATTCCCAACATTCCTGAGGTTACAAAACCACTTACCCATTTCTGGTTGTCCTTGAAGCAGAGTCCCAGGTTGATTCAACCCAAGTCACAGGTAAACATGTAAACATGCCGAGTATTCCCATCTCTTTCCAAGGAATTTTTTAAGTTATGATTTTTTGGTGTGTGTATGATATGCTTCCTTACCTTTTCTTTTCTTTTCTCTTCTCTCTCTCCTTTTTTTTTTTTTTTTTGGCCTTTCTAACTTTTCATTCCTTGATTTTGATAGACAGAATCCCTTATTGTCTAACTAGTTAAACCTAGTCTCTTTACTTTATAGTTGAATTCAACAAGTCTTTTTATTGCCTGATTGGATTATTTATTCTTCTCTTTCTCATTAGACACCATTCTTTCCCTGACACCTGTCTTCATTCTGCTCGAGCTCGTACAGAACCATTCCCCCTAGTACACCAAACAAACACTCCCCCTAGTACACAAGGTTGTCTTTTGCCTTCAGATCTTTGTACCTACACCTGCAATCATCCTGTCCCTACTTCTGAGATGAACTACTCTGGCAGGTTTTCTTGCTCTGAAACTCAGGGTTAGGTTTCTTTCGTGTGTATATTTGCATCTGTATATATATATCTCCTACAGGGAGCTGTATATATATCTCTCCTACAGGGCTTATTATACTGCGTTGTAAATACCTGTTGGCTCGCCTGTTATCTCTACTAGACTTTAATCTTCTTGAGGATGGTGACAACATCTTTTCACAGTTGGAGCTTTCACACTAAAGAGAGGCCCCATAGAAAGTGCTCAATACATAGGAGAAAAAAAATAGATTAAGTTCAGGAAACAGCTCTGAGACTGCAACACTGTAGTCTGATTTTAAAGATTTTGTTTATTTATTTGTCAGAGAGAGAGAGAGAGAGCAAGCACAGGCAGACAGAGTGGCAGGCAGAGGCAGAGGGAGAAGCAGGCTCCCCGCCGAGCAAGGAGCCCGATGCGGGACTCAATCCCAGGATGCTGGGATCATGACCTGAGCCGAAGGCAGCTGCTTAACCAACTGAGCCACCCAGGCGTCCCCTGTAGTCTGATTTTAAAACAAAGATTCAACGAACACTTTAAGGATAAATCCACATCGTTAAAGCTACTAAGGAATCTAAGGCAACTTTAGTAGAGGTTTTGCTGGTCTTGCCCATTTATTGACCTTATCTAATCATTCTCCATCATTAGTGGGGTTGGGTCACTACCTCTTTTATTGAACTATCCTGAGAGTACGGATGGCAAAAGGCACTTGTGACCTTATTAAAAGTGCTTACGGTGGCCAGATGAGTACCTCAAACCAGAAATCAAATTTCCTATTGTCGCAGAAATATACACCAACTCCTCTGCCCATACGGACAAGAGATTTATGTCACAATAAATAATGAAACAACTTTAAGGCATCGTATTTCAGCAGCTGTTAGTTTGGTGTTTCCTACTGCAGCAAACCTGCTTCCATGGAGTTTTCACTGGTGTTAAAGGGAGGCCCTCACTCCAGGCCTTTTCTATATGTGAGGACTCATTCCTCTTTTTCCTTTTGTTTTGCTTCTTAAAAAATTTCTTTTTAAATTTTGAATTGGACTGTCCCAGATTTCCAGTGTTTCTGTGGCAATCCAGTTTGCTATGACCTGGAGACTTACAAAGAAAACAATTAGCATTTTATGTTTAGCTGCAATTCTCAATGTATCAACCACATGTGATTGCACCATATTTCTGCTGAGTGATTCCCTGATTAGTGAGGGTCACAGATGCTCTTGTTGCATTCTTGGAATCACTATCTGAACAAAAATAAAGCTAACGTGCTTTTCTTTAGTTATAATAAATTTTCAGGTACCACACAAACCATGGAAATAGTCAATGACAACAGATGCTACCAATTATTTTGCAGTTCTGTATTAGGAAAGAAAATTGGGGATTGAAAATGCATACCAAATTTCTTTCTTTCTTTTATATTTAAATTTTGTGGGAAAATGATAACTGAAAGAAGTGAAGTAACAGAGAATTATGACAGTATGTGGGAAACTGTACAGAATACTTTTATAATTCTAATATTAGGGAAAAAGTTGATACATACCTTTATATTGCCTTGGGTAATTATGAGTTATGTTTATTGTGTTTTGAGGGGTGTGATTTGATTTTAAGAGCCAGACTGATGTTGCAAATTTTCTTCCAAAGAAAAGAACATTCTGAGAGTCCTCTCAACATTCTTGAATTATTTGCTTTGAACATTGTGGGTGTCGGGCATTCATTTTGTGTTATCTTGACCCTTCCCTAACCAGGCACCAAAATCTATTTTTCCAGTTCTGTGGTTAGTCTGTCTGCCAAGGATTTGATTTGATTTGATTTGATTATTTTATTTTATTTTTTAAAGATTTATTTACTTGAGAGAGACAGAGAGTGAGTGGGGGTGGGAAGGAGCAAAGGGAGAGGGAGAGAGAGTCTTCAGCAGACTCCAGGTGCTGGGGGCAGAAACCATTGTGGGGCTCAATCTCATGACCCTGAGAACATGACCTGAGCTGAAACCAAGAGTCAGATGTTTAACAGACTTCACCACCCAGGTGCCCTGACAAATATTAAAATGCATTTTAGTTTGTCATATCTAATATATTTAATGAAAGTATTTTCTTACGGTCTATTCTGATAATGAGAAAATATCTGTAGAATGAAACTCACTGGCTTGTAAAGAATACCTTCTCATACCCCATTTTGATGTGTTACGTTATGAAATTGAGTGAGGTTTTCTTCTTTCTTCTAATTATTATTTGTTTTATCCTATATAAAATGTTAGAAACTAGGAAGAATAATAGATATTTTATTTTTACTTTTTTCATTCTCAAGAATTAAAAGAAATATATGACTTAACTCTTTGAGGGTAGAAATGAGAAGAATGTGTAGATGAAGTATTCCATGTACTAGGAAAAGCTAATCTGAAAGTTGAGTTATTTTTAGAAAGAATTGCTGGATTATTTTATTTTATATAATATAGAAGTATATTACACATACAATTAATATCAACTTTCAAAGTATCTTACTTCACCCATGAATGGTTGCCAGTTAGGAGATTTTATAACAGGGGTGTAAGGTCACAAAATAGCAATGGTTTTTGTCTTTAAAATATCTTTTGGTCAATTTCACCCCTACTTCAATTTTTTTTGAGACATTAATCAATTCTGGGGCATTGTGAGCCATTGTGGCATTGATGTTAGGTTCTTTTTTTTTAAGATTTTATTTATTTATTTGACAGAGAGAGATCACAAGTAGGCAGAGAGGCAGGCAGAGGGGAAGGGGGAAGCAGGCTCCCTGCTGAGTGGAGAGCCCAACATGGGGCTCGATCCCAGGACCCTGAGATCATAACCTGAGCCGAAGGCAGAGGCTTTAACCCACTAAGCCACCCAGGCACCCCTCTTTTCAGTTTCTTAATACTACCACTTTGGGCTTTGGTATTTCCTTTCATTAAAAAAAATACCATGCTGCTACAGTCTACAATAACATCTACTTTTAAGATTAAATACAGTCTAAAAATCTATCATAAGCCTAATATTTAATGGTTGTATAAAATTTAGTTGCATGAACTTAACCATAATTAACTTTTTCTTCTTTTCTTCTACTCTATTGCTATTCCAAGTACCACTGCAGCAATATTTTTTTGTTTGCATTTCTGATTATATTCTTATGATGGATATCCAGAAGTGAGATTACTTGTTCAAATATTAGAAGTATTGTAAAGCCTTAAACTTCGGAATACATATAGCATAGTCTTTTAAGAAAGGTTGTGTTGCTTCCTGATGTGTATAAAAATGTTTTTCTTAAAACAGACTTGCCAGCATTGAGTATATTCTTGAAAAATTACTCTTTGATAGTGTACATATATTATGCAATTTACAAAGCTCAATAATGCTGAAAAATAACAAAAATGTAATTGTTTTCAATTGCAAAAATAATGACTTTTCCACATTAAAGGATGCAAAGTGGCTATGAGACTGTGGTAGAGCTAGAGTGCCAACACTCTATACCCATTCTCCCCTCCCCGTGCTTCTCAAGGGACCTAGGACAATGACGCAAGCCAGGATTCTAACTTCCAGTTAATTGAGGGCATGTCTTGGGGCTTTAAGATTTGGAACTCTAGGTACGTAAAGAAAAGGGAGTGAGGTGACAGATGCCACAAGGAAAGTAGCAACTGGCCCCAAGAGTATGTCTCTGTAACTTCACAGTACAGGTGGAGGTACATTTATGGCAATTAAGACTATATTATAATGCTAGAATGCTTAGATATTATAATGACAACATCAGAGACTGAGTGGGAATTGTAGAAGATTCAGGATATGGCAGACCTTGTTAGAATCCTGTCTCTGTCCCTTATGAACAATGTTGTCTTGGGCAACCAATCTGAGCCTTATTTTTCTTAAAGAAGATAATAGCCACATAGTAAGATTATTATAAGAAATGAGTGTTCTAATGTAAGTAGATAACAACTCAGTTTAAATGTACCTAATAATGATGGTTATCAAAAGAAATGATGGATGGATTGGGTGTCATAGTATAGATTTAATGATGGGGTCTATAGATTTTAAAGCATCAGGAAGCCAAAGAATAACAGAAATTTGGAGGAACCTGAAAAACGTTGTGAACTAAGTGAAAATATTTTAGGGCTTTGGTGGGCGCTTGGGCATTTTTCGAGTTACCTGCAGGATAACTCACTCTCCCAGTGGTAATGCTTAAGGGAGCAAGGGCCCAGATATGAATGCTGGGGCTGCCTTACCTGCTGCGCCTTTAACTTCAACCTCTAGTTGAATTACTCTTATCAGAAACTGCGTTTCTGGAACTACAGAATTAGGGAATGTCAGGCATTTATTGAGATTGCCCTAACTGAGGGCATGTAGGAGGAAGGCAGTATCTTGGTGTGTTGAGCTGACACAGAAGTTGGAGCTGAGATATGGCTGTAGCCAAAATGTGGTCTTAGAGAAATTCTGCCTCTGTGTTTAGAAGACACAGATGGTCTTTACTTCAAACTCATTGTGGTTAAGAGACTATAAAGAAAAGCTTCATGGTAAACAGTTTTCTAAAAATTGATAGACAGTAAATTGTAATGAGATACAAATGGTTTGAGTTTTCCAAGGTCAATATGCCAGGTCTAGACCCATCATTTTATATTCACAAGAAAAGAAACATTAAACATGTGCTGACATGTAATGCCACATTTGATTAATTTTGACTATTATTAGGATTGTCAGTAATCCCTGTAGCTAAATTAATTGTGTAGACATAGCATCGATTATTGAGATGGGAACATTGATGTGTCAGCTATGCCCACCACTGGCAAATCATTTCAGCGCCATATAGAAAAGCAGAGTTTGATATCCTGTAAAATTCTTTTAATAAAACCCCCTATTAGAGCTAGCCCTGTTTAAATGGACCATTATGATTAGGAAAGGGACTTTGGTTTCCCCAAAGAGGAGTCTTCTACTAATGAGGATTAATTTGAGAATTAGGGAAATTACTTAGAATCAGAAACAGCTGAAAGGAAAAGGTTTTAAAGATTTAAATTGGGTTGAATGTGGCTCAAAAACTGAAATTGTTCTTTGCAAGAAATGTCATTAACCCAAACTAAAGGATTAGCAGAGGACTGTAAAAAGGTAAATGAAGCATTTCTCATTAAGATAGTTTCTTTGGACTGAGTAAAGATGAATGCAGTGTGCTGTTCTTGTATGATTCGCTGGTAAAATATTAGTTGGGCAGAAGGAGCAACACAGACTTAATATGTTTTGTTTTTCTTATTTTTTTTTCTATGTTACATGGAATTTTTGTTCCACAAGGGGATGTTCATAGGACATTACTAAAAATGACACAGGAATGAACAGGACCATATACCTCTAGAGTTGGTTGGGATTTTCATTTGACTTTCTGCCCTGCAGCTGTCTCCCAAATTGTAAGTTGGTGTCTGTGCTTGAATAAATCAAGGCGGGGTGGGGGGGGGATAAAATAAAATAAAAAAATAAATCCAGGTAGGGGAAACGCAGGATGTCAAGAATCACCTCATTCCCTTTGCCGTTAGCACCAAATGTTAGAAAGCCCTTCCCTGTGGAACAAACAAAAATGATTGCTGCGCCCCACCTGGTGTTCGCTCTCCGTAGCAGAATCAGTCTCCTGTTACCTATCTACTCTTCTGCTTTTGGAGCGATAGCGATAGAGGAGAGAACCACGACCTCAGAGTCCCTTCTAAGAATTTGATGGGGAATTTGTGAAGTCCTTAAGTAAAGGCTTAAAAGTTAGGTTTTCTATGCAGCCATCAAAAGAAATGAAATCTTGCCATTTGCGACGACATGGATGGAACTAGAGGGTATCATGCTTAGCGAAATAAGTCAATCGGAGAAAGACAACTATCATATGATCTCCCTGATATGAGGAAGTGGAGATGCAACATGGGGGGTTAAGGGGGTAGGAGAAGAATAAATGAAACAAGATGGGATTGGGAGGGAGACAAACCATAAGTGACTCTTAATCACACAAAACAAACTGAGGGTTGCTGGGGGAAGGGGGGTTGGGAGGAGGGGGGTGGGGTTATGGACATTGGGGAGGGTATGTGTGATGGTGAGTGCTGTGAAGTGTGTAAACCTGGCGATTCACAGACCTGTACCCCTGGGGATAAAAATATATGTGTATAATAAATTTTAAAAAAAAGTTAGGTTTTCAGTTCTTTGAATAGTTAAGAGGAAAGTCTCGCTAGAAGGCTTTTTTTCTTTAGGCAAACAAATTTTCAACAATTATGAAAGCAAGACACCATCTAGTATAGGGGACGAAATGGGTAAAAGAGACTAAAAGTTAATAAAGGAAAAGGGATTTGGCTTTCACTTGTGGTGATCTAAAGGCTGGAGTTTGAGATTCTGGGACTTGGGGAAGAAATGAGAATATATGTGGTGTCCAAACACATGGTGTGGGCAAATTAACTCTAAGAACATTGGTTTTCGTTTGTTCGTTTGGTTGGTTTTGAATAATAAGTCTTCTCAGCAAATCAGAGTTTTCTGTGAAAGCCCATTCTGTAACAACATTGTGTGATGGTGCTTTGTGAAATGACAAGGGGATGGCGTAGGGTGAAAAAAAATCCAGGAAGAACATGAGGCAACAAAGCAATGGGAACAGGGGCAGCCGGAGAGAGCAGAAAAATGGCTTATAGAATGTAAGCAACTCCCCCCACTCCAGGAAATCGTGGAATTGTGGGGGAAGGGAGGAGCGTTACTCTGTTTGGCTATTAAAGGAGAAGAAGATTGCAGAGGACATAGAGTCATTTGGGTTACAGTAGCCATTGATTATATAGCACTAATTGATTTTAGTTTTTAGAAGCCTCCTTGAGTAAGTTTGATACTATGGACACAATAACTTTTCTAAAATATTTAAAAGCAGCTTTGTCTTTCCCCATCTGGACAGATGCAACTCTATTAAGCGTTCCATGAATACTTTGGCTCCAAGTCTTCTCTCACCATCTTGGACTTGGTTCTCTGACATGCAAACTTTTCTCAATACCTCTCTTAAAATGTCATACTTAAAATAGAGCTTAGCATTCCAAGACTAGTTTATTCAAGAGAAGACATGCAAACTCCCTTTTTCTGAGTTTTGTACTTCTAGCTTTGCAGACTGAAACGGAATCAATTGTTATTGTAAACACTACTGACTCATTTTTCAACTCCCTTTTAACCCAACACCTGATTTTTTTTTCAACACCTGATTTTTTGACACAGAGATATTTTCTATTCATACCTCCCTTATTCTTTAGGTATGGAGTTCACGTTTTTTAAGACTAAATTTTATTGTGCACATATATCCATTTTAATTGTTTCTTGAATTCACTCTGGATATTGATATATGCTCTGGAAAGATTTTATAAGGTTGCAAGATGTATATACTTTTTTCTTTTTTTGGCTTTACTGAGGTATAATTAACAGATTGTAAGATATTCCAAGTGGACATTGTGGTGATTAGCTGTACATGTACACTGTGAAATGATTCCCATCATCTAGTTAATTAAACACCCATTGCCTAATTACTTTATTTATTTATTTATTTGTTGGTGAGAACATTTAGGTTCCACTCTCAGCAAATTTTAGTGATCATGCACAGTGTTATCAACTATAGTCACCATGTTGTACATTAAACCCTGAGACCTTATTCATCTTATAGCTCTAAGTTTATCCCTTTTACTGATCTCACCCCATTTCCTACACCTGCTATATCTTGGCAACCACTTTTTTACTTCCTGTTTCTATAGGTTTGACTTTTTTTTTTTTTTTACCATGCAATATTTGTCTTTCTCAGTCTCGTTTATTTCACTTAGCATAACTCCCTCAAGCCCTGTCCATATTGTTGCAAATGGCAGGTTTTCTTTTTTCCCATGGCTTAATAATATCCCCTTGTATATATACACTACATTGTCTTTATCTATTCATTTATTCATGGCACCTAAGTTGTTTCCATGTCTGGGCTATTGTCAATAATGCTGCAATGAACATGAGGCTGTAGGTATCTTTCTGAGTTAGTGTTTTCAGTTGCTAAATCCCCAGGAGCAGAATTACTGGACCATATGGTTTTATTTTTATTTTTATGTTTTTGAGGAACCTCCATACTGTTTTCCGTAGTGGCTATACTAATTTGCAATTCCATCAATAGTGCTCAGGGGTTCTCTTTTCTCCGCATCTTTGTTGATATTGTAAAGTTTTATCTCATCTTTTTGATGGTGGTCATTCTAACAGATGTGAGGCAATACCTCATTGTGGTTTTGATTTGCATTTTCTTGATGATGAGTGATGTAGAGCATCTTTTCACGTACCTCTTAGCAATTTGTGTGTTTTCTTTGGAAAAAGAGCCATTCACTTCCTCTGTTCTTTTATTTTTTATTTTTTAAAGATTTTATTTATTTGACACAGAGAGAGAGAGAGAGAGAGCAAGCACAAGCAGAGTGAGAGGGAGAAGTAGACTCCCTGCTGAGCAGGTATCCTGATGTGGGGCTCAATCCCAAGACCCTAAGACCCTGACCCAAGCTGTAGGCAGATGCTTAACTGACTGAGCCACCCAGGCACCCTGTTCCTCTGTATTTTTTAAAATGAATTGTTATTTTCCTTTTGAGTTTTATGAGTTTCTTACGTAGTTTGGGAGTTAGCCCCTTTTTTGATACACAAATATTTTCTCCCATTCTATAGGTTGCCTTTCCATTTTTGATGGTGTCCTTTGCTGTGCAGAAGCTTTTTAGTTTGATGTAGTCCTACTTGTTTATTTTAATCTACTTTCTTGTCCATGTTGACAATACTCAAAAGAACAAAGTAGAGGATAAAACATGGTATGTCATTGTTTAGACACAGTTGCTCAATCAACTACACATCTGTGTAAACATACAACATTTGGGTCTCCTATCTCTTATTGACCCAGAGATTCTGAAGGAGAAAGCAGCTTCCATAATCAACAGAACCTTATGCCACATATTATATAATTTTAAATTTCAATTCACAGAGAGATACAAGGTTTTACTCAAATAAGAAGATACTATAACTTGTTATGGACCTTCAATATTTTACACATACTGTGACCTCTTTCATATTGATGCTATTAGTATTGTTTTTAAATAGCTTTTTTGACATTTGCCAACTTAGTACTTGGAAGTTCATTTTCTTCTAACCTCTGTGTAATAAGAGGTTTTACTTTCTCTACCTGAGTGTTGTGAGATCCTGCTCCCCTCTGTCCTCAAGACAATTCTGGGAAGGTTTCTCAGACTGTGCTTTTATACTAAAGAAAGTTTGTAGCTTTAATTTGTGAAGAACTAAGATGTGGTATTTGCCCAACTTCTGTCTGGTGGTTATTTTCTTCATTCACCCTGCATGTAAGCCGTCAGTAAATGATACAGTCCTAAAGAATTTTCAAAAATACTCTAACCCCTTTCCTTATTCTAGGCCAAGAGACCATTCCGACTTGCTTAATATAATTCAGTATAAATGTAATTTACATATTATATTATATGTTATATAAGTGACATATAAACATGGTCTTGTTCTAACAAGTTAGTGTAAATGCTATATAAACAGTTTGATTCGGAGCAGGGAGCTTGATGTGGGGCTTGATCCCAGGACTCTGGGATCATAACCTGAGCCAAAGGCAGAGGATTTAACCCACTGAGCCACCCAGATGCCCACACAGTTTGATTCTATCAGAGTCTCAGCTGTATTTACATCACTATCTTCTTGTGTTAGTCGTTGTCTTAGTTAGAGTCAAATTCACTGGTGTTGTTTTCATGAAATGGGATTTATCACAGAGTGTTAGTTGGCTCAGAGTATTTCTGGGTGTGGACCAAGGCAGTATTACACAGACAGAAGTGACACAAGTAGAAGAAACGCCCGGGCATATCATGGCATGATTCCCAAAGAAATCGCGCACTCTTACTACAGCCTTCTGTTATTCCACACATACTCACCAAACCTCCTCTAGAGCTGCTGATAAAAATCTTAGGGCCAGGGACGTCTAGGTGTCTCAGTTGGTTAAGCGTCTGCCTTCGTCTACTGTGCAATGAGGGCAGGAGGAGTAAGCCAGGAACAACAGGCTCCTCTAGCTTGCCTCCTACTACCACCTTAAAAGGCAATAAATTTTAGAAAAGATACAGCAACTCCATATAGGGGGGCACTTTGAGCCCTAGCAGGGCTGGCTGATGGTGAAGAAAGTAGATAGTGGATAAAGGAAGAGAAGGAATTAGGCTCTAGGAATTAGTGATTAGGAATTAGGAATTAGTGACCCCAGGGTCCTGAGATTAAGCCCTGTGTCGGGCTCCCTGGTCAGCAAGGAGTCTTCTTCTCCTCCTCTTCCCTCTGTTCTCTCTCTCTTTCTCTTCCTCAAGTAAATAAGTAAAATCTTAAAAAAGAAAATCTTGGGCTTTCTTGACCATAGTGTCAGATCTGTGTAGCCCCTGCTCACAATCTTCAAAGTCTCCTCTATCAAAGTCTCATTAATGAGTCTGTTAGTGGAATGTAGTCAAATGAAGAACCTAGCCACAGGCAACTTGGGAAATGTAGACTTAATTTTCCAACCTCCAGTGAGCAGGGAGATAGACTGTAAGACTGCTGGAGTGGTGGGAAGCAAATCAACCGGCAGTGTGTGCTGTAGTGATCCCTAGGGCCATCTGACATGTGTATGTACTCTTCTTCCAGACTTGAACTTCCAGGTAGCAGTGGGAGCCAGCAGCATGCTACAATTGTTCCTTTACAATTGTAAAGGAACCTAGTATAAAGGAACCATTCTTTTTGTCATCAAAGAGAGGCTTACCTTCTCCCCAAAGGGGAGGCTCAGTATGTCATCAGCCATTACCTGATGTTCATAATTCCCCTTGTCCAGTCCCTATTCTGGATTAATATACTTAATTTTGTAATAAATTGATAAAGTTTATCATCACCAGCTTATCTTTTAAACTAGTAAGAGAAATGGAAAGGGGGGGGCAAAGTAGTCAATTGGTAAAGGAAGGAAAATCCCTAATTCCTAATTCCTTCTCTTCCCTTATCCATTATGTAATTTCTTTACCCTCAGCCAGCCCTGCTAGGGCTCAAAGTGCTTCCCAATAGGGAGTTGCTGTAGCTTTTCTAAAATTTATTGCCAGTTAAGGTGGTACTAGGAGACAATCTAGAGGAGCTCATTGGTTCCAGGCTTACTCCTGTTGCCCTCACTGCACAGCACAATCTTTACTTCCTCTTGAAAATAAGTATCCATGATCCTGGTCAATAGAGTGATTTCCAGCCTCTTGGTCCAAGGACATCAGAAAATAAGATTGGCCAAACTGCAGGTTCAACATAGATTTTAGTAGAACCATTATGTCCCCATGCCTGAACAGCTAAAATCTTCAGCAAGTCAAAGTATTTGTTATTTGAATTGACCTGAATAAATTTCCAGGAGATGAATCAACTTTTTATGTGTGTAGAATCTCTGCTAATCGTGTTATGATTCCTTCTAGCTGGAAGGTTCTAGCTGTTGTTTTTCCTGTCTATGTCCAAGTGTTCTCTACCGTTCTCTCCTCAAGTCAGTGCATCTTCATGTGTATTTCACTCTAGCAAGGTAGAGTGGTTAGTGAATAACAGGTGATCCTTCCATAAAAAACATTGTTTTTTCATCCTGACTTCAAATTAGATTCATTTGAAAAGAGAGTAAAAAAAAAAAAAAAAAGTGGGACACCCCACCCCCCAACAAAAACCCCAAAACAAAAACAAATAAAACTCATACTTGGGCTCTACTTAAGACCTGCTAGAACAGGAGTTCTTGAATGGGACCCAAGCGTCAGTATTCTTTAAAAATGGCTTATGTTATTCTCATGTGCTGCCAGATTTGAGACATGTTATAAAACTATAGGCCTGATCAGAGCTTCCAAAACTCTTTTTTTTTTAAAGATTTTATTTATTTATTTGACAGAGAGAGAGATCACAAGTAAGCAGACAGGTAGGCGGGGTGGGGGGTAGCAGGCTCCCTGCCTAGCAGAGAGCCCGATGCAGGACTCGATCCCAGGACCCCGAGATCATGACCTGAGCCGAAGGCAGTGGCTTAACCCACTGAGCCACCCAGGCGCCCAGAGCTTCCAAAACTCTTATTGTTGACGTGTACCTTTGGGTAGAAACACCTAAAGCAGCTCAGTCAATGAACACTAAAACCTTTTAAATACCCATAGACACTTTAACTGTTATATGTATGTAATATTACCTGTTTACTGGAGATGATATTTAAAATCAGAAGTTAAAAAGAAGAAAATGATCATCACTTATAATTCCCTCAAACAGAGGTCACCAATGTAGATATTTAGACAATTAGATTAGAAAAAAAACACAGAATCTTTAAAATTTTTTTTTAAATTCTAGTGAGTTAACATACAGTGCAATATTGGTTTCAGTAGAATTCAGGGATTCATCCTTTATATACAACACCCAGTGCTCCTCACAGCAAGTGTCCTCCTTAATCCCCATCCCCCATCTAGCTCCTCCCCCACCTGCCTCCCTCCATTAACCCTCTGTTTGTTCTCTATCTTTAAGTCTTTTATGCTTTTTTCCCTCTCTCCTTCCCCTCCCTTTTTCCTCTTTTCCATAGGTTCATCTGTTTCGTTTTTTAAATTCCACATTTGAGTGAAATCACATGGTGTTTGTCTTTCTCTGACTATTTCACTTACCATAATACATTCCAGCTCCATCCATGTCATTGCAAATGGCAAGACTTCATTCTTAAAAAAAAAAAAAAAAAAAAAAAAGACTCAAATATAGAGAACAAACTGTGGTTGCCAGAGGGGAGGTGGGTGGGCGGATGACTGAAATAAGTGAAAAGAGTTAAGGGTAAACTTATCATAAAGAGCACTGAGTAATATAAAAATTAAAAAAAGAAGAAAATAAAAATAATAAAGTGCGTAATATGATAAAATGTGAAGTATGTGTACTGCTATGGTCTGAAAATGTTTGTGTCCACCAAAATTCATATGTTGAACTATTAACCCCACAGTTGATGGTATTAGGAGGTGGAGCTTTTGGAAGGGGATCGGTGCCTTTATAAAGGGGGCTCCAGAGAGATCCCTTGCTCCTTCTAACATGGGAGGACACAGCCAGAAAGCATTGGCTATGCCCCAGGAAGATGGGCCTCACCAGAATCTGCCCATGCTGGTGCCTTGATCTTGGACTTCCCAGCCTGCAGCACTGTGTTTTATAAAAGCTACCCAGTCTATGGTGTTTTGTTATAGCAACCCAAATGGACTAAAATATGTGTACTTGTGAAACTATCACCAAAATCAAGATAATGAACAAATTCATCACTCCAACGAACTTCCCCTTACTGTTTACAATCTCTCCCACCTGACTCATCCCTGTCCCTTCCACATCTCTAGACAACAGTGACCTGCTTTCTGTCCCCACTGATTAGTTTGCATTTCTTAAAATTTTATATCAGTGGACTAATACAGTATGTACTCCTTTTTGTCTTTTACTCAGCCTAATTATTTTGAGAGTCATCTAGGGTGTAGTGTGTTCCACTAGGTTACTCCCCCCCACCTTTTTTTTTTAAATTGCTGTGTAGTATTCAATTACATGGTGTACCACTTTCCTTTATCCATTAACCTATTGATGGCTTTTGGGTGGCTTCTAGTTTTCAGCTATTATAATAAAGCTGCTGCAAATATTCATGTACAAGTCTTTGCAGAAATATAAGCTTTCATTTCTGTGGGGCGGGAAAGTGAAAACGAAATGAAAAGGTGAAGTGGCTGGGTCATATGACAGTGTAGGTTTACCGAAATTGCCAAATTATTTTCCAAAATCTTTGAACCATTTTATATTGCCACTAGCAGCGATGATCTCCTCTTTATCCTCACCAACACTTGCTAGGGCTATTCTTTTTAATTTTAGCCACCTTAGTAGGTATAAATTGTGTGTAGTATATCTCACTGGAGTTTCAACTTGTATTTCCCTGATGACTAATGATGCTGAGTGCACTTTTTTGCGTGCTTATTTTTTACCTATAAATCATCTTCAGTGGGTGCTTGTTCAAATATTTTGACTAATTTTCAATTCATTTTTTAATATTATTGAATCCCGAAAGATGCATATGTATATATACACAATCTTATTATAGAGTCAAATTTTTTATCATACATATGTTCTGCAATTATTTTCTCATGATCTGTGGCTTATCTTTTGTTATTTCAATAGAGTCTTTTGAAAAACAGCTTTAAATTTTGCTGAAGTCCTGATGGATTTTTGACAACACTGAATAATCTCAGGAAGATTTGCTTTAGAATTTGTTATGAACCAGCTATAAAAGTTATTACCAGTAACTGAGAATGTTATGTGTTCTTTGTGAGGAAAATCAGAATTTTTTAATTTTATTTATTCATTTCTGTTTGTTTGTTCTAGAGAGAGAGAGTGGGGAGGAGCAGAGGGAAAGAATCTTTTTTTTTTTTAAAGATTTTATTTATTTATTCGACAGAGAGAGACAGCGAAAGAGGAAACACAAGCAGAGGGGGTGAGAGAGGGAGAAGCAGGTTTCCCACTGAGCAGGGAGCCTGATCTGGGGCTCGATTCCAGGACTCTGTGATCATGACCTTAGCCAAAGGTAGATGCCTAAGGACTGAGCCACCCAGGCACACCAGAGGGAAAGAATCTTAAGAAGGATCTGTGCTCATCAAGGAACCCAACGTGGGGCTTGATCTCGCAACCCTGAAATCAGGATCTGAGCCAAAATCAAGAGTCAGATGCTAAACCAACTTGTTCCCCATGCCAAGGAAAACCAGAATTTTAATGAAGTGTTGCATTTTTTTCTCTGGGAAAATGTCTTGACCAAGGGGGGAAAAAAAAACAAAAACCTCTTCTGTATAATAAATATTTCCTTATTTGATTAGACTTCAAAAAGGAAGCATACTTTGCCTAGAGATAATTCTGAGCTTTTTTCCCACCCTAAGATGAGAAAACACAATGGGAAGTTTTACCACCCCTTGGATTATGCCCTTTTTCATGTGTATGAACTAATAGTGTATCCTTCTTGCCTTTGTTTCTTGTGGGAGACTTGTCTCCTGATCATGATGACCTATGAATTCATGAGTAAGAATGTTTTGGATCTATTCTCCAGAAGTGAATGTAAGTGGGGAAACTGACAGTTTTCTGTGGTTTCCTTTTCTCTTCCTTAGCATAGCTTGGCCAATGCCTCCCATTTATAGTCAGGATTATATTTAGGTCAATACTCTGCATTTTGGGCCAATTTACACACATGGCACTGGTGTTGGTGATCTCTCCATAATGTGGAGACATGAAGAGTTGTAGCATAGAGCTTATTTCCCTTAATTTGAACATTTTCTGAAGCGTGTATTTATGGAAAATTTCCAAGGAAATTTTTGGTTTGAGGGGAAGAAGGGGGTTTCCTTCTAATCCCTCAGACAGATTAATCCATTTCTATGTTTATAATAAATAGCTAATATTTTTGCCTTCGAAGCATTTCTTTTTCTCATAATAGCAATCTGATTTTCCTTTAGGGAACTAACTGCCTCTTCTTTATTCTTAGTTCATGTATTTTAGATGGCTATGACTTCTTCTTCTGGTTCTAGGTGAAGATACATCACGCAAGGTCTGGACTGTAATAGTCTTGCATCCTCCTGGCCACAATGATGGTTTCAAGGGTGGGCATCTGATCCTTTTTTTTTTTTTTTTAAAGATTTTATTTATTTATTTACTTGAGAGAGGGAGGGACTGAGAGCAAGAGTGAGGTGAAGGGGAGATGGAGAACCAGAATCCCCGCTGAACAGGAAACCCGATGTGGGCTTGATCCCAGGACTCCAGGCTCATGACCTGAGCCGAAGGCAGATGGTCAATGACAGAACTATACAGGCACCCCTGGGCACCTGATTCTTATGACCATTGGAAACCTTCTTCTTTTTTTTAAATTAAAATATAGTTGACACACAATGTTATATTAGTTTCAGGTGTACAACACAGTGAATCGACAAGTGTACACATTACTCAGTGCTCACCACAGTAAGTATACAATCACCATGTGTCACCATACAACATTATTATTGTCTATATCCCTATGCGGTACTTTTTATCTTCATGCCTTCTTTATTTTGTAATTGGGAGCTTTCTTAATGGTATTACTGAAAGCATCTGAAAGAGGTCCCAGGATGAAAAGATAGAAGTCTGGAGCTGCTGATAGCCATTTTCCCGCCACATGGGGAGGATATTTCTGAGAATGAAACCAACAGAGAGTGGGAGAGCTAAGAGTTGGATGAGATAGAGGTAGTGCTCCAAAGACGTTTTTGAGACTGTGAACTCTGCCATTGTATCACACTGGTTTTAATTTTTAAACTCAATAAATTCTCTTTCACTTAAACTCATTTGAGTGGATTTTCCTCACTCTAACTAAAAGAATTCTGGCAGAAACAGTGTTTGAAAAAACGAAGCCCTTGATATAGAGGACTCTTATTATAGAGAGTTCTGTTGTATTTTTGTTCTCTGTGACCCACTTCCACTGAAAATATTTGTAGGTTCTATTAATAGAATTTGGTTCTTGTTTGGAATCCAAATAGCCTAGAACTCTAAATGAATTTAGCTATTTATGTTTCTTCCTGTGATGATTTTCTTTTTTTACTCCTAGGGTAAGTAGGAAAATACGGATGGAGAGAAATTAATGCTGGGGTTAGGGTAAGTCATTGAACATGTTCAGGTATAGCCTGGATTCTCGCTTCGCAGATGGGTGGGATGCAGCTGTGAAGTGCCTGTGGTTATGTCTGGATTATCCTGTTCTTTGTCTCTGTGCTCACATTCATGTTTTCTCTTCCTTCTAGTTTGCTTTACTCCTAACCTTATTTCAATACACATCTCAAACTTCATCTCTTTCAAGAAGCTTTTCCTGATCTCTGTAGACATTAAGTGCCCTTCCTCAGTACTGTGTTGATACCCTCTGCTTTTTGTTAATTGTACATCTTATTATGTCTGTATCCTTTAAATGGTAAGCTCTTTAAATGCAACTATTGTGTCTTAGTTCCAGTGTCTGGAACTGTTCCTAGCACAGAGCAGATGCTCTGTAATTGTTCTCTCTAAAGATAAAACAGAACAAACAAAACAAAATGAAACAAAGCAGAAATGAAAGAATAAATAACTGTATTTAACTTCTGGGTGTTGAGGTTGATCTAGATCTGACCAATCCTCAAAATCACCTGGGAATATTTTTCCTTAGCTCCATTGAGATATAACTGACATAAAACATGGCGTGAGTTTAAAGTGTACAATATGCAAGTTTGATACATTTAGATATTGCAAAATGATTACCTCCATAGTGTTAGTTAACACTTCCATCTTGTCATATAATTATCATTTATTTTTTGTGGTGAGAATACTTAACATCTACCTTTTGAACAACTTTCAAGTATATATGCATTATTATTAACTGTAATCACAATGCTGGTCATTAAATCCCCTGAACTTATTTATTTTCTGACAGGTTTATATCCTCTGACCAATATCTTTCCATTTCTCCCACCTGCTCAGACCCTGACATTGGCCATTTCACTCTCTCTTTCTATGAATTCAACATTTTTAGATTCTACATATAGGTGATAACATACAGTGTTTGTATTTCTCTAACTTACTTCACCTAGCATAATGCCTCCAAATTCCATTTATGTTGTTGCAAATGGTAGGATTTCCTTTCTTTTGGGGGGATGAACAATATTCCATTGTGTCTATATATACCATCTTCTTTATCCATTTGTCTTTGGCAGACACTATATTTGTATCTTGGCTATTGTGACTAATACTGCAATAAATGTGGAAGAGCGGATATATTTTTGATAGCCTACTTTCATGTCCTTTGTATATATAAATCTGGGGATAATTTTAAAGAGAAAAATTATTCAGCCAATATCTAGAGCTTGTGATTTAGTGGACATATAAGTCTGTAAGGGCTGTCCTAGCAAAGCGCCACAGGCTGGGTTACTTGAGCAACAGAAATCAATTTTCTCATGATTCTGGAAGCTAGAAGTCAGAGATCAAGGTTTTGGTAGGACTGATTCCTTCAAAGGAGGCCTCTCTCTTTGGCTTTCAGATAGCTGTCTTCTTTCTCTGCTCTCACATGAACTTTCCTCTGTGCCCGCCCATGTCCTAATCTCTCAGATGGACACTAAACATATTGTTTTAGAGATCACCTCAATGACCTTATTTCTCCTTAATTACTTCATTAAAAGCCCTATCTCCAAATACAGTCACATTCTGAGGTACTACTATTAAGGCATACGAATTTTGGGGGAACATAATTCAGCCTGTCACAATGTGTCTGGCCTGGGAAATGGAATGTTGAAAAAGCTCCATAAATAGTGTTGAAGATTAGTCTGGTTTGGAGATCATAGATCTAAATTGTCTTTAACATTTCTGTATCTGTTGAAAAGTGACAAGTTCCACTCTTCTTGCAGTTATGAACGTCAACATTGGTGTTCTGCTTCTTTGTTATCTTGAGACTCAGGCTATGGCAAAATATCCACATACAAAATTTACCTAATTATTTAAGCTACAATAATAATAATTACTATTATTTAATGTATAATAAGTATTATTATTTTTGGCAAAGCCTGGCTGGAAGACCAAGACTGACTATATTACGGAATTATTTTGTCAGAAATACTGCAAATCTGGCTTCTAGAGGAAAATTATTTTTAAAATCAAAGCTTTTTTTAGTTACAAACCATGAGAGCCTGTACATTTATCTCCCATATATGCTTTTTGAGTTTATCAAATGCCCACATGATTATATGCTTCTGAAGAGCTTACTTTCTCAACTCTCATTTATTTGCTCTGTCATTCCAGAGTGATGTATGGGGTTGGGTAGTTTCCAGCACCACACAGCAAGCCCAGCTATTCATAGGAAAGGAGACTCTGTCCTTCACCAGGGTAGCTGGAGCTATCCTCCCTCATAAGCTTTATTAGAGAGTTTTTTCATTCATGGAGTCTAGTAAATGTTTGCTTCCTCCATCGCTTATTGAAAGTCATTGAATATTGTAATTTCTTTCCATTAATCAGCATTATACCTATATGCATGCTGTATGAACAGTGGAAAGGAGTAATGAGGCATGATGTTTACTCTGATGCTTTTGGTGGGAATGTTCATCTTATGAAGAAATGAACTGAAACCTAAAGCATTCTCCCAAGGAGCACCTATTATGCATTCCACTGAATTTGCTTTGTTTTCTTCTCCTTAGGAGAGAGGGTTCCCCCACCCCTTTGGTCAATCGAGTATGGCACAAGGGTAATGACAAGTCTAATAGATGCTGTAAACCACTACTTCTAATGCACAGTGTAATTGAGTCAGAATATAGTGTCTATACTGATGGAGTCCCTGGTACTTTAACGACTGAAATTATGATTAGAAAGATCCAGATAATGCTGACTTCTATTACATTAAACCAGAGTATTATACAATTTTCTTTGCTGAAGCATATCTATTCTTTTCTTTTGAATTATGCAGTGTTGTCTTAAATGGTTTAATATTACTTTGGAATAGAATTCAAAAAACTGTTGGGAGAATTTAACACTTTTGGCAAAACAGATGCAAGCTCAATTTCTAGTGGTATTTTTCAACACTTTCTTTCTATAGAAATTTGCAAGAGAAAGCCTTTTTAAATAGCACCTCTATGTATGACATACCTTCCTCACCAACTGAAAGGGGATAGTGGGGGGAGCTGTCCAATGCCCTGCACATGGAAAGATCATTATCCTAATTGCTGTGTTGTATTCAGAAGCTGTATTTGCACTTTCCACGCCTTCAAGGCTGCAAGGTGAGAAAACACTTTATGGATGGTAGTGAGGGGTGGGAGGTACTATTAAAATAATGAATGCTTCCATAACTCAGACCTAGTGAGGTGTGAGTGAAATATGTTATTTTCTCCCTTTGTGAATAAAGAACATCAATTACTGCTGCAGACTAAGACACTTTTATTTGTGATGTAAAGCCACCCAAAGTAATACTCTAAAACTGTTGGTCTCACCTTCCCTTTACTCAATTGTTTATAATTTGTTTTAAAGGGCATTCACAATACTTGTGTATGTACAGATAACAAAAACAATTTTGTGCTGATGTTAATGGTGTTAAGAGTTACCATTGTTTGAGTAATTCTTTGCTGGGCATTTACATATGATAAAACTCAGTCCTCACGTGGTAAAGTTGAAAGAGTTTGAGAAACTTTGAAAGAACACCAACTGGTAAGTGACAGAATGAGGATTTGAACTCCAGTCTCTGCAAAGCCGCTGTGCTTTATGACATGTCTTGTGAATCTCTTAGAACTACTTACCTTAGTGAAAAACAAAAATAATTACCAATGAATTATGGAAAGATTGGGTTGTTTACTCTGACCCTACATGTAAATGTCAAGTAAATTGGAAACACAGGGACTTTCTGTTGCTCCAGGACCTCTGTCATGCACACAGAGTTATGTCGATGTGGACAAAGAACAAACATCTTTATTTCATAGGAAAAAAGTTTATGTTGAACTAAACAAGATAGACAGACTCTATCTCTGCAGTCAGTTTATATAGGGTATGGTACACAATCATATTTAAATCATTTTGTAAAAAAAGAAAAGTAATTCAAAGGAAAAAAAATAGCAACAATAATAGCTGACATCAAACACTTACTTGTTACCAGGCACTGTTTTAAGTACTTAGCATGTTTGAACTCACTCTCCTTATGATAACTGTAAGGTATTATGGAAATAGCAAGCAAGAAGTAGCAACTGCTGAAAATACCAGTAATTTTAACAGAGATTAAATAACTTGCCTGAGTGATAGGGGAAGAACTGAAATGGGCTCTGTGATTTCATGGGGAATGATGGATCCTAGAGGGGCAGAGGTGGTCATGGTTTCCATTACTAGCAGCAAAGGTAGAGTCATAATCACAATTATACACTCTGTGAGCATATTTGGGTTGCCTAATTGGTTTTGGGGTCACTGGGATTGAAAAAGATAGGTAGCCTACTAAAATCTCACTTGAACTGGAAAACCAAAACCAAGCAAAGAAACAAGTAAATACAGATTCTAGGTCTGTTAAAAAGGAGCTTGTCTTGGGTCACCATGATGGAGAGTAATGGAAATTCTTAAATTTCAAGAACTAAGTTCGTTGACAAAAACAGACACTCTGAAAAGAAAAAAGGAGGGGTGGGTGGGTACACATGGTATACTTGAGGAAATGTTCTGCGATAATATCATAAGACTTTACTGAAATCTCCACCTAACTTTCCCTAAACTTGTTTTCATTCATGGGGTAACTATGTCCAGTGACTCGGACACTGACTTTAAGCCCGTACTAATCAAAGCAAACTCCATTTAACCTACCTGTTTGGCCATTCAGAAGACATATTGGTCTTGAAAAATGTGATATGATTTCATCAGCTTATTCTGCTGCTAATTTTCAGTTGCTGTTTCAGGTGTTATCTCTTTATCAGAACAAATTAAGACAGTCAGTGTCATCTACTGTATAGCTCTTGATCTTTATATATTCCAATATGCAGAGAACTACAGAAGCAATTTTCTTTCACTTCACAGGGAGAGCAAGACATTTTCCTTGTCTTGTCTCATGGCCATCTTAACTCTTTAGATTCATGAAGAAAACGTGGTCTTCAGGCATTCTGATCTTCTCACCATTTAACGGGACATTATGTATTCTGCTACGGTGATGTCATGTTGAAGACAAGCAGTTCAGGGAGTAGTTCTTATTCTACTGTCTTGGGATAACTGGGATAAACTGGTACAGTTTACAGAAACTAGATATATACTTAAACGTGGCAAAAAGGAAATTCCATTAGCAGGTGGTTTTACATTCTTAGCACTCCTTCCTCATCCTGTGCCAGCGACCTCTGACTGAAGAAGGCAAATATTCCAAGTAGATTCATTGACACTATGTTGGCAATAGCTGAATGTGGTCCATTGAGGAGGAATCTTGAGGAGACTCTGAAGACTTGGGGGAAGGGAAATCCTGGTTTCCCAAGAAACCTTCAGCCTTGGCTGGCTGAACAGTATGACTCATGTTCATTTTGTCCTGAAGAACAGATACTTGAGGTATGAATTTGCAGTGATTCAGGGGAGATGTTAATGCTTTGGCTGGATAATCCAGGAGCTTTGAGTGAACAGACAAGAGGGTTAGTGAAAAGAAGATCTGGGGAAAAAAAAATATGTGGGTTTTTCTTTCAGATTATGTAGTGTGAGAATATTTGAATATCCGGCAAATACCCTCCATCGTAGAAGAGGCTCTTGATAATCATGTATGTATAAATGACCATTTTATCCATAGTCTTTTCCCAGCCAAACCAGTGCTTCCTCAATGAGATAGTAAATAAAGTGGCTGTGGTGGTCGGTCATGGCAGCTTCTCCTATTTGACTAACATCACCGTGGAATGATCAATTTTCTAGTAGCAAAAATCTTTGCTCATAGGAGCTAATCGTTAAATGTTTAGGAATTTTGTGTTAATGAATTTACCTGTTTCTATGATTCTTCTGCTATTTTGCCTATTTAATTTTACTGCCCCTAATGGTGATGGTTGACTTCTCAATCTTATCTATTTGTTGCAGACAACTGAGGTCAGTTGGCTCTGGACTTGGGAAGAGAGTGAATGCATTTTCATTTTTTAAAAAATAGGTGCATTATGTTCATATAAATATTTGTGGTGGTGGTTGTCAATGTTTGGAAGTTTAGGTATAGGAAAATGGGATATATTGATGCTAGGCAGAGACTATAGGGAGCATTTGTCTTGTTTATGGTCTTTCAGCACCTTCTGAATACCCCTCCTAAAATCTCTCACTTTAAGATATATCAGCCTAGGGGCGCCTGGGTGGCTCAGTGGGTTAGAGCCTCTGCCTTCAGCTCAGGTCATGATCCCAGGGTCCTGGGATTGAGCCCCACATCGGGCTCTCTGCTCAGCAGGGAGCCTGCTTCCTCCTCTCTCTCTGACTGCCTCTCTGCCTGCTTGTAATCTCTGTCTGTCAAATAAATAAATAAAATCTTTAAAAAAAAAAAAGATGTATCAGCCTAAGGCAGAAGACAGAAATGCTTCCTACTTCCCATTACAGTGAAAGTGCAGGCTGGGAACCTGCTGGGAACCCACTTGGGAACCTAGTTCAGGTGAGAATGACATGAAGAAATCACACAGAAAATTAATTCTTGTGAGAATAATGGAGAGAATACAAGCTTTCAGAAGTAACACATGCACACACATACCCCCATGTTCTGGGGTACAGTTTGGTGCTCTAGGTGGACAGTACAAATAGCAGGGCTGTGGTGGTGACAGTGGAAACTTTGCCAGAACATTCTGTAAGTAATTGGACTATTTTTCTTGGCTGTGTAGTCTGCAAAGCAGATATCTCCAGGCTTCCTTGATATTTTACTAGTAACCTCATAACCTTCAATATATTCTATTACTGTATATCTTGGATGGAATAGGTTCTGTTGTTTATAGCTAAGAATGATTCCTGATACATGGATATTTGAGATAACTAATGGGAGGAATGTAGAAAATAATCTGGTCAGCTATCATGGAAGTGATTTTTTTTTTTAAAGTCACTTATTCAGTATTAAAAAGATTGAGAAATATCACCAAAGTCCCAACTCATGTAATTAGATTTGCTTCTTCCTTTGCAATAAAGTATATAAATCTGCTTCAGTTTAAAAAAATCACATACACTAAATCTTAATTTACAAAACGTATATATTAAAGGATCTTTCAGTTTACCAAAGGATTCACCATATTAAAGGATTTATTATGTATTTTACTTAACTGGCCAAGTCCCCATTTATTTACTACACTGTAATTTATTAAGAGATTGTCTTTAAAGGTTTCTTCAAGATCATATTTGCTACATAAATACAGATTTGCCTTTATTTAAGTATGAGAATTTAAATGCCTGCTTATGAATTGTGAAACTGCTCGTCCCCAAGGCCTAACAAAGGATGCCAAACAGCACTTCCAAAACTGCAATGCTTTTTTAAAAATATCAATATTAGGAAGAATGTATACAATTGAGGAATAAGTTTATTATGTAGGGTTCTTAAATGAAGACAATAAAATATACATCTAATTAAAAAATTCAACAGCACAAAACAGTATGCCATTCAGTTCTTAAACCTTTTTGTGTTATGCGGCTAGCTCTCGATTTTGCAAAGTCACTATAATCCGTTTTGTAGTTTTTTTTCCCTTAGTTGTGAATTTTAAAAACCTTTATTTATTTAGGACCTCTAATAGTGTACATATGGCTTTTATAGCAATAACTGTGCAATGACTATGCCTGCATTAGATGTGTGTGTGTGTGTGTTGCACTATTTGGCAACCCACTCCTAAATACCCCTAAATCCCTTCTGGGTTCACAAGTTCACAGCAGTGTTGAACACCTATTAGACATTTAAGAGTATCATAAAAAGACTATCTCTGGAGGGTTGTGTTTATGCTTGGAATAGATCTCCTCCCGGCAAGTTGATAGCCCATTAAAGGGATTTGATCTCAGCCTTTGTGAGATGTTTCCTTTCCTATCAGGGAGCCCATCTTACAGCTGTAACAAAGGTAGTTGTCTATTTAATTCTAGAAAGTGGCTTTATGAGAACTAGAAGAGCAGGCCACTGATATTTAACATGGTGATACAGATGTGGAGATTTCACAATTAAAAAAAATTATTTTTATTTATTTTTATTTTTTTTTAAGATTTTATTTATTTGAGAGCGAGACAGTGAGAGAGAGCATGAGTGAGGAGAAGGTCAGAGGGAGAAGCAGACTCCCCATGGAACTGGGAGCCCGATGCAGGACTTGATCCCGGGACTCCGGGATCATGACCTGAGCTGAAGGCAGTCGTCCCAACCAACTGAGCCACCCAGGCGTCCCTCTCAATTAAAAATTTAAAAATTAGCTTATCCTGCTACCGGGAGAGCTGAAAAATATACTAGAGGTCCATCTTTTGAAGCTTTCTGGAGAGGTACTTGATTTCAGATTATGTAACAAGCTCTGCCATTTAAGTTCTGTCTTCCAGGTAAAATGCTGGATCTTTTCACAGCCCTGGAAGATTCTTTTCTTGCAAGTGAGATCTTATAAAATATTGGCTCAAATATTTGTGGGTTGCATTTACAGGGTTTTACCATATCTGAACAGCAACAACAAATGGCATGATTTACTTCAATTATTAGTATTCCCAATACCGCTCAAACCATCATAATCCTGACCCTGAAAATGCCTTTTCTCAGTTAATAATTTCCTAAATGGCTTTAATTAATTTGCTACCTCAAAATAACCAAAGGTTAGTGGAAAAGTTTCACGGAATAATTGAAGCACAAATGTTGGGTTTTATTGTTGAGGAGAAATCGTAATTGAAGTTGTCAAAACTGTTTAGTCTGATTTTGATGATAGCAAATGCTGAACGTGGAGATTAGTGCTTTTGCTTTCGTGCTACTTGATCTGGCCAAAGAACAAGCTACTTCAAACCAAGAGATTACATATTTTCACCTACAATCTACAGGTATGGATGTGGCTATGATAACTACTCACTCAAATTATCCCAGTAGCTTTGTGTCTTTTTATTATTTTTTATGTCATTTATTTTTTAGAAGCTTCCAAGATTTATTCCTTTATATACTCTCTGATGTTTCCATGAATAAAATGTCCTAGGTTTTTTCTAATGGTACAAACTGCCTGTATATCTGCTCGAGACTCTGTTCCAGGATTTGGGGATCATCCCCACATGGACATCTGCTTGCAGCAGAATGATGTCAGCATTTCCAGGGCTGAAAGCTAGTCTCTCTGTCAGGCCTGTTGATCATTGCATTGGAATTACATCTTGCAGAGACAACCCTTCCTGCCCCACCCCTCTTTCCATAGAATTACTTGTTTTTCCATATATCTGCTAAATCCTATCCATTTTATTTTACATTATAGTTTTTTTATACATGATCCTTCCTCCTTATATATTCATATAATACCCCTTACTTGGTTTCTCAGTCTTTGGTCTTGATCTCTTCGATTCATGTCACGCTGTATGCTTACAAAATCTGAAAGGAGGGGTGCTTGGATGGCTCAGTGGGTTAAGCCTCAGCCTTCGGCTCAGGTCATGATCTCAGGGTCCTGGGATCAAACCCCACATCAGGCTCTCTGCTCAGCTAGGAGCCTGCTTCCCCCTCTCCCTCTGCCTGCCTCTCTGTTTACTTGTGATCTCTCTCTCTCTGTCAAATAAATAAAAAAAAATCTTTAAAAAATTCTGAAAGGAATCACCATTACCTCCTGGATGAAGTTCACACATAGCATATCAGGTTCTCCATGACCTGGCATGTTAAACACTCTACCCTCAACTGCTTGTACTTTCCCTGTAGATATTGTAATGTCATGTGCCTTGACACCTATGCACTGGTTCACCTTAAAATCTTCTATTGTATTTCTTAAGTTCCTATCCATTTCTTTAAGATATAGCTTAGATGGTATACCTGCCAGCATGTCCCAAAGTAAATTAAGCTTATTTTATTTCTCACCTGCCTCAAGTCTGTTCAGCTATCTCTCCTGTTTGTTCTGTGTGCTCCTGGTTGTTGATTGGTTTCTTTGTGATGACTCTGCCTATCTGTCTGTCTATCTATCTATCTCTCTATCTTTATATCTGTATCCCCTATTATGTATATCTCCTACTCTTTTATCCCTGTTAATGGTTTAAGTACAATTAAGCATTCCTAGAACCAGATGATGACTATTGGGACAGTACTGATTTTGAAATGCTTTCTTTAATGGAAGGTAGAAGCCTGAAAGTAGCTCTTCTTGTGTTTAACTGGTCATGATCTTGTCCTGTCAGGATCCTCCCAGGCAGCCCAAGGCAATTTACCCAGGATGAAATCATATATAGGGATGATTTTCAGAAAGGCTTTTGAAATTAGGAAGCTTCTGTCCTTGACCTAGGAGCCATGTTGTATTAGCTTCAACTACTGTGAAAATAAAGACGTAACAATTGACATAAAAAGTTCAGTTTTAAAATATTTAGTTAACCCAAGTTCCCAGTGAAATAAAAACCTGGTTTGAATGAAAGAGGGCTTCTGAATTTGAAACAGTCACTATACATATCACGTTCATTGTCAGCCACACATAACTCCCTCTCAGTCTGCAATTAAATGACTAAAATTTTGCAAAAACTGCACAGTAAACTCAGATTTTACAAGTTTAATTATGTGATTTTTTCTTCCCCAGTCACTTCCATCGCCCTAATTTTCCTAAACGGTATTAGGCACTCAAAGACATTTAACTCAGGTCATTGGTAATTAGTTCAACAGCTATCGATAGTGAACTGATGAATTTTTCATACATGCAATGGTTTGTAAACTTTAGCAATCTTTAACTGAATGGCTATTTCAATTCCTCAAGTGATTAGTGAAATAAAGCCTGTCCCAATATTGCACATTCAAAATGTGACACTCTAGAAGGATAGTAATAATGCAGGTTTATACAATGAATTCAAATCAGTGTTTTACACTGGCGAATGATTTCTCTAAGGATACAGTTTCCATCACTAAGATTGCAGAATATTTTGATTTCTGGAATCAAGATGCTAATCCCAGGTGATTCCTGTTCTGAACTTGTATTGTCTTTGTCTTGCAACAGCTTTATTTCATAGAAGTAAACGCCCCTGGTATGAACAGTTCTGTGTGAAATTTTGATTTGTAAGCAAGTCCTTTACTTTTTGTTTTTAAACAAGATTTTCCTGAGCTGGTGAAGTTTTCTTAATCTTTAAGAATTCTGAAACAAATATTCAGCTTAACATGAGGAAGATCAAGTATGCATCACTCTTGATTCTAGCCTATCTACTCATGGACTTTGTTACAACAAGTATCCTTTTCTTTCCTAACTCTTTCTCTTTGAATTATTTCAATCCGCTTATGAATACCTCTTTCACATCCCATCTTAAAAAACCAAAATTTAATAGACAAACAAAATAGTGTCCTTGACTCCATATCATCTTTGGTTTGGCACCCACCTATCAATTGCTCCTTTTTACACCAAAGTTCTTCAAAATTATGACTGTCTCTGTGCACGCTCCTATGTTCTTCTCCACTCTCTTGCCATGAGGAACTTAATCTCATTGTGGGCTCTAATTAATAACGTATCTGTATCCATGTTCTTTGGTCTCTAACTTCCTAGTCTTTACCTATTCTGATTCTGCAATGGATTTGGACTTGCTTTTGCCAGTAGGATGTGGCAATGGATTTGGACTTGCTTTTGCCAGTAGGGAGGTAATGGAGTGCCAATCTTCAGTCAAGTTTTCAGGATACCTTGTGCCTTTCTGCCCTTTTTCCTGGAACCTTGCCACCATTTTAAAAACAAGCCAGGACTGTCCTTTGGAAGGTTGAGAGATTGCAAAGGAGTGATGAGTCACCATTCCAGTTCATTATTCCAATTGAGGTTATTCTAGAGCAACGAACCCCTAGGACACCTACTGGTTAATTATAGTTACATGAGCTAACCCAGCTGAGATCAGCTGAGACTGGTTCAGATTAACAAAGCCATCCAGTTGATCCGTAAACTTGTGAGAAATAATAGTTGTTATTTTAAGTCATTGAGTTTTATAGTGATTGTTATATAGCAATAGCTAGATAACATATTCTACTAAATTGAGTTTTCATTGTCACCAACTTCTGAAATGTTCCTGTCAGGTCTCCAGGGTCCTGTAATTTACCACGTCACAGAGTTAATTATCTGTCCTCATCTTTCTTGACCTCACAGAAGCCATGAACAAAATGCTCCTTTTTGAAGTCTCTAGGCCTTCATGATACCACGTTTACTTGGTTTCTTGCTCCCTCACTGATGTTCTTTCTCAATTCCCCTCCTTCTCTTTCTCCTTTGCTGATCTTTAAATGTTAGGAACCACAGGAGTTTCTGAGTGTCCCCTTTTCCTTTTTCTACATTTTCCCTGGATTCAAATATTATCTATATGATGATAACTCCCAAATATCAATCCTCGTTTCTGTATCTTTCCTCTGATTTCTAGAATCGTGTATCTGGAAGCTTATTTAGTATCTTCACTCAGATATGCAATAGGCCTTACAGATTTAACATGGTAGAAGATAACTCTATTTTTCCCTCTTCCAATTCTTTTTCAGTTTCTTTCTGTGTCTTATCTTTATCATCTCCCAACCAAAATACAATTTACAAGTATGTTGCTGGCTCTACTTCCAAAACGCATCATGAATGTGTTCATATGTCACTAGCTCCTACAGCTCTAGTCTGACCCACCATCATGTCTTATTTGCCCAAATATACTTGCCTCTTAAATGGTTTTCCTGCTTTCATTCTTTCCTCTTATGGTTTAATTTTCTTCACAGTAACTAGAACAGTTTTTTAAAAGTTTAAATCTAATCATATCATTATCCTGCTTATACCTCCCAATGGCTTTCTGTGCCAATTCGAAGAAAGTCCAAACTTCTCACTTAATTTTCCAAGACCTTCTGTCTTCCTGGCCTCATCTCTGGCCACTCTCATTCTTTTTCACTATTCTCCAGCTACTCTGGTTTTCCTTTTGTTCCTCAAGTACTCCAAGATCACTTCTGTCTCTGAGGCTTTGTACTTGCTGTTCCCACTGCCTAAAATTTTCTTTACTAGATCTTTTATAGTTGATACTTTTTCATCATTCTAGTCTTAGAAAAAGATGTCATATTTTCAGAGAGGGTTTTGGGGGACCATCCCACATAAAATAGCCTTCTTTTATAGCCCCCAATTTATTCCCTAACCCACCACCCTGTTTTATTTATTTTCTTGGTGGCACTTACCTAACTTCTAATTCTTAATTTAGTTTGTTTATTCATGTCTTACCTAGCTATTGTTGGTCTTTCTCCGTTGGAGGATAGCCTTTCTGAAACTAGACTATTGCTTATCTCGTGAACTGCTGTTATCCTGTTGACCAGAATAGCATTTGGCTCTGAGTGGGTGTTCAGTAAGGACATAGTGAAAGAATGAATGCATCTGAAATGGAGCATATGTCAAAATATTGGATCTTGATCCTATTTCAAAAATATGGCACGCCTGGGTGGCTCAGTGGGTCAAGCCTCTGCCTTCAGCTCAGGTCATGATCTCAGGGTCCTGGGATCGAGTCCCACATCGGGCTCTCTACTTAGTGGGGAGCCTGCTTCCTCCTCTCTCTCTGTCTGCCTCTCTGCCTACTTGTGATCTCTGTCTGTCAAATAAATAAAATCTTTAAAAAAAATATAATGACAAGAACTAACATACTTCTAAATCCTTACATTCTTTAAATATGTGGAACTAAAGTATTGCAATGGATTAAACTTGAGAAATCTCCTTATTAATGGCATTGATCTAGTCATTGACATAGCTTTTGTATTAACTAGCAGAAGGCTACTGATGTGAAGACACATGTGTCCATTGCCCTGGCAGCTGGCCTTTCTCTAAATTGATTTTCCAAATGCCATGCTCTCAGTTAGACTGATTTGAAACATAGGAAGTTTAATTGTGTCTATGAATGGGCTACACTCTCAGGTTTGCATATCTATGATGTACCAAGGAAATGCCATATACAATCAATGGTTTTATTTAGGAATGAGAATGTGTTTTCAAGTGAGAGAAGTTCCATTTGTAGAATATTAAAGATATATCCTTTAAGATCTAGCTTAAGCCTTATCTCCCCTGCAAGAATTTCTTGGTCTTCTAGAAAATGCCAGTCACATCTTCTTAGGCACCTAGAGCCTCAGTGCACTGACCACACTGAAATTTTAATGGATGATTTACAAGCCTGCTTTTCCCTCCACTAAACCTTAAGATTCTTCAAACCGATCCTATGCGTCCTTCATCTTTCTTCTTTTTGAATGTAGAACCTGACTTTGGGATTTAGTCAGTTTGTAAAACTGAGCAAACTCAAGCAACTGTCTATTGAATTGACTGGATTAAATATGTATTGGGTTGAATTACTATTTAATTGTTTCATGTAAATATCTAAGTTTACCTTTAGAATATGAAATGTGGGATGGTAGAAACCATGTATTATAGGTCTCATGTATTCCTCTTAGAACATATTACATTACTCTGCATATGCTCTCTTCACTGGATGTGGGCTCCATCCACACTCTTAACTACCACTGCCAGGATTAGGGGAATTGGTTGTCAACTTCCACTTGGGGTTCAACATTAAATTTCTATCTGGTTGCCTTTCCTGGTGAGCTAACTGGATAATAGGAAAACTTCAAGAGGTTTTAAGAGCTAGAATACTTTACAGTTGTGTGACTTTGGGCTTTTTATTTAATCTCTGTGTACCTCAATTTTTTATTGGTACCCACCTCACAGAATTGTTATGAGGATCACATGAATAAGGGTATAAAAAGTATATGAATGTTCTGAATGTCTTGTTCCTAGTAGACTTTTTTTTAAAGATTTTATTTATTTATTTGATAGAGACACAGCAAGCTAGAGAGTGAACACAAGCAGGGGGAGTGGGAGAGGGAGAGGGAGAAGCAGGCTTGCCATAGAGCAGGGAGCCTGATGCAGGGCTCAATCCCAGGACCCTGGGATCATGACTGGAGCCAAAGGCAGACACTCAATGACTGAGCCATGCAGGTGCTCCTGGTCCATAGTAGTTTATGAGTATTTGTTAATTATTATTGTTATTGTTGTTTTTCTGCTTTTCTAAGGCCCACATCAGAGCTCAGTCTAAGCAGTTTTATCTTTACCTCTTACTTTTCATTTTGCTTTGATCACCAGATTTGGCCCTCAGAAGTCAGATTGACCCAACAGATCAAAATGGGGAGAGCATTTTCCTTAATCTATATCAGGTTCATGAAAAGATTTCTTTACTCTTCCCACTGATAATGCTACATTCAATCCCGAGAAAGGGGGAAGTGGTACATTTCAAGGTGAAAACTTTGTGTGTCCTTTCTTCTGTTTTGATTTTTATGCATCACAGTATAAGCTGGTGTAGGCAGGAGCTAGCTATTGTGAGGTTAAAGCAGCATGTGGCCAATACTAGAAATACTTGCTTTGGGAAATACATTTTCTTTGTGTTGGTGTTTTCCTTTATAGAGAGAAGTGCAAGGGAATGAGCTGTCTCTTCAGGAATAAGTCAGTAGAAAAAAGGTACAACTTATGAGAAAAGCAAGTAATGGATTGGCAGCTACGAGTGTGTATATCCAATACATGAATGAGCTAAACTAACTGCTATAAAAAACAAAGAAGTCAGTTCTTACCGCACAAAACTAGATTAGGAGAGGGAACAGGGATTATAAGAAGCCTGAGACTGTTTAACAAAATCTACCCAGATTAGGGAGCACAAGATAAACTTTTTAGGGCACTCCACTTTAGAGTCTGAGTTTATAACTTTATGATTACTTTAGTCCCTGCCAAGGAAGGAGGGAGAACAAGTCTTTTTTTAATTTTATTGTTTTATCAGAAAACTTCTGTAGATGAGAGTTTAAAACCCATTGATTATTCAGTTCTTGCTAGAGTGAACCAACAGTGTCAATGTATTTATCTAAATCATGGAAAAAATAATATATAATAGTTTTCCTCAGGAAGATGATAATTAAAGTGTTAGGAGTCATAAAAAGCACAAAAGTGAATGACAGCTTTTCCCCATACCTTTCTGTTAAATATTTAAAATTAAAGCTCTGTATTTGATGAATAAGTGATCAGGGTTGCATAGTGACATTATTACACTATAAACAATGTGATAAAGACTACATTTTAGTGGAAATTCTCCAAATTTCATTGAACATGTTGTAACTTACAGTTGACTCCCACTTCTTCATGATACCATATTACTGTTACTAATTATGGCTGTGGGGCACCTGGGTGGCTCAGTCAGTTAAACAACCAACTCTTGGTTTCAGCTTGGTCATAATTTCAGGGTCATAAGATTGAATTCTGCTTCAGGCTCCATGCTTAGTGTGAAGCCTGCTTGGGACTCTCTCTCCCTCTCCTTTTGCCCCTCCCCCCTGTTCTCTCTCACACACTCGCTCCCTCTCTCTCAAATAAATAAACAAATCTTAAAAAATAATTATAGATATTTATACATTATAAAGATATACTCATATTTGGCTGATGGGCAAGTCAGTCTCTAATTTGCGAATTAAGTTCTCCAAAGTGATGGTGTTTTCAGAACTCCCACTCATTTCAGGCACCTGCTACATCTATTTTTTCCCCCTCCTTAGAATGCTATGTACTTTATTTTTAATCTTCTTCTTGTAACAATTTTGATACCTTAGACCTTTCCAGAGATAAATATCAATTGATCATAAATAAATACATAAGAAATATATACAAATCAGAGCATTATACAGCCATAAGAATTAAGTGGCTCTCATTAAAAACAGCATGCCTAGAATATTTGAAGTAACATGTCTCAGCTTTAAATAAAGCCTTTAGAAAGAATTTGGATACTTTTTGGGAAATTTCTTATTGTTAATAAATCTGCAAATGTCGAGACTATTTCATGTTTTTCTTCCTATCATATTTAAGAATCTGTAAGAGAAGCATGCAGACAGAAGAAAACATTTTGTTAGAATCTTTAGACAAAATGTTAACACAAAAAAAAGAAAAAAGGTTGGTAAGTGCATTAGTTTGGAAAATGTTTGGAAAACAACATGTTAAGACAAGAAAAAGAGAAGAGGTTGGAAAGTGTATTAGCTGCTTTAACAAATTACCACAAATTTAGTAGCTTAAAGCAACAATAATTTATTATCTTATCGTTCTGGAGGTCAGACATACAAAATCAATCTTACTGGGCTAAATTTAAGGTGTTGGCAGGCTGGATCCTTCTGGAGGTTCTGAGGGGGAAATCTGTTTCTTTGTCTTTCTCAGCTTCTAGAGACCTGCATATCTTTGCTCAAGACCCCTCGCTGACATCAATGCAATCTCTTGCTTCTTTGTTATATCTCTTCCTACTATAATACAATCTCTCTCTGCCTTCTTTATCAGGACACTGATGATTATTTGAGCCCACCAGGATAATCTCCCCCATCTAAAGATCTTTTATTTAATCACATCTGCAAAGTCCCTCTTACAATGTAAAGTAGCATATTAACAAGTTCTGGGGATTTGGATGTTGACATCTCTGGGGGGGCCCCTATTCAGTTTATCATAGAAAAAACATGCACAAGTAATTATATAGATGATATGATTGTCAACATGGAAGCCTGAAGTAATTCCTGGAAATTTTATTAGGATTAATAAGAGCATTTAGCTAGGTGGCTGGATACAAAACCATTTTAAAAATGCAATTGCATTTTTATATAGCAAGATTAAAGAGAAAATGTAATGAAAAGATATGAGAGAAGGATGATGTAGATCATTAGAAACAAGTAATGCTGGGACAAATAGTTAATGTATGAGAAGAAAAAAATCCATCCTGACTTCATTCCCTACTCCAATATTACTTCTAGATTGATGAAATGCTTAAATGTAAAAGAGGAAACTACAGAAACTTTAGAAAAAAAAAAACAGATTATTTTGATTAATTAGTTAAAAAACAGACTATTTAAAAAGTAAAACAAGGGGCGCCTGGGTGGCTCAGTGGGTTAAAGCCTCTGCCTTCGGCTCAGGTCATGATCCCAGAGTCCTGGGATCGAGCCCCGCATCGGGCTCTCTGCTCAGCAGGGAGCCTGCTTCTTCCTCTCTCTCTGCCTGCCTCTCTGCCTACTTGTGATGTCTCTCTGTGTGTCAAATAAATAAATAAAATCTTAAAAAAAAAAAAGTAAAACAAAGGGTGCCTGGGTGTCTCAGTGGGTTAAGCCTCTGCCTTTGGCTCAGGTCATGATCTCAGGGTCCTGGGATCGAGTCCCGCATCAGGCTCTCTGCTCACCAGGGAGCCTGCTTCCTCCTGCTCCCTCTCTCTCTCTCTCTGCCTACTTGTGATCTCTCTCTGTCAAATAAATAAATAATATCTTAAAAAAAAGGTAAAACAAAAACCAGACTATTTTAATTAATGACCATTAAAAAGAAAGATAGTAGGATGATTACATTAACAGTTCCCCTGACATCAAAAGACCTATGAAGAAAGTGGGGAGTGCCTGGGAGACTCACTTGGTTAAGTGACCAACTCTTGATCTTGGCTTAGGTCATGTTCTCAAGTTCATGAGACCAACTCCATGCTGAGCATGGAGCCTGCTTAATATTCTCTCTCTCTCTGTCCCTCTCTGCCGCTGCCCACCCCTCTCTCACTCTGTTGCTAAAAAAAAAACAAACCCCAAAACCAAAAACACCCATATCTTATTTTAAAAAAAAGAAAGAAAGAAAGTGAAAAGACTAAGCCAGAATCTTGGAATATTTATTTTCAACACATAGGGCAGATAAAAGATTAGAATAAAGCGGGGTGCGTGGGTGGCTCAGTGGGTTAAAACCTCTGCCTTCCGCTCCAGTTGTGATATTGGGGTCCTGGGATTGAGCCCCACATCAGGCTCCCTGCTCGGCGGGGAGCCTGCTTCCCCCTTTCTCTCTGCCTATTTGTGATCTCTGTCTGTCAAATGAATAAACAAATAAATCTTAAAAAAAAAAAAAAGATTAGAATAAAGAATATGAAAAAAGCTCCTGCAAATCATTAAGGAAATAAACAGTTCAATAGAAAACTGGACAAAGAATGTGAACAGGCATTTTCAGAAAGGAGAACTAAAAATGGTCAATAAGCATTTGAAAAGAAGTTCTTTGTTATTATGCAAATTATGACTCCATCAAAGAACTGGCAAAATTAAGAAGTCTGACAATGCCAATCTGGATAGGAATGTGGAGCAGTGAGAGCCCTTCACACATTGTTAGTAGAAGTATAAAGTGGAATCACAAATTTGGATATAATTTAGTATTTTCTTGAAAGTTGATGATCCACAAGACCTATGATCCAGAAATTGTCTTTCTAGGTCTAGGTGTATGCCCTTGAGAAACTCTTACCTCATGTCCCAAGAGGCTTAAGCAAGAATATCCATGGCAGTATTGTTAACTGATTATAAGATCAAAAATTGGAAACAGCCCAAATGTCCAATAAGGAGACAGGATTAAATATTGTAGTATACTCTACCATGGAGTATTATTCAGCAGTGAGAATGAATGACACATGGAAAAAATGGATGAATCCTTGAAACCTATTGTTGAAGATAAAAAGAAATCATAAAAGCAACATACAGTATGATATAATTTTAATAAAACTCCAGAACAAGAAATCTAAATTATATATTGTGTATATATATATGTGATGAAAACTAGTTTTTAAAAAGCAGTAATCAATGCAATATTCACAGTAGTGAATCAGTAGTTTGTGAAGAAGCCAACAGTTTAAAGGCATGTTCTAGTTGGTGCTGTTTATTTTTTCTACTACTATGCTTCAGTATATATATATATGTATATATATATATATACATATATATGTATATGTTTACTTTGGCTTGTATGAAATAGTATATAGTAGATATACACATATACTCACACACACTTAGAGAAAAAGAAAAGCACGCATTATAGCAGTCTATATCTGGGTATAGACCTAGCGGTTGGGACAAAAGCAAAGGCATAACCAAGATCTTTTGTACATGTCTGACATACACGAGAATAAATAATGATAAGATACCAAGTTTAAAAAAATAAATATATGCATTACCCAAAGACATCATGCTAGAGCATTTTATTTTAATGTACTGATTAGCAAATGAGTTATTAAGGGTAGTTATGTTCAGCATATCTGATTTCTAATTTTTTTTTTTTTTACGGTTTTTTATTTTATTTGAGAGTGAGAGAGCAGGAGAAAGCACAAGCAGGGGGAGAGGCAGAAGGAGAGGGAGGTGCAGGCTCCCCTCCGAGCAGGGAGCCAGATGTGGGACTGGATTCTACCACCCTGGAATCATGACCCAAGACGAAGGCACATGCTTAACTGGCTGAGTCACCCGAGGGCCCCTGATTTTTAATTCTTGAATTCGTGTTCTGTATTATTTTTCTTTTCAGCGAATAGAACTGCCACCCTGTCCTTATATATTCCAGAGGAATACTTTGATGACAAGTGTTCCTGTGACTCTGTAAAATCAAAATAATTTCTACCCTTCAAAACGTACAGACTCTGAAACAAACGGTTTTCCTTTATAGAGCAGGGCATTGCTGGCTCCCCCTACTGGTCAGGAGGTACCAATGGCAGGGTTGGAGTCCCTAATCCTCAGTATTACATAATTAACATCCTAAATGCTACCAGTTTGTTGAAACAATTTTGGACTCAATATCCCAGCTTAACTTTTGACACTCTTTCTCAGACTGATTTTAGTGTTTTCTTTCTGGCCCAGTGCACAATTTTCTCTCACCCACAAGTGGTAGGCCCACTTAGTTCATTCTATACCTGAGCTCTCTGCCAGGGTAGGGGCTACCTTGGTTATATTTGAAGGATATGGGATACTGACACCATATTATTGAGTCAATGACTGAGGTTTCCTGGAATTTAAAGTTTTTGTTTTGACATAGTAGCAGTTTTAATTACTTACACTTAAATATTTCATATATACATATTTTGTCTGGTACTGGAACGTGCCCAGTGCCAGGGTGCCGTAGTCTAATGTACGTTTATCAAGTTGTTAAGCTCCATACGAACCTGAGGAAAAACAGTATTATGTTTTCATACATGCTAAACCGGGGGTCTGAGAACGGAGGGCCAGAGAAGTCCTCAAAGTAGGCCAAGGCCACAGCTGGGCGGTGGAATCCGGAGTTCCAATTAACCACGGCGGGAGTTGGGGGAGGCCCAGCCACGGGAGCTCTGCAACCAGGCAGCCAGGCTGCCAGGTCTGAGCTGGGAGAACTGTTCCTTCTGGATCCCCCAAACCCGGCGCCCCGGTGCAGCCTCGCGTGCTGGGCGCGCTGAGAAACCTTTTCCCAGAGCCATCCTCCCCTTCTCCCCTGCCCAGATGGCCATGTGCTCTCAAGTCCGCCCCGGAAGCGGAAGTACCACCCGGAACTCCCAAGCGGAGTTTTTGCTGAAGGCAGGCGGGAGAGATACGCCCGGCACCTACCCCCCGCCCCCGCACACCCCCCTCCAACCCGCCCGGGCACACCAGCACAGCGACATGCGGCTTGCTGGGCCGTATGCCCCTGAGGCAGAGTCACTGGCTGTGCATCTCCTCCATGGCCCTGAAGGCCGGCGAGCTGCGGGCAAACCTGACCAAAGCCGTGTCCTTGGACTCCTTGGTGTGCATGACCCACAGCACCCGAAGGGCGAGAAATGCTCCTTCGGCACCGGCACCGACTGGGGCCTGCGCTTGCTCATCACCAGGAAGATGCGGCTACTATGCGCGAAGCCCACACCCGGGGCAGGGGAGGGGCGGGGGCGCTCTGCAGCTCACACAGCCGCCTGCGTGGGTGCCAGGCCCAGGTCCCCTTCAGTTCTCTTAACTTCTGCAGGGTCCGCCACCGCCGCTGCAGCACTCCAGACGCTGAGGGTCTTCCTGGACTTTAAAGTTCACAACTTTAAATGTAAATTTTTCTTCTTCTTCTTTTTTTAAATGCACATAACATCAACCTTTGTCTAAGCACGTGGGAGAGAGGTTTGGGTGGCAGAGGGCCTATTGCCACACACTATCTAGGCTGTAGCTTATGGTGCTTCCACCTTCCGTGCGCGCAAGCACTCTCGGGAGATGGGTATCAGTGTTTTCACTCTAGGTAAGTAAAGTAAGGCCTTGCGAACTGAACGGTTTGACTGAGGTCACCTGGCGAATGAGTTGCAGAGTTAGAATGAGAATTTAGGTCTTTGGATGCTTAATCCAATGTTCTTTTGATGACCATCCATAGTCCATGAGTAAGGCTAGTCCTAGGACTGGGGATAGTTCTCCCCTGCGTACCAGGAAGGATCCCGGATAGACGGCTCTCGTTGAATAACTGGCTCTTTTTTCACAATTCAGTTCCTTGATTCAATACACTTCACAATTCACCGGAAAACTGTCGTTTGGGTGGGGACCTCGTGGAACCTTTTTTCTTCCATTCCCAGCCGTACTTGCTGTTGGGGTGTCAGCCTGACGTCCTTTATGTCTCTTGTTGGGTGGGATTATGTGAAGCCTTTCTAGACCCTAGAGATCTTGGGCTGCTTTAGTTATTTTAGGAAATGATAGTGTGGTTGTAGAATTGCTGAAGTACACCTTTAAATTTGTCCCTCAGATTAGATACGGATATAGGTATGTTCTGGGAAGAAAATCTAATGGGAAAAATGGCGTCTTCTAAGGTCCTGGTTCATCATTTCAGGGGTTTTACACCCTTTTCATTTTACCAATATGCTCCATTCACTCTGCTCTTCCTAGTTAGCTTTGCCACCCACATGCCTCTGTCTGGTGTCTAGTGGGGAGCTTTAAATTCCTGTATGTATTCATACTTCAGGGGGAAAAAAAGGCTTTTTTTTAATCTGGGATAAACTACAAGCTTATTTCCCTTGGCTTATCTTATTAATATTTGATGGCATTTACTTTCAAAGTGACTTTGCACAGTTGCCCTGGAGTGTTTGCACAAAGGAGACTTTTAATGCAAATCTGACTGGATTGAAAGTTTAAAAAAAAGTTGGCACAAATGAGACCTCCCTTGAAGTCCAGTCTTAGCCATCAAAGTAGCTATTCATTTATTCATTCATTGATTTGTTTGTTAATTAAGTGTATGCAGTAATTTATTAATTTTTTTTTTTTAGTACTTTGTGGTGGTTATTAGCACTGGTCTTGGAGCTTAGCATTCAGTAGGGAAGATGAGATATCATGAGAAAAACCACAGCCTCAAATTTTTAAAAGATTTTGCTATTAATAACAATTTATTGCAAGAAGGAAGGAGGAGGGTGCCTGGGTGCCTCAGTTGCTTAAGCAATTGCCTTTGGCTCTGGTCATGATCCTGGAGTCCCTGAATCTAGTCCCGCATAGGGCAAGGAGTCTCCTTCTCCCTCTGGCTCTTTCCCTTCTCATGCGTGTGCTGTCTCTCTTTCTCTCTCTCATTCTCTGTCTCTCAAATAAATAAATAAAAGCTTCGAAGAAGAAGAAGAAGAAGGAGGAGGAGGAAGGAGGAAGGAGGATATCCACCAGCCAGGCTTTGGGGAACCCCATACCCTATTTCTTAAATGCATCAAAATTAGTCTTCTTTAACACTTGAGTATAAAAGGCCTTCTTTCGTATCTGTTTTGTGGCCTGCAGGAAAGGAAGTTTTTCACGCCCTTCTGTAGGTAGAGGAGATGAGATGTAATGAAAGATCAGTAGCAGAGGGAAAGTGGATTCTATCATTACTTAGTGAGCTTTAGGCTATTTGAAAGGAATACCGTCGAAACTCTGATTTTGAAATACAGTATTTGAAATATGATACTGGTTACAACTGTTGCCTCGTGAAACATTAAGGATCTCTTAAAAGACTATAGTTTTGTTCAGGAGAGTAAAATATTCAGAATCTACAAAGGGATTTCAGTGTTTGCCCAGGGGCCATGCAACAATGAGATCCTCTTTGTTAGTTGAGACATTCACTGTTACAAAATGGGACATGAAGTCCCATTAATGATAGAGGGACTGATTTGCTTGCCACTGTGACCCAGGAACTACAGAGCTAAGAGAGGGGTGAAGAACAGATATGAAGTTACGAGTAAGGAGAGCTCTAAGGACTGAAGGACGCAGCAGAGGAGGCTTATGGAGGAGCCCCGGCTTAATTGTACTGGAAGAAGGTAAACTATGAAAAGAGGAAGGTAGGGGAGACATTTCTCTGAGAGGACATGATATATATACTGAAAAATATTAATTGAGTCATTATGGTGAGGAGAAAAATGTGTTAAATGATGAGGGGTATAAAGAAGCATAAGCTTACAATCTGAGAAGGTATAAAACCTGTACTGAAAAGAGATGTAAGAATTAAAGGGCATATTAAGTAATACAGAGGGAAGGTTAAAGGAGTATCATAAGGGGATTTCTGTATAAGGTTGGATAAGATTGTCAATTTAAGGACCTGAAATATTCAAGCTCCCATTGTCATCTTCATCCTAATAATGTACCTCTTTTAAAGGTGGTTATTTTTCTTGAAAAGGAAATTTGATTGTATCATAAATCACATTCTTAATTATATTGGTTGGCTTAGGCATTTCTACTTTATGAATTAAGTATCCTGAAAATGAGAGTAAATTTAACAATTTAGCTTAACTTAGAGCTTTGATAAGTTCACTATGTTATCTAGAGTCACTTTCTTTAAGTTTCATTATTAGAAGTAGTTATGAGATTCCTTGACTCTTCTTTTCCTTCGCCCACTTCTTATAAATCCTTGTCTCCTCTTCCAAAAGGGTTCTGTGCTATTATTCTACTTCTCTTCGTTTCAACCCCTTAGCCCAAGCCACCATCATGTCTCCCCTGGACTATCATGATATCTTCCTACTGATGCCCACAATACTAACCTTGAGACCTACAGTTCACCCTGCCACCAGAGCCAGTGACCTTTCTGAAAGGGGAGTTAGATGGTGTCATTCCCCTGTCTGAAACTTCTTAATGGCATCCTGAACTTATCCGTGCCCACAGAGCTCTCTGACCTTATCACTTGCCACACTCCCTCTTGCTCCCTATACTCCAGCCACGGTAGGTATCCATCTACTTCTCTTGAATTTCAGACATACTGCCTCTTCAGAGCATTTGCACATCAGTTCCTTCTGCTTAGTATGCTGGTCTCATGGGTTTTCGTATGTCTGGTAACTTTTCATTCAGATCTCAGTTAAAGCATCATCTCTCCAGAATGGATTTCCCAAACCTGGCCATTTTCTAATGTGGTACCTTTAGAATTTTATACCTATTTTGTTATTTCTATCTGAAATTATCTCATTTATTTACTTGAATATCTCTGTCTTTAATTATAATATCATAGTTCTTTCTGCCTTCTTCATAGTTTTACCTCTAGCACCTAGAACAATATCTCTATCTTGGTGAATACTCCATAAATATTTATCAGGTGAATATTGAATTATAGTTGAGGTTGTTTTTTGTTTTGTTTTTCTTATTCATCTTCTGTACTTTGGGGAATAATTTACAGTTGTGGCTTGATTCTCAAAGGCTTATGAGGGGAATTAGCTTCATCAGAATTACAGTTTAAAACACTCTTTTTATTTTAAAAAAGATTTTATTTTTTAAGTAATCTCTATACCTAACATGGGGCTTGAACTTACAACTCCAAGATCAAGAGTCACATGCTCTACCAACTGAGTTAGCCAGGTGCCCTTTAAGACCTTAAGCCCGCTAGAGTAGTCTTTTCTGTGGCGTTATGGGAATCTGAGCTTATGATTCTGAAATTTAATGTCCATAAATGATCCTCATCAGTTGATGGTAAATTTAAAATAGCCAAAGCAATAAGAAAAAAGGAAATGAAAGAGGGAATTGCTAATAAATTGTAAATGTTTCTAATACTGTATGAAAGTTTTAAATCATGAAAATGAGATAGTAAACATCTAGCCTTTTAGAATCTTCTATATTACGCAGGATATGTGGTATATATGAACTTAATATTATCTATTTTTTTTTAAAGTAATAGTATTAGGCTTAATGTGAGAGCAACTGGGAATTGGAAGTGCACTGTGAGCAGAATTTTTCTTACTCCAATGACAATTTTGAATTTTATTTACATCTATAATGAAATATGTTTTCTTTAAATCTATAATGATTACTTGCTTGATCACCCCCATTTCTAGTAGGTACTCTGGGGATCTTTTAAAGTGTTGCTAAAGATTATTGTATTTATCATGAGCTTCCTTAGGCAAGTGGTAGAAACTTGGATCGGCTTCAACAAAAAGAAAATTTGTTAAACACAAAACTAGAAGTTCCAAAAGGGTTTCATGAAGATTGTGTCTTTACTTATCTCTTAGTTTTATTTGTCTCTGCTTTCCTTTAATCTCAGCATCATTATCATCTACTGATTGGTAAGCATCCTATAATAAATTAACAAAGGCTGGAGTGGGGCAGGATAATATTCTCCCAGCATCACGATTCTAAAGGAAAGAAACAGGTCTAACTTATTCCCACTATCTTATTCATTCAGTTGCCCAGCATTCATTTAACACATGTTGATTGAGGACACTTTGTGTCAGGTTAATTCTGAAAAATTCCTGATTCTTATAGACCCTATTTAGGCCATGTGCTTCTTCCTGGCCAGGAGGATATGGTATATATGCCAAAAGTTTCCACTTTGACTAGGAGAGTAGAGGATACCATTATTTATTTCTATGGACTTGATATGGCTCCTGAAAAAAGAAAAACCTATTATTCCCAGTTATAGGAAGATGAGAAATGTGCTGGGCAGACAAGAATCATAGTTATGATATTTCACCCAAATAATGAGGGTCTTACATAATTAACAAGCTTGGCATAAGGTTCAAGTTAAGTGGACAGAACAGTAAAAGGCACGAATTATTTTTTCCATTTCTGTATTTTTTTTTAAATTCCACTTTGTAAAAAAATCTTAACTTGATAAAAGTTGCTCACATACTTCTTTTCATTTCTTTTTCTTTTCTTTTCTTTCTTTTTTTTTTGAAGCTCTATATATAAGAATTTATTTGAGGGGCACCTGGCTGGCTCTTTCAGCGTCTTTCAATGTCTATCTGGATTCCTTATGCAATTCCCTATGCTACTTAATTGAGATGTAGCTAAAGATTTGTGAAACTGCTTGAACTTCACAGCATATAATTTTTTTGCATAATAAAAAAGGAAATTCCCAAGCAAAAGTCATAAAGTAATTTCCCCATTGTGCCCTACAAAAGAAAAAGCTTAATTTTCTTCATCATGATGCTTGCATAATTCTAAATTTGAATGGATACTCCTGTTTCTGACCCTTCCCCAAGCAAATTTCTCTTCTAAACATTCATGATCCTAATACAGAGTTTTATGTATTAGTGGATCAGTTCTTCTTTATTCCTAAATTCCTTATAGTCTTCTCTTGACTATCTCATTAGTTTAGATTCTGTGTCTGGAAAGCAGATTTTCTCCATTCTTTTTCATTTTCTGCAACAAATATGTAGTTACTATTAGCAATAAACCAAGTACTTGGCTAAATTAATGGAATATAAATTTTCTCAATAAGGTACTTTGTTACTTAGTACTAATTAGATGTCCTCAATACCCTCCATCTTCATTCCCAGCAGCCCCCATCTCCACTGGGATTCTGTAGTTGGGAAGACTTAATGTGGCACAAATTTCAAATGTATTTGGGGTTTGCTAGTAACTAGTAATCCACTTTACTGGACTTATATTATCTTTTAAAGTTTCCAAAGCACTTCTGAAAAGATTTACCCTTTAGAAAAGCATGCTGCATAGTTTTTATCACCTCCTATTTTTACTACCTCATATTTTTTCTGGGTGTTTTGTGATTTCATTCTCTATTCATTTCTCTGTCATCTGCCTGCCACTGCTATCCATATTGATAATGTATGAGCTTTAAACATTTCTTAATGAACCGGGATCTATGTGGTTCCTATTGTCCTTTGGAGGAGATAAATACCATCCTTATGGGTCAATGATGTGTGTGTGTGTGTTTGTGTGTGTGTGTGTCTTTCTTAAGGTTCAAAAGGGTAGCCTTGTGATCCTGAGGTGATGTATATACTTTGGGATTTTATTTATTTATTTATTTATTTATTTAAAGATTTATTTATTTATTTATTTGTCAGAGAGAGAGAGAGAGAGAGAGAGAGAGTGAGCACAGGGAGACAGAGTGGCAGGCAGAGGCAGAGGGAGAAGCAGGCTCCCTGCTGAGCAAGGAGCCCAATGTGGGACTCAATTCCAGGACACTGGGATCATGACCTGAGCCGAAGGCAGCTGCTTAACCAACTGAGCCACCCAGGCGTCCTTATACTTTGGGATCTTAATTGCAACAAAATCAATAGTATTGTGACAATGAATGCAATTTTCATTTACTTACCTGAGAAATTACTTTTTATCTCTTTTTTTTTTCTGGTTTACTCTATGGACACTAAGAAAAATGACTTTCTTTATATTTTGGTGACATTCTTACAACATAGCTTCACTGTTCTCTTTAGCTTTCTAAGAACTGGCTATTTCCTTCTATGGTATCTACTTTAAAGAAGAATATAATATTACTTATAAGCAAGAGTGCTCATTTCAAAGCTGAATAAGATAGTCCTTTAATTTTTTAGCTTTATATGTGATTTTCCCCAACTCATTTAATAAATGAAGAATAAATAGCAGAGGCAGATCGCTTCAGAACCTTGTCACACGCCAGCTGGATGTTCTGATCAGTAGTGTGGGTCATGGCATTTTCAAACCTTATGATTTTCTGCTGCTGGTCATGATGAAACCTGACAGCCCCCTGCCAAAAGGAGGGGGCGGGACTCATATTGACTCTATTGGAGGTTGTTTTCCCAGGATGAACACAGACCCACCTCATGCAATTGATTTTGGGTATCATAACATAAAATGGTGAAGGTATTGAAGAGAAACTGTGACTTCTTTTCCTTTTTTGGTTTTATATTGAGCAAGTTACTTTCTTTAATTAATTTCGGCACTTGTCAATATCAGGAGTTTGGGTGCCAGTTTTAAGTCATGCAACATTGGATAACCCACTTAACCTCTCTGTGACTCAATAATGGGGCTCAACTGAAGAATATCTAAGGCTCATTGTTGCTAAAATGTCTGTGACTTAATAATACCCAGGCTACATAGTACATTTATCTCCTGCTGCTATTTACACATTTATTCTTTTTTAATTACTTTTAACCCTTATCTTACTAGTAAGGTCCTGGAAGGCCTATACTATTTCTCTATTCTTTTATGTTCTTCTACCCAATGATTTGCACAGAGAACTCAGTAAATGTTTTTGGGTGAAGATAATGATGGTTCAGTGGAATAATAATGTATTATTAGTAACTGCGTCTCCTTCCTACTTGTGAAGGCGTGGGTGTGGGAAAAGATAATGGTGAGATCGTTCTTGATCCTTGCTGCTACTGTTCCTTTACAGAGCAGATGCTGTTTCCACCCTCTCATGTGCCCACGACCCTCCACGCTACCACTAAAGGCTAATCATTGTTAAAACCTGAAATTCTATCCGGGAGATTTTGTCTGGTTGTAGGAGCACACTTGGCTTCCAAAGAAGAGAGTATATGGTTCCAGAACACTTTTGTGCAATGACAGAAGTGGTAGATCATCCCCATATTGTGGGATTTCATTGTGCTGGAGAACAGTGTCCATTCAGATTCCTGACATCCTGGCTATTGTGCTATCATTTTGTTGGCAAGCCCACCAACTTGCAGGGTTCGAATGAACTTTCATTAGCTTTTAGTAGAAGGTACACAGGGAGTGACTGGGATCCAATAGTTTATTCATTGTTGTTTTAGTACATATTAGCCTAAGTAGTTTGCCTGTGTTTCCTCAGCTGGCATGATTAAGGCAAACATGGCCCTTCAGTAGTGAGGTTAGGCAAAGGGAAGAAAATAGCAATTTGGAAACAAGGAATGCTTTCATGGCTAGGGGCTTAAAATAAGGATATTTGGGCAGCTTCTATGTACCATGATGGCACAAAACCATGAGGACCATGAGAAGCATAAAAAATAAATAAGATGAGGAATATTAAATTCTCAATAAATAAAATGAGTATATAAAGCATAAAAGGAAGTTGGTAATATGAGAAATAAATTTGTTTTGAGAAAAGACATGAAATTTTTGAGAAAACAATATTGTGTTAATTTTTTCTAAGATTTAACTAATTTGTTTATTTGAGGGGGAAGAGCAGAGGAGGAGAGAGAATCCTCAAGCAGGCGGCACAGTGAGCATGGAGGCCATTGAGGGGCTCGATCCAAGGACCCAGAGATCATGACCTGAGCCAAAATCAAGAGTTGAATGTTTAACAGACTGATCCACCTGGGTGCCCCAATATAGTATTAATTTTATAAAAATGAGTATTCTCATCTTGGGCAATTGCTGGCCTAAAACTGAAATTGATTCATTAATGAAAGATCAAGTTAAGTTGTATCTATCTATAATTTTCCATTAATAACCTTAGAAGTTCAATAATTTAGAATAGGAAAAATAAACAAGATCAATATTTTTTTCCTATGCAGTTTACATAGAAGATCCTTCATCCTTACTTTTTCCTAATGATACTTATTTGCTATATTTTTATATAATTAATCCATAAGTTTGTTTGAATTTAACATGTCAGCAAGAAAATGAATCTTTTATTTCATGTTATCTTTCTTGATTTTTAAACATAAGTTTATATTAAAACATGCTCTTAGGCACTCCTTGAAATACATGTAAGCAGTAGATTATAGATAAATGCACGATTTCCTGTGGCACACCTAAATATGCATTATGATTTCCTGAAAAGTAATGTGAGTGTCAGATTTGAAGTATGATTTTTTTGTAAAGATTTTATTTTTTTTTATTCGGCAGAGAGAGAGAAATCACAAGTAGGCAGAGAGGCAGGCAGAGAGAGGGGGAAGCAGTCTCCATGCTAAGCAGAGAGCCCGACTCGGGGCTCGATCCCAGGACCCTTTGATCATGACCTGAGCTGAAGGCAGAGGCTTAACCCACTGAGCCACCCAGGTGCCCCAGAAGTATGATATCTTTCTGATTATATGGGGATATTTATACTTAGCTAATACGTAGATGTGTACCATTCACTACATATCTATTCACACCATCTCTTAGGTTCTCCCAGATGATGAAATGCTTGACCGACTACCATTAAAAATGCAATTAGAAGACAGATACTTCCCTAAAGTGCCAATAATCAAATTGGTTTGAATCTTATTATTATAGGATGTATGCATGTTAAATATTGACTATATTACATTGGGGTCACCATTCTTTTAAGAGTTGAAAACTCAAGACAAAACACATTTCAACTTAATGTTCTAAATGGTCATTAATCCATAGAGACAATGAAGAAGATAAAACATTTACACCGAGTACAAATAATGGAAAACATAAAGGAAGACTACTAATTTGGGCATGTGAGCTGCTTCTACGAATTAGACAGATCTCTGAGTCAAATAACCTAAGATAAATGGAAACAGGGAATAAAAAGAAATATGAACCAAGTGTCCATTGGCAACATTTGTCATATCATTTCTATTTGTGACCAGTATAGTGGCAACTGATTAAAAGCTGCCCCTTTCAGTAGATCAGTTCATCTACCAAAGATATAATCTTAATTGTAGATATAAACAAACAACAGTCTTACCCTAATGGCTATGAAAATCAATTAAACAATTTTTTTGGATGTACTACAAGCTCCTTTAAAGTCTGATTGTTAGCTGATTTCACTGTGCTCTGTTTACATAAATTAGTTTTTTTAAGAAACCCTTGAAACTTTACATTAGTCATCTATGAGAGGGAATAAACTCTGTTGACATAAAAGCACTCAGGAAGCTTGAGTGGTATATTTCTCTCTCATCGAGGACTACCCTGATGCAAGACTCGAATTTATATCTTAAGGGGAAATCTCCTGCTGTCCAGAAGTATTGATATTGATACTTGTGTTCATCTTTCTCATAATGTACTTGTAAAATATTACACCTGTATCGAGTGGGCATTACCTCACCCATGTGTCTTGGTCTTAAGACAATGAAAATGGGCTATTAACAGTAGCCCAAATGGGTGGCCTGTCTATGGTGTGTGATTTTCCCTGGTCCCTGTCTGTATCGGTTCTCATTCAGTTTCTTTGTGATCCTTCTTCTTATCCTTACTGGGATTCTGGTCTCTTTTTCATTTAACAAATAATTAAAGAGTGGCTACTACCTGTAGGACAGCTTTCTGAATTTCATGGAAACAGCAATAAAAAAACCCAAAACCAAAAAACAAAGCCCCTGGTCATGGAGATTACATACTGATAGAAGAGCACAGATATTAGACAAATCAATGTATTATACACCAGTTATTGGTAACTGCATGGTGAGAAGTAAGGTAGGTTAAGGACAACACAACTTTATGTAATTGGGTAAGTCCTCTCGATGAGCTTGCATTTGAACAAAGCCTGAGAAAGGGTAATAATGTGAGGCATCCCAAAATCTGGGAGGAGGATTTAGTTTAGTGAGTTCTAAATGAGAAGAGAAGTTACTGAAAGTTTCTGAACAAACCCCCAGAAGCCCCTTTGTGCCCTTTTCTAGTAACTATTCTAGGGGTAACCTATTCTAACTTTTATTTCCTTCTTTTCTTTTCTTTCTTTCTTTCTTTCTTTCTACTTCAGATTTTATGTATTTATTTGACAGAGAGAGACACAGCAAGAGAGGGAACACAAGCAGTGGGAGTGGGAGAGGAAGAAGTAGGCTTCCCATTGGGAGCCCAATGTCGGACTAGATCCCACATGACCTGAGCTGAAGGCAGATGCTTAATGACTGAGCTGCCCAGGTGCCCCTACTCTAACTTTTAATACCATAGATTGCTTTGGCTTGCATTTTATAAAAATGGAATTGTATATTATTCTTCCTTGTGTATCTAACTTACATCATTCAAGTTACATTTGAGAGATTGATCCATACTGCTGGATATAGTGTTAACTTACTCATTCTCATTGTTGTGCTGACTTTCACTGTACAAATATGACACAATTTATTTATATATTTAGTATGTACATTTTACTAATAATTGAGCTTTAAATTTCCTTGGCTATCATGGACGGTGTTGTTATGAACTTTTTTTTTTCAACTTTCTTTGAATTAACACATGCATACATAATGATGGGTCAGAGGTTATGAGTATATTCAAGTTTAATAATACAAAACCATTTTCTAAGATGATTGTTACAGTTTATACTCCCATCAGCAGTATTTGACTGTGCTAGTTGTCCTGATAGTCATGCCTTTGTGTAATCTACCACCTTCCTTGTGTATGTTCTGGACCTAGTGACTTGCTTCGGATCATTAGAACGTAGCAAAAGTGATGGGATGTTCCTTCTAAGATTAGGTTGTAAAAACTGTGACTTCTGTTTTGCTGGCACTCATGCCATCTTGCTTGGTTACTCTGAGGAAGCCAACTGCTATGTTGTGACCTGTCACATGGGGAGGACTTATGATTAAGAACCAAGGTACTCAAGGGGCACCTGGGTAGCTCAGTGGGTTAAAGCCTCTGCTTTCGGCTCAGGTCATGATCCCAGGGTCCTGGGATCAAGCCCTGCATCGTGCTCCCTGCTCAGCGAGAATCATGTTCTCTTTCTGCCACTCGCCCTGCTTGTATCTTGTATTCCCTCCCTCCCTCACTCTCTGTGTGTGTGTGTGTCAAATAAATAAATAAAATCTTAAAAAAAAAAAAAGAACCAATGTACTCAAACTTTAGTCCAATAGCCAGGTAGGAAGTGAATTCTGTGAGCAGCAACTGGAATGAGTTTAGAATGGATCCATCTTCAACTGACATTAGTTTAAGCTGATTGCAGCCTTGTGAGATTCCCAGAATCAGAAGACCCAACTAACCACACAGGCAAAATAAATGTATGTGAGGTAAAGAAGTGCAATATAATAAATATATGTTGTTTTATGCCATGAAGTTTTAGGGTAATTTGTTACATAGCAGTGAATAACTAAAACATTGGCCATTTGGATATACTCTTTTGTGATGTGTACTCTTTCATGATACATCTTTTGTCCATTTTTCTGTTGGGTTCTATGCTTGCTTATTTATTTGTTTGCTTATTTATTTATGTATGTATTTGTTTATTTGTAGCAGTCCTTTAAATATTCTGAATATGAGTTCCTAACATATATATTGCATATATCTCTTCCCATTCTTTAGCTTGTCTTCTTACTCTTTTAAAAGTATTTTTTGATACATAGTGAATAGTAATTTTAATGTAGTCAATTTTATAAAATTTTACCTTACCCTTTATAATTAATGCTTTTTGTGTCCTGTTTAAGAAATTTCTGCCTACCTCAAGGTTATGAAGACCGATATTGGTCTATGTTTCCTTTTAAAATTGTGTTTTACTTTTAACATTATAATCCATCTGAGATTGATTATATTTGTTGTCTAAGTATCAAGATTTATTTTTCCCATACGACTATCTAATTAATCCAAGTACATTTATTGAAAAGATCATCCTTTTTCACTACACTGCAGTGTTACATTTGTTATAAATCAGGTAACTCTATTTATCATACTCTTCTGTGTTAACTTGGTTAAGTTGAGAACTATTTCCCAGAATCATCTCCTCTGAGTGGTTTTTCCATTAGCATTGGCTGAGAGAGGAACTTGCACAAAATTTGGGAAGTGGAAATAAGGAAGTGGCCATTACTCTGGAGGATTTCTTAGCTCTGTCCATGGACAGACACAGAGGTACTGGTGGGTTCTAGCTTTTCCTCATTCTTCTTGTCTCCATATCTATCTTTTCTTCCTGACTTACCCTGGCTGGCCAACACCAGCTATAGGCTACTGCCAATTGGTTGGCAATGCACCCACAGAAGAGATAGTACAGGGAGGCAACAGTTTGCTGTAGACCTTCCCTAGTGTCTTCTTAATGTCTACAGCTAGACAAGCTTGCTTTTTTTTTTTCCTTTTTTTGCTTTGTTTTTCAAGTATCTCTGTAAGCTTTGACTTTCCCACCCTTGCAAATGCATCAAAAGGATTGGTTAGTGTCTCCTTCCCTGACTCTCTAATTTCCCTGAGAACAGAAGGCAGGCATAGGCACTGGATGTAGACAATGTGAGAAATCTTGTCCTGGATGCAGGCTGATACAGTATGTATGTGTGGCTCTGGTTCTGGCTTCTCTTTTCTGAACTTTTGGTCAGTTTTTCTATTCTTGCATCAATTATATACTATAGTTTCTTTTTAAATATTTTATTTATTTGACACAGAAAGAGAGAGAGAGAGAAAGAGCATAAGCAGGGGAAGCAGGAAAGGGAGACGCAGGCTCCCCACTAAGCAGGGAGTCCAATACGGGGCTCGATTCCAGGCCCCTGGAAGGCTCAATATTTGATACTTAACCAACTGAGCCACCCAGGTGCCCCTTAATTATTATAGCTTTTTTTTAAAACACAAATTATTTTCCTCTTTGTTTATATTTATTACTTTATTTATATTATTTTATGTTCAGCCAGACAGAGCTGACTGACAGGAAGGAAAACAGCAATGGGGAATTCTCCATTTGCTAGAACAGTAATTTATCATTTCATATATATACATATTTTTAAATATATATATTTATTTATATATTATGGTTTTATAATAAGTCCTGGTACCAGATGATATAAGCCCTCAGATTTGTTCCTGAAGATTGTTTTGGATATTCTTGGTCCTTCTTCTTTCCCGATAAATTTTAGAGTCAGCCTATCAATTTCCACACATACAAAATACTACTGGGGTTTTTATTGTGATTGCTCTGAATCTTTAGGTCAATTGAAGGAGAACTGGCATTTTCCCAGTGATGTATCTTCACACCCATGTATAATTTAAAAAGAAATAAAGGGAATTTTCTACAAACTCTTCTAAAGAATAGAAAAAAAGGAAATACTTCCCAAATTGTTTTGTGAGGCTAGTATAACATTGATATCAAAATGAGTTAAAAATAGAGAGATCCTAATAATGGATAAAAATAATATCCAACAATATGCTGTTTGGGTGTGGACACCTTATCAGCAATCTGATAGCCAAAGAAGGGCTCCATCTCTTGCTCCAAGAAAGAGATTATGCATAGCTTGGCAATATAGGGTCCTGCTACTGATCCAGATTGGTCTAACCTCAGAATCACAAATTTCTCTACATCTCTTTGAGCAAGGTCTTAGGCATTTCTATTTCCTCTGAGATAAAGCTTTGGAGAAAAGAGTGGATGTCACAGACCTTAGAGCCACAACTTCTACACTCTAAGAGATGACCAGGTCTTATTTGGGTCTTTCTTTGGGAAAAGAGTTTCTTAGAAGGTGGAGCTAATGTTTCCATCTTAGCCATAGGAATTAGCTGATGCTGAGTGAAGTCATCAGGAGCCTCTGGGACCTGCCCCAAGGATACTGAGCCAGAATCCCCCACCCTGTGTTCAGTGGACCTTTTGCAGATTCTTATGTGTAGACTTAACTTTTCAGTATTTTTCTTTCCTTTACTTCTCTAAACCAGGAGGATAGGAAACAAATAGTATCTTTCATTTTCTGAAATGTTTTAAATATTAAGCCTTCTTTCCCCTTGGGGAAAGAACTGATTATTTAATTGTTAATGATTTGGGCTTAAGGCTTACTCTGCCATAAATAAATCATATGAAGAAAGTGAATAGGTTTTGGGGAGAGAGAAAGGACATTGGGACACTGGGAAAGGCTGCAGAAGAAAGGATTACCCTGAGGTCAAGAGGAAGTGAGAAAAGAGGGTGAAAGAGGGAGAGTTGTTACCACAGGGATGCCAAAAAAGTCAACGTGTGATCTTGGTGAAATTTCTCAGAAGGAGAGAAGACCCAGGTGAATGTCCTGGCTGAGATATTTAAAAAGCTCTAGCAGATCCTCTTTGCCCTGTGCTCACTGTTCATCATGCTCTCCCTATTCCACCTGCCCAGGTCTTTGTGACCTGCAAAGATGCAGGCAGTCTGCCTGTTTCCTAACAGGGTCCTTGTGGGGAACCACCCCTTGGACCTGTTCTTAGCGAGTAATGAGTATAGTGGACATCCTTTGACCTGGGAAAGTAGAGGGTGGCAATATTTTTATCCTAAAATTCTTTTGTCCACTTACTAAGCAGTTTTTTTAAATTAATTTTTAAAATTCTTAAATAAACATAAAATGAATTTTTATCCCCAGAGGTACAGGTCTGTGAATCACCAGGTTTACACATTTCACAGCACTCATCATAGCACACAGCCTCCCCAATGTCCATATCCCCACCACCCTCTCCCATCCCCCATTCCCCCAGCAACCCTCAGTCTGTTTTTTGAGATTGAGTCTTTTATGGTTTGTCTCCCTCCCGATCCCATCTTCTTTCATTTTTTCTTTTCCTACCCCCCAAACCCCCCACATTGCATCTCCACTTCCTCTTATCAGGGAGATCATATGATAGTTGTCTTTCTCCGATTGACTTATTTCACTAAGCATAATACCCTCTAGTTCCACCCACATTGTTGCAAATGGCAAGATTTCATTTCTTTTGATGGCTGCATAGTATTCCATTGTATATATATACCACATCTTCTTTATCCATTCATCTGTTGGTGGACATCTAGGTTCTTTCCATAGTTTGGCTATTGTGGACATTGCTGCTATAAATATTCGGGTGCATGTGCCCCTTCGGAGCACCACGTTTGTATCTTTAGGGTATATACCCAGTGGTGCAATCATTGGGTCATAGGGTAGCTGTATTTTCAGTTTTTTGAGGAACCTCCACACTGTTTTCCAGAGTGGTTGCACCAACTTGCATTCCCACCAACATTGTAGGAGGGTTCCCGTCTCTCCATATCCTTGCCAGCATCTGTCATTTCTTGACTTGTTAATTTTAGCCATTCTGACTGGTGTGAGGTGGTATCTCATTGTGGTTTTGATTTGTATTTCCCTGATGCCGAGTGATGTGGAGCATTTTTTCATGTGTCTGTTGGCCATCTGGATGTCTTCTTTGCAGAAATGTCTGTTCATGTCTTCTGCCCATTTCTTGATTGGATTATTTGTTCTTTGGGTGTTGAGTTTGCTAAGCTCTTTATAGATTTTGGATACTAGCCCTTTATCTGATATGTTGTTTGCAAATATCTTCTCCCATTCTGTTAGTTGTCTTTTGGTTTTGTGGAGTGTTTCCTTTGCTGTGCAAAAGCTTTTGATCTTGATGAAATCCTAATAGTTCATTTTTTGCCCTTGCTTCTGTTGCTTTTGGTGATGTTCCTAGGAAGAAGTTGCTGCAGTTGAGGTCAAAGAGGTTGCTGCTTGTGTTCTCCTCAAGAATTTTGATGGATTCCTTTCTCACATTGAGGTCCTTCATCCATTTTGAGTCTATTTTCATGTGTGGTGTAAGGAAATAGTCCAATTTCATTTTTCTGCATGTGGCTGTCCAATTTTCCCAGCACCATTTGTTGAAGAGGCTGTCTTTTTTCCATTGGACATTCCTTCCTGCTTTGTCGAAGATTAGTTGACCATAGAGTTGAGGGCTATTTCTGGGCTCTCTATTCTGTTCCATTGATCTATGTGTCTGTTTTTGTGCCACACTTACTAAGCAGTTTTAATGACTATACTAGTAATGATCTTCCCAACTAGAGAAGTCCTATTTAGTTTTGAGGACTGAGCTCAAATGTGATCTCTTCTGAGAAGCCTTACCCAATTCTCTCAGGCAGAATCCTTGACTTCTCCCTGAATATTCCTGTAGTTATTTCCACTTGTCTTCATTATAGACTTCATCACATTATTTTGTTATTATTTGTAAATATTTATTTGAATAGCTGTATCATCCTTATAACATCGTTAAAAAAAAAGATTTAATTTATTTATTTGCCAGAGAGAAAGCACACACAAGCACAAGCAAGGGGAGAGACAGACTGAGGGAGAAGCAGGCTCCCTGCTGAGCAAGGAGCTGGGTGCAGGACTCAATCCCAGGACCCTGGGATCATGACCTGAGCCGAAGGCAGACACTTAACTGACTGAGCCGCTCAGGTGTCCCAGGACATCATTTTTTTCATATTTTGTACCCCCATAAGTGATGGTTGATGTACAATAGTTTTAAAAACTATCATGGAATGAATCCATCCCACTGGCTACAAAATTTACAGATTCTAGTGCAAAATAAAACATGGGGCACTTGTTGAATAATAATAAGAATTTCAACATAGTTTCCATAGAGCATTAAACTGGGTCTGAGGCCTTTTGAGTATGGGGCCCTGTACCACTTCTCAGGTTGCACACCCGTGAAGCTGGTGTTAATGGGAAATCAGTCTTGGATTCAGCAAGACCATAACGTGATGTAAATTCTACCATATTTTATTGGCCCAGCTGATAGAACTGGTAGTACTCAGTGGTGTTTTAATTTGAAATTTTATCTTTTATCGGGGAACATTATAAAGAATGGCTCTATGAAATTCATGTGTGTGTCTGTGTATGAACATACTCATATAAATGTTGACTATGTTTGAATACAAATATAAATATTCCATATATTGTACCAATGTTCTTGACTAATATATACTATATCCTTTTTATTCTGATTATTGGGAAAATTTTCCTTTTAGAATTAGAATAACGAATGGCTGTGCTTTCTTCTGAGTTTCAGGAATTACCAACAGGACTTCATATTTATTCATAACTTCAACATCTATTGAATGTATACTGTGTGCCAAATAACTGGCCCAATGTTAGAGATAACAGTTGTAAATGAGACATGAAACATTCTTGAACAAGGATTGTGTCTAATCTTATGTTAAAATAGACTTTGATAAAATATTCAAAAAAGTATTCAAAAATTCAAAAAATTATAACGGCTACAAAAACAGATATGATTGTATAAAATGCGGTTCTGACCTTGTCTGGGGAATAAGAAAGACTTATAAGGAAATACATTTAAGCTGAGTCCTGAGTTGAATGAGAGATGATGTTAGTAGATCAGAATGGGAGAAGTAACATAGAAGTGGAGAGAAGAATTTAGAGCATGGGAAGACCCAGTCAAATAGAAATTGGAGACGGGGAAGCCCAGGGTTCACATTAAAGGAAGTAGAAAGTAGAAATAAAATGGGACAAAGAATCCTTGAGAAGAAAGGAGGTGAATTATGGGAGTAATAATGTGAAATAAAATGCTGGAGATGAAGTAGAATTTGGGAAAGCTGAGTAGAGACATTGAAGGCTCTGTGGGAAGCATAGGAGTAGAGGTTAACGTTCACGAGTTTCAGAATGTCCCTGGAAGATATTGAAGATGTGGGGAGAAAATAAAAACAAAGTTTGAAACAAGCATTCATGTTTCCTATTGCTGGATTAGTTTCCTGTAGCAGCTGTCATGAATTACCACACATTTATGGCTTAAATACAACAGGAGTTTATAATCTTATAGCTCTAGAAGTAAAAAATCTGAACTGGAAAAAAGAATCTGGGGGCGCCTGGGTGGCACAGTTGATTGAGTGGCCAACTCTTGGTCTCGGCTTTGGTCGTGAACTCAGGGTTGTGGGATTGAGCCCCTCATGGGACTCCACACACAGCATGGTCTGCTTCAGATTCTCTCTCCCTCTCCCTCTATCCCTTCTGCTTGTGCTCTCTCTCTCTCTCTAAAATAAATAAATCTTAAAAAAAAAAATTCTGAACAGGGTCTCACAGGGCTAGAGTCAAAGTTTTGGGAGAGCTGGTTCCTTCTGGAGGCTCTAGAAGAAGAATCTGTTGCGTTGCCTTTACCAGCTTCTACAGGCTGCTCACATTCCTTAGCTCATGGTCCTGAGCCAGAAAACAGCGTGACGTTGACTTCTGCTTCTATCATCTCGTTTCTTCTCTGACTCTCCTGTCTCCCTCTTTAGTTTATAAGGGCCTTATGTGATTACATAGGGATAATCCAGGATAATCTCCCCATCTGAAGATCCTTAATTTAATCACATCTGCACAATCCCTTTTGTCATGAAAGATAACATATTCATAGGTTCTGGGGATAGGACAAAGACATCTTTAGGGGGCCATTGTTGTGCTTACCACAATTTCTTTCCTTTTTTTTTTTTTTAACATTTTCCTTTCTCTCTCTCTCTCTCTTTTAAAGATTTTATTTATTTATTTGAGAGTGAGAGCAAGAGACAGAGAGAGAGACAGAGAGCACAAGCAGGAGAGAGGCAGACAGAAGGGGAGGGAGAAGCAGGCTTGCCGCTGAGCAGGAAGCCTGATGCGGGACTTCATTCTGGGACTTTGGGATCATGACCTGAGTGGAAGGCAGACGCTTAACCAACTGAGCCACCCATGCATCCTCCTACCACAATTTCTAAGCAGGATTTAGTTGTTAATCTCTTTTAAAGTCAAGGTGATTAGATTTTTAAACAGTTTTCTATTTCATCTTAAAAAGCAGAGCAAGTTTGAAAATATCACACCAAGTATTCCTTTAAGTCAAGAAGTAAGTACTTCCTTACCTCTGGAGACCAAGAAACCTAGGCTTACATCTTGGCTGTGCTACTTGCCATCTGTGTCACCCCAGAACATTATTGAACCTCTCTAAATTTCAGGTTCTGATAAGGATAAGGAGACGGAGAAGAAGATAAGGATAAGGAGAAGAAGAAATTATAGTGTAAGGCCTGAAATGAAGGTTTAAAGTTAAGTGATGCCTTGACATCTGGTGAAATGGGAAGTCACCTCAAGTATCCCAACCACAACTTCCTCTCTCTATTCTGCTCCAGCAGATGAGGGTTCCTCCCTAGCCAAGGATGCTTCCTTATCAAATGGAGTAAGTGCCAGTCATTCCTGCTTATCCCTGTGGATTTAGCTCCCTGCCATGTGCAGGAGTATTTAAAGGAGCCCATCTGAGCTACCCTCTTGATAGAACAAAGCCCCCACCCCTGGGTCACTGTTTGTGATTACAGCCTTCATGTGGCTCTCTGTGACATGTGGTGTCCTCCTCCCTTAGCCTGTGAGCTTATGTGACTAAGAAAATGCTGTCACCTCATCTAACGAGTGTTGAAATTTGTGTATTTAGCCATCTCCATTACCCTGGGACACCAAGGGGTGAGAAAAAAGCAAGGAAAAGAAATATCTCTCTCAGCATTTTTATGGAGTTAAAACTTTTTTTTTTTTTTAAAGATTTTATTTATTGGGTACCTGGGTGGCTCAGTTGGTTAAGCGTCTGCCTTCAGCTCAGGTCACGATCCCAGAATCCTGGGATCAAGTCCCATATCGGGCTCCCTGCTCAGCGGGGAGTCTGCTTCTCCCTCTCCTTCTGCCCCTTTCCCTGCTCGTTCTGTCTCTCTCTCTCAAATAAATAAGTAAAATCTTAGAAAAAAAAGATTTTATTTATTTATTTGACAGAGAGAGAGAGAATACAAGTAGGTAGGCAGATTGAGAGGGAACCAGGCTTCCCGCTGGGCAGAGAGCTCATGGTGGGTCTCAATTCCAGGACCCTGAGATCATGACCTGAGCCGAAGGCTGAGGCTCAACCCACTGAACCACCCAGGTGCCCTGAGTTAAAACTTTTTAAAAGTATGCTGACTTCTTAGCAAAGAACTTGGCCAAGTTCTGCTGTACAGGACATCCTCAATAAGTGAAGCTATTATTATTATTATTATTATTGTGGCTAAAGTGTCATTATTATATTAAAAAATTCCCAGTCTCTATTTTTGGCACGAGTTGAAATTATATATTTTTCTAGTGATCCATATTATTGTGTTCTAAAGAAAAGGAGGGGACGAAGTTCTGATAAAGACACCCCAGGTGAGCAATTTTCTACATATCCCAACCATGAGGAAATTGTCTGGCAAAAATACTTTTTAATATAGGGGTGCCTGGGTGGCTCAGTGGGTTAAGCCTCTGCCTTCGGCTCAGGTCATGATCTCAGGGTCCTGGGATGGAGCCTCGCATCGGGCTCTCTGCTCAGCAGGAAGCCTGCTTCCCCCCTTCTCTCTCTGCCTGCCTCTCTGCCTACTTGTGATCTCTGTCAAATAAATAAATAAAAAATCTTAAAATAAAAAAATACTTTTTAATATAGAGGAGGTAGAGAAAAGATAAAGTTGTATTTGTCAGAGAAATGATAATCCTCACTTAGTGTACACAAATAGACTTTGGATGTGACTGATGAGCTATGTAGTCTTGATCTGTACAAAGAAAAAAAAAAGATTCCTAAGGTGAATGCCACAAAACCTAGATTCAGATGTAAATGAGCAGAGAAATGAGATGATTTTGGATGTGGGGTATTTTTTTTGTCCTTCATTAATGAACATCTGAAATAGCATGATCATTTTCTCAGAAGGGAACTACAGGCTGGTTTTACATTTAAGTGCTGCTCATGGACCGAAACTCAGAAAATGAATTTCAAAGGCGAAGCACTGATTAAACCCAAAAGGACATGGCAAACATCAGGGGAAAGTCTGTTACCAGGATGTTTATGAAAAACATTTTCCTAAGTGCCTGATGCAATTGGCAAAGAAATTGTTCATGGTTATAGAATGCCCAGCCGAGCTTTCCAGAATAGAAAAGGAGTAAGGAAAGCTGCAGTTTCTGTTTGCAATTGTGTGCTGATCAACACACAGTCTTTTATGCTCTGTTTCATTCGTGCAAGGGTTCTTAGCAGAACATTCTCTGAAGCTTGCTGTGCCAAGTACCTGCTCCCTCACAGAGCGCCAACAACCCGCTCAGCTTGCTCCCTTCCACAGCAGGGAGAGCCTTCCTCCAGGGTGCACTTCTTCCCCTCAGACCACATTTGCTGCAAGCCTTCCACAGGTCAGCTGAGGCCATACACCCGGGCAGGCCTTTCGGACTGACTTCGATGGAGAAACATTTTGAGAAAATGGCAGATGTCTATCACCCACATTGAGCAGTTTTGTATACAACATATATAGTTTTCTATCTTTGCATACTGAGATCAGGAAGCCTTTCTTGAAAAAAAATTATAGGTGTCCTGGGAACAGAGGTGGCAGACCTTTAAGAGGCTTTTCTCATCACCCTTACAGCAGCATTTCGCTATTTCTTTGAACCTCAGTGACCCGAGAAAGCCTGAACTGAACTGTTAGTCTCAAAAGATAATAATTCACAAGCACCCAGTGTGATTTAATGAATAAAGCACACTGAAAAAAATAATGTTGATCCAGCTCAAAACTCTCTCCTAAACTCTATGCCTATATATCCAACTGCCAACCGACCACCGGTTATCTCTTCCCGGCAAACTTACCTGCCTCCCAAGTGACATCCTAAAAATTGTAGGATTTCTTTTCTTTCTTTCTTTTTTTAAAATTTTATTTATTTATCTGACAGAGAGAGAGAGAAAGCACAAGTGAGGGGAGCAACAGAATGAGGAGGAAGGAGAAGCAGGCTCCCCGCCAAGCTGAGAGCCCGACGTGGGGCTTGATACCAGGACCCTGGAACCATGACCTGAGCTAAAGGCAGCCGCTCAACCAACTAAGCCACCCAGGTGCCCCAAGATTTCTAAGACTATCTAAAACCGAACTCTTGTTCCTTCCCTTCTCTCATCTGCTTTTCTGGTTTCCCAGGGAAAGGCCCTGTCATTCATGAGATTGTTAAAGCCTGACTCCTGAACTCATTTTCGTCAGCTCCTTTCTGCCTCCTCCCTATTCCTTTTCCCCACACATATCCAAATAAATCACCACCTTCACCAATCTTTTTATTCTGTTTTCATTTTCACATATCTATCTTCATCTCTCCCCAGTTGTTCCTACCCCAGGCCGTGTCTCCTTCCACTCCCTTCTGGGATGACCTAACTCTCTTCCAGGAGGAATCTTTGCCTTCTGTCTTGCTTCATTACTATTCATTTTTCAAAATAAAGCAAAATGGTGGCTCTAGAATTCAATTCTGATCATGCCCCTTTTTGATGTAAAAGCCTTTTATTTGTTTTTCATTGATCTACAACAAAATCCGAACTCCTTAAAAGATTTTTGTTTCCTTTTTGGGCCTCTTTTTCTTGCACACATTGTATTGAAGTTGCCAATCCCTTATAGATGTGACATTTTTCACTTCCTGAAGTAAGTATTGCCTTCTTTCAGCTGTTTTCTCTGCCTGGAACAATCTTTCCCCTTAGCTAGCCTGGCTAATGCTTATATGTCTTGGTAATTTTTCCTACCAGTACAGTTGCCTCACAAAGCTCCCTGAAATTCCATTATTAGAGCACTAACATGATTTATTATGACAGTTTGATTGTCCCACAACTAGACCTTAGGCCCTGAAAGGGTAGGCACAAAGTCTGTTTGGTTCATCAGTCCGTCTTTAGCTCACCTGCAAAACCAGCCCAGTTTGAGTGACACAGAATAGTCTTTTGATAAATACTTGTTGGATGAGTTTCCATCGTTATGCCAGACATCAAGTTAGGTATTTAGATACGTTATCTTTAATGTTTACACTATCTTTAATGCTTATATTAACTCTGCGAAGGAGGTCTTATGTTCATCGTACAGATCAGAAAGGTGAGCTTAGAGAAGGACTGGGCTTGCCTAAGGTCACAGAATGGGGTCTGTGGTGGGGCTGGAATAAAAATTCAATTTCCAGTTTGTTGCCTAGAGTTACGTATTAAGATTACGTATTGCTTTTGTGAATGCAGAATATTAGTTGGGGATGGTAGAGAGGCTGATAAAGAGAGGGGAAAGTTCACTACAAAGGTCCAGTGAAAAAGCGGGGAGACCACAGTAGAGAATAAGAGGGAGAAGCAGCTCTGACATTCTCTCCTCTGTTTCCTGAATGCAGAGTCTGGTCCCAATATGGAAGGTAGGTGTCCTCTCTCTATTCATGCATTAGACCAACTCCCCCTCACCCTCCCACCGCCGCCCAAACCTGCTGCATCTCAGTAGTAAAGTCAACTACTTTAAGAAAGAAGGTCGCTGAGACCAAGCTCCTAAACTTTGTCTACCAGATCTGATTCATGTGAACTTCCCAAAAGATTAATTACCTACTTTTAATTTTCTTGATCCCATAATTCCATCTCTTTCTTGGGCCAGCTGAGTAAGAAACATTTGGTTTCTTACTGCCTTTATCCCCTGGGTCCTAAAGTTGACTTAAGGAAATTATATTAGAAGAGTTTATTATCTACTATACCTTGTAGGCCTACAAAAAATTTTAGACCATACAGTGCTCCTTTTGTGTTGAAATACTGATAATTACCAGTGTAGTACTTTGTGTTGGGCAAAAATGGCCTAGAATATATTGCTTCAATTTTGTGCCACATGTAAGGCTCCAGAGAGGGCTTCAAACAACAAATTTTCTTTTTGTAACATTGCGTTCTATTTTATGATGTTTCTAAATTTCTGCAAATTTAGTAGAGAATAATTAAAAAAAATTCTCAAAATCAAAGCTGCTTTTTAGTGATTTGACTCATCAAAAAATGGAGAACAAAGCAATCGGAATGAAGAATTTTAGAATAAATCATCATTAACAATACATGACATGTTGTACACCAACTAAGTTCTGATGCCCAATTAGTCACCTAATTAGGTTTAAAATTCATTTAAATAGATGGCTCCCATCCCTGGCCCACCCACTTATTTTTATTACTCCCACTTAAACACTGAATACAATTTAAGGTTCGTATTGTAGAGCTCTGTGGCCTAAACAGATGCCAGCTGGATGGAAAGGTGAGTGACCTCGCTGGAGGATCAGTGAATCAAGGTCTTTTGAGACCTACATTTTCCAGTGAGTTGCACATGCTCTGGACGGCACTCAACAGGAAAAATGGCTTTCTATAGCATTTCTCAGACTGTGGATCCTAAAGTGAAGTATGCACCCTACTTGCTTTGCATGGTAATATGCTGAATCAGAATCAGGTGTTTATGGATGATACCATCCAGAAAACCACTTTCTGTGGAGGTGTGTTTATCTCTCTGGCTACCAGGGTACCGTGTAATAATTTCCCTATTTTATGGATGCTGAGATTCACACTTTTTCACATTTTTATCATCCTTGAAATTGGGATGTATCTTACAATCAATGGTGGCATCATATCTACTTTTCAGAGTTTTTCTTTCTTGGTAGTACATAAAATATTGGTGTGCCTTCTAATCAGTGGCATCTCAGATGCAATGAATAATGATGAATTGCTCTTCTGGGAACTTTAAAGGGAGGTTATTTAAGTAGCTTGTATGTCTGAATAAGCTGACTTACCAGATGCAAAATTTATTCTCTGATTCCTTTGTTTCAGTACATATAATTGACACTCTTTAGGGTACTAGGAAAATAAAGTAAGACACTGATGTCGCTCTCTACTAGCTTATAGCCAAGTCAGGAGAATAGATGCCTCAAATCTATTATGGTTCACGTTGAGTATAGCAAATTGTGGAGAGTGCTATACTCAAGGTTAAATACCAGATACAGTGTGGAGTAGTCAGAACTCATCATATTTTGTCCAGTTAACCTCTTTCATACATTTATGCTTCATGAAATGCCCTGGTTATTAGCTCCCTCATTTGTGGTGACAGTTCACAAAGATGTTTTTTTTACAAGAGGAGTAAAGGTTCAATGACATGACAGGAGTCTCAGATTTTGGTGTCTGAGGATTGTGGATAGGATTTATCAACAATGCAGATTCCTATGGCCTTTCCAAGACATTATGATTCACTGGGGTGTGGTGTGTGTGCGTGCACACACATGTGGTGATTTGTGTTTCTAATACTCTGCTCCTAACCCCCAGGTGATCCTAATGTTTCAGAAGGTCTCTAGTACACTTTTGGAGGCTCTGGACTAGACAGAAAATTCCAACACAGGAGCCAGTTATAATAATATGATTTCATATACCATGTCACTTGGTTATTTGTTTAAATATCTCAAATCTGATACATTTAAATGGGATGGAATAATGAATGTCCATGCCAAACAAATATTTATCTTACTTGCTTACAAGAATTTTATTTGGCAACCAGGAAAACTATTAATTTTTTAAAAGTCTCTGCAAGCACCTAAGTACTTAAACCAGTGTTTAACCAGCTGCCTTTTGCTTTTCTGCAATGATGGTAGTATTGAAGGGAGACACTAGCAGACGGATCTAATCACTGGGGGAAAGAAGAGAAAGAAACAAAGAGGAGGTGTTAAAGGTAGGACTGGAACTGTACAGTTTTGTGCTTTTATCTGTCACATGCCAACCCAATGCTGTGGCTGTTATAGAAATTGCCAGTGCAACATGAGCCAGATTGCAATGGGAGGCTTCTTGGATAACAAGGGAGAAATCCACTAGCCAGTTCAGGCCTTTGAGAGGAACAGGTGCCTGTTAATATCAGTGGCTGGGATAGCCAGTGAATTTTCACTTACTTTAGTTGGGAGTATTTTGTTTTCATCAACTGTCTGAATTCAATGGTTGCATCTCATGTAGTTATAGAAGAACCAAAGTATACTTTTGACCTCTGTGAGTTTATTCTTTTCCACTTGGGTAGTTGTGAAAACCTTTTATACTGACTTCAAGGTTGTGGATAGGGATGTGGAGAGTTTGCTTCAATTAATGTGTTTGTTGAATATTTTACTTGAATATATGAAATGACCGTCACCGATCATTTGCTTTTATGTCCTGGGTTAGGCACCATAAAAACAAACAACAAAAAATATACCACAGACAAGAGCCAACTGTAGTTAACTGCTTGTATTCATTGACTGCTTAAATGAACAAGATTCAAGGATGCCTCTTTGATTAGCCTGCAAACATTAAACACCTACTTAATTGAGTACATGATTTTTTTTATTAAGGACTCTCAGCTGTTTAGTAATATATAAGAACCAGGGAAGGTTATTCTGTTCTCGGAAGGACCCTAGAAATGTGTGTCTCAAGGACAGTGTGGACTCTGCGTTGTTATGGTCAGTCAGTGATTAGATGGGTAGATGCCCTTTAATCTTCTGTATGTGTCAACACAAGGGAACTGTTGTGAAATGTGGAAGGAAATGCAAGGGAGTTTTCTCATTATCATCCATTGACTTCTTTCCCCTTACATCCAATGCTAATCCCCTAATAACTTTCAGATTATTCAGACTTTTCTAACAGTAGACGTATTTTACAGATGGTAGTTTTGAGTTCTTTTGCCACTTGCTTATTATTAAGCTATTTATACTTAAACAGGTATTTGGTCTTTTCCAACTAGTAGCTTCCCAGTTTGGTTAATTTCACTCACTGAGGTGATTTAAATGGATTTTAATCTCTTGGGAAATCCTGTAATGTTTTCTCTGGATCATTTAAGAAGTCTCAGTGATGGCTTATTATTACTGAAGTGACTTGTGAGAAAGTTTGCAGGGTTCCTGTGACAGTTAAGTGCTTTGGGACAACTTGGAGTATTATCAGAAATGAATAAAGGGATTTGGGGATTTCCTTAAATTCAAAGGTAGTTATATTTTCTCTACATATCTGAGCTTTCTTTCTAAATCTCTAAACTTCATTCTCTGTTTTATCTAGATACAGTATAATCATGTACTTACATCTAATGTAACTGCAACTGCAGAGAAGTAACCTGCTAAGGCTTTTGATAATAGAGGACATTTTTTCATTGACTGATAACTTGTTCTTGTGAAGTTTTCATTAATTTGTTGACAAGTCAACAGGTTCGTTCGCTGAACTGATGAGCAAAGTTCACTTATAGAAATAATCATTTTCTTTGAATTAAACTCTCAGAGTTTGCAACTCCTATTTTCTGCTAAGAGATTTACATCGCTTAAATTCTACCACACTGATAAATACGATCAATCAATAGAGAACATGCGCTGAGGAATTAATTGTTGTCAGTTGATGTATTTAATGGGACATCACACTTCATTAACTTAGCTAACTCATTAAGCCTAATCAGACATGTAAGAGAATAAGTTAATGATCAAAGTTGAAAAATAAAGTCTGGACCCTAGAGAGTCTTCGTTTGCAATAAAGAACTTTGAGTTCCACAGAACTCCAGAAGATTCCTTTTGTATGGTATGATTCTGTGCCAAGGACTCATACAGAGTATTTTCTTATTTGGGGCTTGTAATGCATGCACTATAAAAGAGGATGAAAAAGAAGCCACTGTGTTTTATACTGATGGCTCATGTCTTAAATAATTCTTGTTGTGGAGCTGGTGATGATTTACCAGGACAATTTGAAATGCTGAAAGCCATGGAAGGCTACAAATTTCTGTGGCTGCAGAGATGTTGAATTAATGTGTCCCTCCATGTCCCCAAGGTTACACAGTTCTTTCTATTTTTTCAAATTCATTTCACTTAACACCCTTTCGTTCTCATTGTCCCATTTACCTTGATGTTTTTAGCATCTTTGAACTTAAGAGAAACGGACTATAGAACACATTATGAGGATGGGGAATGGCTACCCTGTTGTAGCAGAGGCAGTTGCTTCAAACCACAGGTCTCCATGGAGGCTGAGCTTCCCGCAGGGTGGGGCAGGAGGGGGGGCGGCGCACACCAACAAAGCTGGTGGTTTCTTTCCATTGCCCTGCTTCCATGACCAGGCGGGCATGTCTGTTTGTGGGTGAACAGCACAATGCGGGGCTACTGTTCTGCCAGTTCAGCCTTCATGCTGTTCCACGCGTCCGAAGCCCGTTATTTCCTCATGAGTCTTTTCATGCACCCTAATGTAGGAGGCAGCACTTTTGCCTCCACCAAGTTCATAAGACTCTCGTATTTGTGGTATAGAACTCTCTATTTAGGCAAACTCTGCTTACCTGTTCTGGGAAATTGTATTTCCTTCTTGTTTTTTTCCTAAACCCCATCCAGGAAGGAAAACCATTTTTTTTTTCAATTTTTTAAAAAGATTTTATTTATTTATTTCACAGACAGAGATCACAAGTAGGCAGGAAGGCAAGCAGAGAGAGAAGAGGAAGCAGGCTCCCTGCTGAGCAGGGAGCCCGATGTGGGGCTCGATCCCAGGACCCAGGATCACGACCTGAGCTGAAGGCAGAGGCTTTAACCCACTGAGCCACCCAGGCACCCCGAGGAAAACCATTTTAAATAAAGTGGAGTTGAATTATATCACAGGTTATATTTCATTTTTTGTTGTTGTTGTTTGTGTTTTTTGTTTGTTTGTTTGTTTTGTGGATTCACATCAGAGACTATATGAAATTGCTGGGAGGGGTCTTAGGGAGTCTCTAGTTTAACAGCCTCATCATCTAGATGGAGAAAATGAGGGGCAGGAAGGTAAAGTGATTTGTTGAAGATCTAACGACCAAGTAGTCTAAAAGGTGGAGTAGGATATCTGATTCTCTTAGTGTGGAACTTCTCTTGTGATTCCATATCGACTCTCCGATGATACAGCTTTTGTTTACTGAGCACAACAGATATTTGCAATATCACACCAGAGAAAGCCATATCTAGAAAGCTCTCTCAATGTATAATGGTATGGTTAATCTGGTGTTTCCTATTATTTCACAAAAAATAATTTCATTCAAAAGTATTTCATTTATTTTAGAGTGCATTTGATTATTAAGATGGTGAAAAGCCCTATTTTCCCTAGCAGGACTGGTATCATTTTTTATCTTAAATTTACTGAGCACCTATTATGAACAAAGTACTATAGTAAGTGCTGGGGAGATAAAAATGATGAGCTGGACACCAACCCTGCCATCCCAGGACTTACAGCTCATGTTAATCTTTGAGACCCAGGATGTTCAGGGCTGTTGGAAGAGTCTCTAAATCTCAATTAGCTAGACTCTAAATATGCAGGCATAGAAGAAGGGATGGCAATATATTTAAATGACATTCTATAAACTGCATGTATATTTACAAATCCTCCATTTTCTGCTGATACGGAGCAGTCTTTTCTCCTCAGAGAAAGAGCGTGTACTTTCCTATGGCCATCTTAAAGTACCTGACATTTTCAATGAATCTTTCCACAGTTTTCACATTGAATTTTCTTATCTGTCTGTGCATTTTTCCTTCTATTGGTCTTGATAGTTTCCATATTTCACTCTCCAAGTACTTTGACATATCAATTTCATTCTCTTCCCGGGTTACACAAGGCTCTTGTTTAGTTGAAGATTTTATCTCTTCCTTGTACAAATTTCTTTTCTTAGCTTTCGAAAGCACATTTTCTGACTGCTATGCCTTTGAGAATGTGGGTGATATCTTTTAGAGTTTTACAGATTTCAATTGTATTTCCACTTGTTTTGTCTGTTTATATTGTAGATGTAGCTGTTACATGTTTTTAATATTGAATGCTTGTATTTGGTACAGTGTCACTGATTTCTAGTAAATATCTTAGTACTGTTTCTTACCCTTAAATAAAACATATTTCATGGCTCACCTTTTGTTAATTTTGTTGTCAGAAAGAGGTCCCCTGGTGAATTAGGTGGTGTTAAAATGATACACAATATAAAGATGTGGTATAAACTGCAAGTGTTTCTCTTTCTGTCATCTCCCTCAGCCAAGGGTTAAGTGTTGTTTTGTGATGCATCATATAGCTGCTCTCAGTATATCTGAGGTTGAAGCCAAATATCTATATTGTTATTCTTCTGATTCTTATTTTATTACCTGTCTTCCCAGAAACTTGTTTATCTAGCTGTCTGTTTATCTGTGATGTAATCCCAGCACAAAGGAGATGGGCATACGTGAGTTTATTTTGAAAATATTCAGAAAAGGAAAATTGTTAAGAATAATATGGCAAGGATCTGTATTGCTTACATCTACCCTCAGAACTGATATCTGTGAATATTTTGCTTATTTTGTTACATTTTCTTTCCTCATGTTAAGGAAATCAATTATTAGGACTAAGGTTCTTTTAAACTATTACCTCCAGTCTGCTAGTTCCCTCCTGATCTGAGAAACAGCCACTATCGTGAGTTTGGTATACCCATTCCTTATTTGTTTTTCTTTTAAAAATTATGAAATATTTGTTATAAACAAAATAAGGTATTTAAATTATAAATAATAATAATAAAATAAACATTTACTTCTCCCCTACCCATCTTTTTTTTTTTAAGATTTTTATTTATTTATTTGACAGACAGAGATCACAAGTAGGCAGAGAGGCAGGCAGAGAGAGAGGAGGAAGCAGGCTCCCTGCTGAGCAGAGAGCCCGATGTGGGGCTGGATCGCAGGACCCTGGGATCATGACCTGAGCCGAAGGAGAGGCTTTAAGCCACTGAGCCACCCAGGCGCCCTGGATCATGAACTTTATTGCAAGATGTAAAAGTATAAACCTTTTAGAAAAAAATAGGATAAAGTCTTTCGGGTCTAAGACTAAGCAAAGAGTTCTTAGAATTGATGGCAAAAGCATAATCAATGGATGGAAAAAATGGACAAACGAACTCATCAAAATTTTAAAATTTTACTCTGCAAAAGACACTGTTACAAAGATGGAAAGACAAGCTATCGACCAGGAAAAAGTGTTTGCATACCATGTATCTGAAATAGGATTATTATCTAGAATATATAAGGAATTGTTAAAACTCTGCAGTAAAGTAACAAACAATCCAACTAGAAAAATGAGCAAAAAAAAAACCATGAACAGGTATTTCAATGAAGAGACTATACAGATAACAAGTAAACATGTGAAAAGATTTCAATATCAGTCATTAAGGAAATATAAATTAAAGTTGCAACAAGGGTGCACCTGGGTGGCTCAGTGGGTTAAGTCTCTGCCTTCAGCTCGGGTCATGATCTCAGGGTCCTGGGATGGAGCCCTGCATCAGGATCTCTGCTCAGGAGGGAGCCTGCTCCCCCCTCCCCCACCTGCTGCTCTGCCTACTTGTGATCTCTCTCTCTGTGAAATAAATAAATAAAATCTTAAAAAAAAATAAAGTTGCAACAAGTCCCTACATATCTATTAGAATGGCTAAAATAAAAAAAATAGAAACAACATAAAACTATAAAGAATTCAGAGAACTTAAGCATTCATGCATTGCTGGTGGGAATGTAAAAATGGTACAGCCACACTGGATAATAGTTTGGCAGTTTCTTAAAAATTAAATATGCAGCTATCATATGGCCCAGCAATTGTACCATTGAACACTTATCCCAGAGACATGAAAACTTTATTCGTACAAAAATCTGAGAGATTGTTCTTGAAGCTTTATTCATAGTAGCCTAAACTAGAACAAACAGATATTCTTTAGCAGACGAATGGTTGAAAGAACTGTGGTACATCCATACCATGGACAACAATAAAAAGAGAATGACTGTTGATACATGCTATAACTTGGATGGATCTTGAGGGAATTATGTTGAGTAAAAAAGGCAATTCCAAAAGATTACATGCTCTGTGTTTTCCTTAGTATGACATTCTCAAAAGACAAAATGATAGAAATAGAGAACAGATTAGTGGTTGCCAAGTGGTAAGAATGAGGGAGTGGGGGTGTGTCACAATAAAGGAATAACATGAGGGATCGGTGTGGTGATGGAATTGTTCTGAATCTTCACTTTGTCAATATTAGTACCCCAGTTCTGACATACTAGTTTTGTAAAATGTTCCCCTGGAGGAAACAGAGGATAAGGTACATGGTGTCTGTATTGTTTCTTACAATTGTACAAGAGCTGTAAATACCTAAAAAAAAAAAAAAAAAAAAAAAAATTAAGAAATGAACCTGTTGAGTTTCTTGAAAAAAGTCTGTTAAGATGTTGGTTGGAATTGTGCTGAATCTATACATCAATTTAAGGGAAATTGACATCTTTATGACAGTAAGTGTTTTTCTTAATGGCATGCCTGTCTTTTTATTTAGGTCTTCGTTAATATTTCTTCAATGTACTTTAAAATTTTTTCTATAAAAAACTAGAACTCCTTGCATTAGATTTATTCCTGAGCATCTCACTCTCATTATTACTTTGTAAATGCTAACATAAATAGAATTTTGCAAAACATTTTGCTTTCTATTTTATTAGACATGAGACTCCTACAAGTCAATTGTATTTCTATATCCAGAAAACTTTCTAAACTCTTCTTGATTCTAAAAACTTACCTGTGCATTCTTTTTTTCCTCAGTACATATTTATATTAGGAGCAAAACACAACCTCTCTCAGGCTTTTCTGATACCTTAGAACACATCTGGCTAACAGATGCACAAAATAAATGGAAACAAAGCACAGATGCTCACAGACACAGTTCAAAGCTGGCAGCTTGGTGCTGAGATCTTGAGCGTAGTTCCCAGGGAAGGAGTTTGGGGAAGAAGCATGGTGAGGCCCCGCAGCTGCTGAGCACGTAGGCTGCCTCTGTAAGGGCTGGCTGCATAAGGGACACTCAACCCTATTTTCACTTTTTGCTTTGTTTTATAAAAGAAAAAAATTCCTCTTTGGATTTCTTTCTTTCTTTCTTTCTTTCTTTCTTTCTTTCTTTCTTTCTTTCTTTCTTTCTTTCTTTCTTTCTTT
>NW_019154093.1:66988967-67145623 GCF_002288905.1 Enhydra lutris kenyoni
TTTTAAGATTTTATTTATTTATTTGACAGACGGAGATCACAAGTAGGCAGAGAGGCAGGCAGTGAGAGAGGAGGAAGCAGGCTCCCTGCTGAGCAGAGAGCCCGATGCGGGGCTCGATCCCAGGACCCTGAGATCATGACCCGAGCCGAAGGCAGAGGCTTTAACCCACTGAGCCACCCAGGCGCCCCCTCTTTGGATTTCTTAAGGTTAGTGAAAACAGGTACTAATGCAGGTCGTTCTTAAAAGCAAAGTGATGCACGTAAACTTTTGAAAAGCAGAGACTACCTGTGATGACGGTTTTGCTTATTCTACCTTTTTCTTACATGTTTTCTGTCTTTCTTTTTCTTCCATGAATGCACTGGCTAGAATCCCCATTAAAATACTGAATGGAAGTGGTAAAGCAGGCATTTTTGCCTTGATTCTTTTGAGAGGAAACGCGCTATTATTTCTATTACGTCTTTTTCTCCTTATTTCTGGTGCATCTGTATTATTTTAGCCCTTCAAATTTTTCTTAGTTTTCTTATACTTTGTCTAACTTCTAACTGTTCTGAGCGTGTTATAATTACCATTTAATTTTGAATTATTTAGTAGTAGGTTTGAATTTATGAGTTATAGTTTAAAATCTGTACAAAATTTTAAAAATCTATTTTGATTCTGATTTCTAACTTAAACTCTTGTAAAAATGTGATCTACATAATCCAGCTCTTTAAAATCTGTTTTATAGGGGCATCTGGCTGGCTTAGTTGGTGGAGTAGGTCACTCTTGATCTCGGGGTTGTAAACTTAAGTCCCACACTGGATGTAGAGATTACTTGAAAATAAGATCCTTAAAGAAAAATAAAATAAAATAAAATAAAATTTGTTTTATGACCTAATATATGGTTAACTTTTATAAATACTCCTCAGGCAATTGAACAGAATTTGTACTATCTAGTTGTTGGGGATGAAGTAGTGGCTCTCAAGGCTTGCTACTTGATTTTCCTAAAAGTTACACCGTGAATTACCTTTGTCTTTCCTGTGTTGAATCTCTTGTTTTCCGGATGCTATGTCTTCCTTTTTTTTTCTTTTTTTTTTTTTTCTTGATTCCCTTATTTTGATGGTACACATCTTCCAGGAGCTTTCAGAGAAACAGTGAGAATCTGAATATACTGTTATTCTATATCCACATTTGTCTGCCCATAGAATTATAGATAGTAAATAGTTGACTCTTAATTCTAAAGACCCTGCTCTAATGTCATCTAGCTTCCCGTGTTATATTAAGGAGTGAATAAATTTTGATTCCTGTTTTTTGTTGTAGGGCATACTTTTTTTTCCCTTTCTGAAAAGTTATAGAATTTTTCTCTTTATTTCCATGGTTCTGAAATTTCATGATTGGGTACCTAAAAGAATTCTTTTGTTTCCTTTTATTTGTTGTGTGGACTCTGTAATGGGCCTTTTATTTTGGAAACACATGTTCCTTAGGTCTGCGAAATTTTCTTGTATTATTTCTTTGATATTTTTTACCCCTCCATTTCCACTCTTCTCAACTTCTACAACACTATTGATCTGGGTTAGAGACTGTTTGGCTTCATCCACTTTTTTCTCTTTTGGGGGTCTATTTCCATTTCTTACTTTTTTTCTTCATTCTGTTTAATTGGCTCATTCTTACCTTCCAGGTTTGTGATTAAATTTTTTATTTGGGCTAAAATATTTTTATGGTATATATGGGTATATATGTATTTATGTGTGTGTGTATATGTGTTACTTGTATGTTTAATTTCCAAGAACCCTTTGTGTTTATTTTTTCCAAATAGTTTTTGTCTAGAATATTACTGTACCAAATAGTATTCTATTCTTGTTTGTTTAACAGTTTTATTCTTTACTGTTTTCTATTATAGGTTAACTTTTTTTTTTTTTTTTTAGTTTTCTGCTGCTACATATATTGCTCTTATTTAAGTTCCTTCAGAAAATGTTTATTTTGATATCTCTCTCTCTCTCTCCACCTCCCCCCCACCCCCCAAGAATGAGGATTTCCTCAACTGCTTGGTGATCCATTCACACTTAGGAAGGAGGCAGATTCTCTCAACCTGATCACAGCTCTGTGTGCACAGCACGATGGGGTAGGCTTTGTTGTTGGGTTATAGGATGAGGACTTTGACATTTTATGGCAGGATCTTCCCACCCCCACCTGCCTAATCTGTTTAGTTTCTCCAGAGAATCTTTTAATCATTTACCAGGAATGTGGAAATGGATGGCCATAAGCCTGGACAGTATGACTCAGAGGACTAAGAATGTAAGCAGTTGAGCATCTCATTATTTGATTTGAAGAGTTTCATTTTGATTCCTCAGTCTTCAGTACAGTGACTCATTTCTTCCATCGACTATGCCTAGTGTCCTTTTTATCCAGATTCTGTCTGGTGAAACCTTTCCAGCAGGTATACTATCTATCTTCTGCTTGAGAGTAGGATGGAGTGAGACTGGGGTTCCGTCACTCTTCCCAAAGAGAGGAGAATATCAAGACTGTTGCTCTTCCTATAGACTTTCAATCAACTCTTCTTTATTTGGTCTTAAGTCAATACCTGCCTTCTGAGAGTACTTCTGTTTCCTGTGACTCACTTAGATTCTGTAAAGTGATTTGACTTGCCTCATGCTGGCATCTCTGCCTCTCTCCATCTCTATAGTGGTTTTAAATTTTAGTAAAGTCAAATGTATTTATCTCTTTCTTTAAAGTATATGCTTTAGGGGCACTGGGTGGCTCAGTCAGTTAAGAGTCTGCTTTTGGCTCAGGTCATGATCCTGTGGTCCTGGGATGGAGCCCCACATTGGGGTCCCTGCTCTGTAGAGAGCCTGCTAATCCCACTCCCTCTGCTTCTCCCCCCATCCCCCTGCCATATGTCCTTGCTCTATCGAATAAATAAATTTAAAAAATCTAAAAAAAATTAAGTCAATGCTTTGTCTCATTTAAGATGGGTTTCCTATTCTAAGATAGCAAAGATAGTTTCCTTTATTTTCTTCTAATAGTTTTGCATTTTTAACTCAATTTTATTTTTTATTTTGGTCCTTAAGCCATATGAGAGTTTTTTTATTGGTGGTAAAAAGTAGAAATCTGGGGCGCCTGGGTGGCTCAGTGGGTTAAGCCGCTGCCTTCGGCTCAGGTCATGATCTCAGGGTCCTGGGATCGAGTCCCGCATCGGGCTCTCTGCTCGGCAGGGAGCCTGCTTCCCTCTCTCTCTCTCTCTCTCTCTCTGCCTGCCTCTCTGTCTACTTGTGATCTCTCTCTGTCAAATAAATAAATAAAATCTTAAAAAAAAAAAAAAGTAGAAATCTTTTTTTTGTTTCAATATGGAGATCCAACTGTCCTAAGACAATTTGTTTAATAGTCCTCTTTTCACTACATCTATCATTGCAAGATTCCATATATACATGAGCCTATTGTTGTGTTCTTTAGTTCCTTTGAGATGCTTTTTTCTTCCTGTGCTAATTCCATACTGTTTTAAATTAATGTAGCTTTGAAATAATTTGTGAGGGCAAGTTCTTTACCCTAAGTTATTCTTTATTACATATTCATAATTTTTCATGTACCTTTAGTATTCCATATGAAGTTTAGAATTGTTTTTTAAATTCTATACCCACTCTCTCCTACCTTTCCTACCAAAAAAAAAAAAAAGAAAAAAAGGGATTTTGATGGAATTGTGTTGAATTAACAGATTCTTTTGAGAAGAACTTGTATTGTTCCAAGGTTGAATTCATTAATTAACATGGTATATGTGTCAATTTATTCAGGTCTTCTATGTCTTTAATAAAATTGTATTATTTTATAATTATGAAGAATAATTAAATTTTATAATATAAAATTATATATATATAATTTATATTTTATATAAATAATATAAAGTTATAAATAATTATAATTTTTAGTAATATTTTGCCATGGTATGATTTAATCCTAAGATCTTAAATACTTTGTTCTATTTATTTTGAAGTATTTCATTGTATTTGATGCAGGGTTAATGGTAGTTTTCTTCTGTTATGTATTCTCTTTGTTTCTGCTTTCTTCAGTGATGTGTCCATAGCCTATAATAATGCCTGATGTATTGTAAGTTTCCAAAAAGTATTTGTTGATTTAGCAAATAAATATTCAGTTATTATCCATTTAAAGCAAGGATAATCACTCCTCTCTTTTGGCTCTTGTTTTCTCTAAATTCTAGTTTTCTGACATAAATATTTCCAATCAACTTTTTTTTTTTTTTAGATTTTTTATTTATTTATTTGATAGAAAGAGAAAGATCACAAGTAGGCAGAGAGGCAGACAGAGAGAGACGGGGAAGCAGGCTCCCCATTGAGCAGAGAGCCCGATGCGGGGCTCGATCCCAGGACCCTGGGATCATGACCTGAGCCGAAGGCAGAGGCTTTAACCCACTGAGCCACCCAGGCACCCCCCAATCAACTTTTTTTTTATTGGAATTTGATTACTATATGTTTTTTTCTGTCTTCAGTTTTACCTTATTATATCCTTTAGCTTAAATAGCTAAAGGATTTTTGCTTTTTTTGAGAAGAGTAAAATTTTTTGAGAAGAGTAAAATTTACATTCAGGTGTATGTGTGTGTGTCTGTGTGTGTTGCTGATATAGAAGATAAACAATAACAGTAATAAATAAGTAAATTGTAAATAAATAAAAATAAAATGTGAGAAGGTGATTTTTATAAGCTATGGAAACAATATATGAGGCAGGGTTAGAAGGATTGGGAATAGAAGGGAAATGCATTAACATTTATATAGGGTGGTCAAGTTTAGATCTCATCGAGAAGGTAACATTTGAACGAAGTGAGACACTTAGCTAAGGAGATATCTGTCAGAAGAGCATTTCAAGAAGTAGTAGCCAGAGCAAAGGCCCAGAAGCATTAAAATTGAATATTTGAGGAAGAGAAAGAAAGCTGAGTGCATAAAACTAAGGCAATGAAGGGGAGTAGTAACAAATAACGTCACAGATCTAAGAGGGAGGAGGACAAATACTATAATGCCTTGTGGTCATTATAGGGACTTTTCCTTTCTTTCTGATTGGAAAGAAAGTCTAGTACAGGATTTGGAGCATGACTTATGATGTGTATGTGGGAGGGTTGGTCTGGGAGAATGAGTTGAACAACACTAGAAGCAGGAGGCTCTCATGGAACCATTGTAATCCAGACAAGAAGTAGTGGTGGCTTGGACCCAAGAGGAAGCAGTGAAGGTGATGAAAAGTCACATGGATATAGTTCAGGTGCAGATTCTAGATATAGTTGAAAATAGAGCTAATGGGATTGCCCTCGGTGTTTCAGAGAAAGGAGATAAGGACAGCTCCCAAGTTTTGGCCTGAGCAACAGGAACAATAGAGTTGCCAATGGTTGACTTGAGAAAGACTAGCAGTGGAAGTGTTTTTTTTTTTTTTTTTTAAGAATTTATTTATTTATTTGACAGAGAGAGATCACAAGTAGACAGAGAGGCAGGCAGAGAGAGAGAGGGAGAAGCAGGCTCCCCGCCGAGCAGAGAGCCCGATGTGGGACTCGATCCCAGGACCCTGAGATCATGACCAGAGCTGAAGGCAGAGGCTTAACCCACTGAACCACCCAGGCACCTCAGCAGTTTGGTTTTTGAAAGGAATATGTATGTTTTAGACATACCGAGTATGGGATGTGTATTAGGCATCCTTTAGGGTCTGGAGTTTAAGAGAAGGGTTTGACTGGGCATAGGTCTGTGCCTTTAGTATTGAGATGAGATTAAAGCCATGAGCCTGGATGAGATCCCCAAGGGAATGAATGCAGACAGGGAAGAGGGTCCAGGTTTCCAGGGTCTGATTCATATACGGAATGGGAAACCCTTTAAATAATAGAGTGCAGAATTAGCTATAATAGTAAACAAGTCTTTAGGATAAAAAGGAGATTACACATTTTTAAAAAAGTAACAGTTTTTTTTTTATTACTTTACCAAGTGACAAACTACTCAAACCTTTTTTCCTATACTTTTTAAAAAAAATTATTTTTATTAACATATAATGTATTATTTGCCCAGGGGTACAAGTCTGTGAATCATCAGGCTTACACATTTCATAGCACTCACCATAGTACCTTCCCCAATGTCCATAACCCAACCACCCCCCATAGTACCCTCCTCAATATCCATAACCCAACCACCCCCCTAAGCAACCCTCAGTTTGTTTTGTGAGATTAAGAGTCTCTTATGGTTTGTCTCCCTCCCAATCCCATCTTGTTTCATTTTCCTTCCCATACCCTCCACAACCCCCTACCCTACCACTTGAATTACTCATATCAGAGAGATTTCTTTCTCTGATTGACTTGTTTTGCTCAGCATAATACCCTCTAGTTCCATCCACATTGTTGCAAATGGCAAGATATTGTTTTTTGATGGCTGCATAGTATTCCATTGTATATATATACCATATCTTCTTTATCCATTCATCTGTTGATGGACATCTAGCTTCTTTCCATAGTTTGACTATTGTGCACATTGCTGCTATTTTTCTTACACTTTTGACTGACTAATATTAAAACCATTTCTTGTGGCCATAATTAAAAAACGCTTCAGTAGAAAATAGAAATGGTTTACCAAAATTTGTTTTTGGTTGCTGGGAACAAATTTTGTTTTTTATTGCCTAAGATGCATGATTTTACTCACAGATATACTCACTGAAATACTGATATAGGTTATATGGTATTAACACAAGAAGTCAAATATATTTGACTGCATCTTATTACCATGAAAAAGAAAAAAATGGCATATTTGTAATCATCATACTGCATTACTGAGTGTATGCCTGCAAAGAGTAAGAGAGAATGTTTATTTTGATTAGGTGTCCCAAGAATTTTCCATGGGCGAGTTTCTGGATCCACACATTTTATTTATTTATTTTTTAAAGATTTATTTATTTATTTGAGCTGTGTGGGCAGGGGCAGAGGAGAGGGAGAGAATCTTAAGCAGACTCCCTGCTGAGTGTGGAGCCTGACGTGGGGCTCAATCTGAGATTATGACGTGAGATGAAACCACGAGTCAGATGCTTAACCAACTGTGCCACCCAGGTGTCCCTGGATCCACATTTTTTAAACCTTGTTTCTCTTCCACAAACTAGAGTCTCAGCTGCCTCAAAATACGGTCATACAGCAGCATGACCTCTGGCGCGTGGAAGATTGTGGAGTTTTGAAGCCTACTCCTTTATGAGGTAGCTAGCATTAGTTCAACTAAAAATAGACATGACTGTAAATCACATTAAGGTATCTTACTAAGTCCTACTTGTTTTGGCCACATCCCCATAATGACAGCCACCACTTTAATAGCTCCTGACATGCATGGAAATGTGATAGAGAGGAAGTGTAGATGGGGAAAAGTACTCTAAACCAATTACAGTTAAAATATGTGAAAAGGTTCTGGGAACCCCTCTACAGCTGTGAAATGGGCCCATACAAAGGAGAGTCTTTGCTGTAAGGATTAAGTTTCAGTAGATTGATTATAAACCGTTCTTGGGGAGAAGATTAAAGACTGAGTCCTGAAGTACTCCAGATATGAAGAATTTGGGGACCACAAAGCAGGAGGAGAAGTTGGGGGAGTGATCAGTGCAGTAGAAAGACACGTGTGAGAAATATAGTTTTTTGTAAACTGTATCAAGGAGTTTGGAGTGATTAATCGTATGCAAGAAGATAAGGAGTGAAAATGGACCATTTGATTTAGCAACATGGAGGTCATTTGTGACATTAACCAGAGAATTTTTAGTAGACTGATGGAGCAAAAGCCTGGGGTGATGGGTCTAAAAAACTACGATGAGAGGAACTAGAGGCAGAGAATATAGATCCCCTGCAAAGGGCGTCAAAGACATGAACAAAGATGTGGCAGGGGTAGTAGGGTCAAGAAGTCTTTTTTGGTATCCTGAAGAAAATGACTCAGTAGAGGATGAAACTTTGATGGTCTAGGAGAGAGGCAAAGAAATCTAGTGCAAAAATGAAAGACCTAGCTTGAGATAGCTACATCAATAATTCATCAGTGGCAACAGAAGAAGAGCTGAGTATGTGAGTGCAAGTGTTAGCAGATGTTGGAGCATGTGGAAATCCTCTTATTGTTCTAATTTTCTCAGTGTGGCAGAAAGCAAGGTCGTCAGCCTCCTACTGGACTGAGGATAGGATGGCAGTTGTTTGAGGTATGAGGAGAGGGAAAATGTGCATTATCATCTAAGAGAGAGGGAGAGTAAATGGATTAGGGAAGTTTATTAGGATTTTTGAACAGCAGTAAGGCTCACCTTGAACTGTGGTTATTAATTCGAAGTGTCTGCCTCCATGGTAGTGAGGTTTGCTGTAGCCATGTTTACCTACCTGTACAGGTGTCAGGGTGAAGCAGCTTAGAGTTGTCTGTGTGATCAAGCACAAAAATAAGCTGTGTAGACCATAAGTGCCATGGGAATTTGTGGTGACTGACGGGATGGCCTTTACCTTTTGGGTGAGTTTTGAACAGACATTTGAAAGAGAAGAATGACTGAATCCAGAGGAGACAGATTACGTATCTTTAAAATGAATTACATAAATAATTTAAGTAATGTGCTAGGCAATGACAAGCTTAGAGTTTTGATGAAACTGAAACATTTATAAATGCCATAGCTATGAAACTGTCTACCCTCAAGAGACCTGGGGAGTTTGTCTATTGTTACTTACTTAATGCGGAATATTTTAGTTCCTCCTTTCTTTTCAAATTCATAATAACTGTCCTTTCTGAAGCTCTCAGAGCTTCAGGGCTGAGAGGGCTCTCAGCAACCTCTGTATTACCACTTTTTGTGGACATTTTGTTTCTTGGCTTTTATCCTGTTCTTTTTTTTTTTTTTTAAAGATTTTTTTTTTTATTTATTCATTTGACAGATAGAGATCACAAGTAGGTAGAGAGACAGGCAGAGAGAGAGGAGGAAGCAGGCTCCCCGCTGAGCAGAGAGCCGGATGCGGGGCTCGATCCCAGGACCCTGGGATCATGACCTGAGCCGAAGGCAGAGGCTTTAACCCACTGAGCCACCCAGGCGCCCCGCTTTTATCCTGTTCTTACTATTTTAAGCTCTCAGAATTGAGAAGATAATGGAATCAAGCCCAAAGTAATGAAAATAATGAACTGTGTTTCCTTATTTCCAACAACATCAAGCTTTTGCCAACATGGAGTGCTTCGCCTCCTTTACAACGGTCCTCTGAAATGTCCTGAGGTAATCCTGATGAAGGGTTCCTTAGACTCTTTGGTCCTTATTAGTAGTTGGATTTCTCCTGGATGGGAACTCTCTTTACACAGTGAACATAAATTTTTTGAGCTGAATCTGGAGGCTGAAAACATTGTCTTAAAGGGTCATTGTCTTAGTTCAGGCTGATAGAACAAAAATATCATAGACAGGGGAGCTTAAGCAATGATTTATTTTTTACAGGTCTGGAGACCAGGAAGTCCAAGATCAAGGCATTAGTAGAGGCATTAGCAGACTTGGTATCTGGTGAGAACATGCTTTGTGCTTCACAAGCAGCTATCTTCTCATTGTGTCCTCACATGGTGAGAGGCCAAGAGAACTCTGGGATCTTTTTTAGAAGGCACTGATTGCATGATATAATAGGACTCCATCCTCATGACTCCAAGATATAATAATATCTTGGGAGTTGGGATTTCAACACATAAATTTTAGGGGGATACATTCAGTCCATAACAGTCTTGGTTACCAATCCTATCAAGAGTAAATTCAATGGATTTAGGTAAAGGCATTTGAACCTTGTATAAGTATCCCAGACCCTTCCCTAAAGTCTTGTGATAACTTAATGAAGTAACATCTATTTTTGTATCACAGAGATAGAAAAAAAATGCATATTTAGGTGAACTATTAGTAATAAATCCCATATTCTTAATCCAGCATGATTTTTAAATTCAGAAAGTAACATATTCCAGAGAAAAGCTGTAGTTTGTTTTCTTGTCAACATATAAATACCTCCTCTTCTAAACCTTAAGTATCACTTACTCCTTTGACAATGTATGTCCCACAGTCAATACCGCGTCTTTGAGACAGAGGAAACAAGCTCTACCAGTATCATTTGCTTTAGGATAGACTCTTACACAAAGCCGACCGGTATTTGATCAATTGATCCCTTGGACCTGAGGGACAGGAAATCTATGTACTCACACACTATCCTGATGGTCATTAAGATTGTGAAAACAGCCAGGTTCTAAGAGAGGGTTCTTTTTTTTTTTTTTTTTTAATTTTATTTTTTTTCAGTGTTCCAAAATTCATTCTTAATATCCCTAGTGGTTATTTTTGACATATATATTCTCTGTGCAGTGTGTGTGTGTGTGTGTGTGTGTGTGTGTGTGTGTGTGTAAGAAGGGAGAAGAATGTGGGCTTATTGAAAAATAGTAAGCCAGTAATCATATATTACATTATTCCTCAAAACATAACTTATTATGTTTATTAAAAAATGAAATAGCATACTATATACTAAACCAGAGTGTACTGAACACAGGAAAAGTAAGTAGTGTTACAGGAAACTTTGGTTTCAGCACTTATGCACTGGTTTGCACATTATTTGTTTTTCTTACTATAGGTTGTTGTAAAAAATGTTTGAGTCATTGGTCAAAAGCAACTTAAGTGTCTTAAGCAATTTAACTCAAAGAATTATAACAAGGTTCATATGTAAATGCACATAATATGAAAATAACCTCCAATATAAATAGTACTTGGTAATAAATTTAGTGCTTTATTTCCTAATTTTCTATAATAGAATCATGTTATTTTGTAATAAAAGTTTTGAAAAATGAAGACTTTCAAAGTGTTAAGTACCTTAAAAACACAAATGTGAACTATATTTTATTACCAAAAAATATGTTATTTTTTAGAGTTTGAGATCCCTGCATTGGAGGGATATAGAACACATCATATTTTTTTAGCATTCCTCCTGGCACCAATCCCTCCTTGAGGGAGCTCAGAGCAAGCTCAGCAGGGACATGGGTCAGGAGGCCTCATGTAATGCAAGGCATTGGAACTTGGTCTAGAAGACCACTCCAGGAGTCAGAGAGGAAAAGTCAGAGGGTTCTAAGGGTGGAAATCAGAAAAACCAAATCTTTCCTGAAGTTTGCGGGATAAGAAAGACCGAGAAGATAAAAGTACAGAGCAGGGAGAAAGGAAATGTTGGGGTGAGGTGAGAGGGTATGGGCCCACTGGAAGATCTAAACTTAACAACATAAACCTGGGACCAGCCAATCATGGATCAAATAGTGGGAGCTCTGGTGACTCAGGCCAAGAGGGTGGTAAGGAAAAGCCCAGGGAACCAAACCATGGAATACTCTGTGCCTGTAGTACAGACCCATCTGTGCCTTCTAGAAGGAGCAGGTAACAGTGGGCAAAAGCAGAGTCTCAGGAGCCAAATGGTCCAGCTTTGCATATAGACTGTCACATATTTGCTATGCGAACTAGGGCATGTCAGTCTGTGTGGCTGAGTTTCTTCAATGTAAAATGAAGATATATAGGATCATTATGAGGATTGAATAAGTTAGTACTTGTGAAGTGCTTAAAACAGTGGCTGTACTAAATAAGGGCTTGATAAATTAATATCTGAATTGTCACCTTGACTTTTCATTTAAAATCGGATTATTTTTTGGCACATGAATTATTTTTTCTCCATGTATTTCTTGCCTTTCTCTTCCTTTATTCAAATAGGAGGTTAGGCTCAAAGGTATTTAGATTCAGGATAATTTATTCTCTCTCTATTTTTTATGTATGTGTATTTTATGTTTTATTTTTGAAACTGCTAAAGGCACCCAGAGGAGGGAGGAATATTGTTCCCTCCATGGGAAGTAGTAGAGGGACTTCTGTGCTTAAAGTATGGGGACCCTTGTCCTGCTCTAATTCCACATTGTGAAGATATCTCCTGGCAAAGCAAAGGCTGAATGGGGGCCCTGGGGAGACTGAGTGTCCAATCTGGAGGCTCCAACCCTCTTTGAAGACTTCCTGACACAGGACTAGCATCCCAGTGGAAAGCTGCAGGCTCTGTGGGACTACATGTCTCCAAGGTTGACAGAAGGACTGATGAGTCTTGACCAGAAGGGCCTCCCCTATGCCTAGATTCTTATGTAAGATGCTTAATCTTTGCTCAGTCCAGGGGAAGAGACAGGGTAAAGAACAGGAAAATGGGAAACTTCAAGAAGCACTGGTCTGGTGGGTTGGGGTGTGCAGAGTCTAAGTTTTATTTTAACTGAAGAAAAATTTTAAAACTATTTCTTGCACATCCAAGCTTGTAAACTGTATCCATGATATAGTCATGATTTTCTAACTTCCCCTCTTCACCTGCTTTTTAAGTCGTTATTCATTTTAACTATATTTCACTTGAGGAAAAATGTTAGAGATGGAAAAAGAAATCCCCTGAGTGTGTTTCTTATTTCCTTCCTCCTGCCCTGCACACATCTCTCCCAAAGAGGGGCACAGAAACTTGCTTTCTGATCACCTGTCATGTCTGAACCTATAGTAGAACCATGACCTGGCTTCTGGGGTCCATCTGAGTTTTGTATTTCAGTTATCACTGGAAAACTCTGTGTACCAACCTGTCAAGCCCAGCTCCTTACTCTGAATTCGACAGCTGCGACAAAAAGGAACACAGGCTTTCCTGAGAAAGGCAACAAATGTGGCATAAATGAAAGCCAACTGTCCCAGGATTCACCAGCCAAAGAACACAAATGAAGGCTTATTAGCATTCATGGTCCAGTCACGACCATGATGGCCCCTGGCAGAGCCCACCCTTCTGCGAAGTTTTGGGCTCGATTAGGTGTTTTACCTTCAGTTAGCACGACCAATCCTGGCGGCTGATTTCTGCTGCTCTGGGTTGTACTACCATGTTGGTCACTTCTTTTTGAACTCCTTCCACCACCTCAGCACTGGTCACCCTGCAGATCTGCTGACCCCGCTCCACTGTGAGTTGATCCTAGATTCTGCAGCTGCTGCTTCTAACAGCCTAGTAGCGCCACGCCATCCTCAGCCGCCTTGACCTGCTGAGGGTCAGATCTCTGCTGATGACCCTTTGCATTGGTGCCATCTCTGCCTTTTCTTCAGGTCAGGAGCATCCCTGGGACTGTTGCCTGGGTTCTGAGTTACTACAGAAGTTAATGACAGAGCCCTTTTTTTTTTTTTTTTAACTATACTGGAACAGCTGAGTTGAAATAGTGTCAAATAATGACCACCATCCATACCTAAAGTCACTGTTTCCTCTCATTTTTTTCTTGCTCCTGGCTCTTGGCCCGGGCTTTTCTTTCTTCAAGTGATTTCCATCTCATGGCCCCTTGGTCCCCTACGTGAATTTGGCAGAACCCACCTCTGTCGTCACTACAACATCTCCCTCCTCAGGTCTTCACACTTTCTATTATTGGGCTGAACCTTAATTGCGGCTATAGCTCAGATTGTTGTCCCAGGGGGCTCTTCAGCCTCCAGCATAATCCATAGGTGCCCTGCAGAAGTTTAGGGGATGGGCACACTGCCCAGTTGACACATGGGCTATATGTCTCAGCCTTGGTTCTACCCCGACCCCTTAAGTGAGATAGTATCACCCATGTAAGCTGTGCACACTTAAGGCCCAGGAGTAACAATAAAATAGCCATGTCTTCTTGAGCTCTTTGCATGTGCCAGGCATTTACTGGCTCTGTATATGCTCTGTCTTAGTTGACCTTCACAACACTGCTGTGGAGCAGTTACGATCTCATCCATGTGCACTGTAGAGAAGGATCCCGAAACACAAAGATACTCTGCAGGCACATTGCCAGAGATTGGAGTCTTGTTTGCTTGTCTTTTAATTTTTCTTAGGTGCACAGCAAATACAGCTAGCCATCTATTAATCAGATGTCTGCATTATTGATGTACAGTAAAATGCTATGCAATATGATGACTGTGTTATTATTTATTAGATGGGTTAGTGGGGAGTTGGGGAAATTGCTTTTCTTTTATGTTTATTCCTTTCCTTTCTCATGTGTCTGTCTCAGCCTTTATCATTGAAGTCAGTGGTGGCCATGACATTTTAGAATTGTATCTAAAGAAAATATTCTGTCTATGCAAAGATATACATTGTGACAGTTTTTGTCAATCAGCAAAACTAAAGGGCATTGTGGTTAATAAAAAGGAGGCTGGCTCCCAAAGACCTTGAAATTGAATGGACAACCATCACTTTTAAATAGATACTTGAGGGTTTATGCTACTCATTATTTGTGAAAAGAAAGGGCTAGCCTGGGAATTCTTTTTGTGGCCATTTTTTTTTCCATGTGGCTAATCGCAATTTTTAAATTTTTATTTGTTCCTTCTTTACTAATGAACTAAATTTTTGACGTTTATAAACACTGCCTATGCTTACCTTGGCAAAAGACTAGAATTCACCACTCTCCCCGGGTGGTCCTTAGGGTAATAGCTTGGCTTCAAATACAGAAAGACAGTTCTTAATTAATTAACAAGGATGACAAGAACAGAGGCCACTGCTGCTTGTGTTCAATATTCTGTCCAATTTAGGATGTGTACTACCTTAATTATTATATTAGACATTATATTCTTAATTTTTGATATCCTCACTTTTTGAAGCTTACACTTTTGGTAAAAAATAGTCCTTGTTCCAATACTCTTCTGTTCTATTTAATTACTTGTGAGAAACTTATATAATAAATGACAAATTAAGTGCACGCAGATACGTATTTTTTTCAAATGGCACTCCGATAACATAACATTTGGTTAATAGGTCTGAAAACAATGAGGGGCGAGTATTGCCAGTAATGTATTGCTATGAACAGTTTCTGAAGTTGACAGGCATTTCAAAAATGAAGGGATTGAAGTATTTGAAGACTTTTCTTCATCTGTATATAGTAAGGGCAAGATAGTTGCTTCCCAAATGATATTCATTCTTGCTAGTGTTTTTGTGAGCAAATATTTATGTGGAGCTGACTTTCAAAGTGACCTTCTCTTTCCAAATGCACTACTTTTTTGGAATGAAATTTTTTAAAGAGCATAGTTCTCATGTCTTCGTGTTCTTCTTTTCAAAATTTCCATCTAAGAGGAATATTGTCATTTTTGCTAGATCTGCGGGTTAAGTCTTTGTGTGGTGGGTCGACCTGAAATAGGTTAAGAGCCTCCCACACACCAAAGGCATTTCTCTACTGGACCTGGTTCCAATTAAAAGAGGCATCATTTTTTTAAAAAATTTTTTATTTATTTGTCAGAGAGAGAGAATAGAGATTACAAGCAGAAGGAGTGGCAGGCAGAGGGAGAAGCAGGCTCTCCCCGATGAGGGATTCCATCCCAGGACACTGGGATCACGAGCTGAGCTGAAGGCAGAGGCTTAACCCACTGAGCCACCAGGTGCCCTAAAAGACGCATCATCTTATCCCCAACTTCAACGACTATTGAAGTTACCCCAAAATTACAAAATCGATGATACCATGGTCTCTTCCCTATTTCTGGTTCGGAGGTTATTGGACAATGTTAATTCAGGAGTGCAAGAGAATAAGGCTCTTCTTATTCTCTTGTGACTCGTGTCATAACTTTTGAGCCTCATGTGGTTGACTGTGTGGCTTTACTGACATTACAGTTATTAAAAGAAACATGAATGGTATCATGCAGAATGGTAGAAGATGGGAGCCAGAGAAACAGAGAAACAACTTGAATTAAAATTTTAAAAACAACTGTGATTTGAACACAGGACAGGGAATAGAATTATAAGGTTACCAGAGGCATGAGGAATTAATTCAGTAAACATGTATTTAGATCACTCTCTGTGCCAGAAATTATGCTGTTGATTAAGATGGTTTAGACACGGGGCGCCTGGGTGGCTCAGTGGGTTAAGCCTCTGCCTTCGGTTCAGGTCATGATCTCAGGGTCCTTGGATCGAGCCCTGCATCGGACTCTCTGCTCAGCAGGGAGCCTGCTTCCTCCTCTCTCTGCCTGTCTCTCTGCCTGTCTCTGCCTACTTGTGATCTGTCTCTGTCAAAGAAACAAATAAAATCTTAAAAAAAAAAAAAGATGGTATAGACATGACATAGTCTCTATCCCAGAAAAATTTAGTCTAGAAATATACAAACCTAATTTAATATGTGACATGCAAAAAAAAAATCACTGCATTTGGAAAATAATAGGCATTCAGGTGGAAAACTTATGGTGAATGAAAGAATGAAGCTTTGTACCAGTGCAATGAGTGAATCTGGAGGGCTGGTTCTTATATAAGGAACAAGTGCTCTTCTTGCTTCATATAGTTTCCTTTGGAGAATTAGTTTAAACTCATATTGTCAGCTGCAATCTATGTATTATTCTTATATAGACTCTCTTTTTTTTAAAGATATATTTACATATTTTATTTTATTTTTTAAAGATTTTATTTATTTATTTGACAGAGATCACAAGTAGGCAGAGAGGCAGGCAGAGAGAGAGGAAGGGAAGCAGGCTCCCTGCTGAGCAGAGAGCCCGATGCGGGACTTGATCCCAGGACCCTGGGATCATGACCTGAGCTGAAGGCAGCGGCTTAACCCACTGAGCCACCCAGGCGCCCTATATTTACATATTTTAGAGAGAAAGAGAGAGAGAGCACAACAGTGGAGGGAAGAGCAGAAGGAGAGAATCTCAAGCAGACTCCCCACTGAGCGTGGAGCCAAACACTGGCCTTGATCTCATGACCCCTGAGATCAGGACCCATGAGATCATGACCTGAGCCAAAACCAAGAATCAGATGCTTATGAGATCATGACCTGAGCCAAAACCAAGAATCGGATGCTTAACTGACTGAGCCACCCAGGTGCCTCAAAGCCCTATAGAGACTGTTATTTAGTTCCTGCTGGAGTCCAGATCCACTAAGCTAACTATCCACTGGACATTTGCTCTTGATGTTCTATAGACGCCCAAACTCAGTGTGTCCCAACCTGTTTTCTTTTGCCACCATTTTCTGTTTCGGTTATTATACTACTATTCACCCAGTTTCCAAAGCCATCCTAGATTCTTTGTTCTCATTCACTTTTTTTTTTTTAAGATTTTATTTATTTATTTGTCAGAGAGAGAGAGGGAGAGAGAGAAAGCACAGGCAGACAGAATGGCAGGCAGAGGCAGAGGGAGAAGCAGGCTCCCTGATGAGCAAGGAGCCCGATGCGGGACTCGATCCCAGGACGCCGGGATCATGACCTGAGCCGAAGGCAGCTGCTTAACCAACTGAGCCACCCAGGCGTCCCTGTTCTCATTCACTTTTTACACTTAATCCATGTCTCTAAAATCTACCTTTTTAAATTTCTAATTTCCGACTTTTCCTTTCCATTCTTATTGACTTCATTCCGGTCTTTGTCAATTTCCTCCCAGATTACTGTGATATCATTCTAACAAGGTCCCTCTTCTTAATTGCTAACAACTTTTCTCTTTTCTAGTGCTTTTCCAGTTTATCCTAATTATTGTCTGCAGAGTGGTCTTTCTAATATCAGTTATAATGATTGCCCTGTTTAAAATTCTACAGTGGCTTTTTACAGAGTTGGACAAATTCAAACTCTTCATCTAGGACATAAAGCATGTTATCTTATTTTGTATCAGTGCTGTTTGCCCTTGCTCTCCCTCTATTTGCAATTTCCTTTCTTCAACTCCGATTATTTGTCACAGTTCAATTCAAGTGTCAGTGACTGGCAGTCCTACATTCAGAGCAGCCCACTGTACTGCAGACTTGTGGGCAGTATTGGGAGAATTTTGGATGCATAATTGGTCCCAGGAAATGTTTATTAAATAAAGGAATAGTGGGGCACCTGGGTGGCTCAGTGGGTTAAAGTCTCTGCCTTCGGCTCAGGTCATGATCCCAGGGTCCTGGGATCGAGCCCCGCATCGGGCTCTCTGCTCAGCAGGGAGCCTGCTTCCTCCTCTCTCTCTGCCTGCCTCTCTGCCTACTTGTGATCTCTGTCTGTCAAATAAATAAATAAAATCTTTAAAAAAAAATTTAAAAAAAATTAAAAATAAATTAAAAATAAATAAATAAATAAAGGAATAGTAATTGTGTGGAATAATAATGATTACTTCCATTTACTTAACACTTACTCTATGTCAGGCACTGGCTAAACATTTTAAATATATTATATCCAATTATTACAATACTTCCGACAGTAACTATAATTTTTCTTACTTTATAGATAAGGAAATAGAGGTACAAAGAGGGTAAGTTAATTTTCGTATGTCACATAGCTAGGTTATGGTAGGAAAGAGATTTGAAAACTAATCTGTCTGATTCTAAGCTTGTAAGAGCATGACCTGGATTTTAACAACCTTATATATTAAGGACCAGTGGAAATAAAATTAGTTTATAAAGATGGTTATAACTTAATTTCCCAGTCTTAATGTATAAATGTGAACATAATATAAAATTGTATAAAATATGAAAATATATAAATATCATATATGGTATATATGGTGAATAGGAAATATGTAATAATACATAGAATATTATTTAATGTAAAATATATACTGCTAGCAATATAATGTATATTAGATATAACATACTTCAATATAACTATATAGTAATACAATATAATACCATAAAATTATATACAAATATATCTAATCTAATCTAAATATATCTAAATCTGTCCTGGGGTGCCTGACTAGCTCAGTCAGAAGAGCATGTGACTCTATCTTGGGGTTGTGAGTTAGAGCCCCATCTTGGGTGTAGGGATTGTTAAAAAAAAATAAACTTTTTTTTAAATAAATAAACTTTTAAAAATGCTTATATGTCCAGAGTATAAAATAATCAAACAAAAGAACTGAAAATAACAAGCAACAGTCCCCCTGCCTCATCCTTTACCATCCTCAGTCCGATTTTTAAGAGAATATCACAAAACTATTTCTTATTTTCATTTTTTGGGTAATTATCCTCAAATCAAAATGAGATCCTTATATTACTGTTTCCTAATTTATCAACTTGACTCCTTATGACGGAAAGTGAACATTTACCTCATTTAAAATACTCCTATCACCTTTCCATGTCTCTCAATTTTGAAAGCTATAATATTTCTCTCAATTCTGTTTGGTAAATTTTGTCTCTTTACTGTCCTTAAACCTCCATTTCCCTCATCAGCTTTCTACTGTGTCTCTTGACTCCTTTTTTTTTTTTTTAAGATTTAATTAATTAATTTATTTGACAGAGAGATCACAAGCAGGCAGAGAGGCAGGCAGAGAGAGAGGAGGAAGCAGGCTCCCCGCTGAGCAGAGAGCCCGATGCGGGGCTGGATCCTAGGACCCTGGGATCATGACCTGAGCAAAAGGCTGAGGCTTTAACCCACTGAGCCACCCGGGTGCCCCTCTCTTGACTCCTTTAATGTAAAAATGATATTAGCACCTCACCCTTCCTTATATTCTCTTTCTTATTCAAAGAATCAGTTCTGACTTTCTTTCTTTTTCCATTTTCTTGGGTGAAAATTTTTACCTTCCATTCTCTTGTCAGAGTGGTTTGGGGTGTGTGTGTGTATGTGTGTGTGTGTTTACCCAAAAAGTTATAATGTGCACTTTTGACATTCCCTGGACATTTCAAGGTCGGCAGAATATTTTAGCTCTCAGTGATTTATATGCTATCATTTTCTTATATTTTCTTACCTATATACCACACCATATATATATTTCTTACCTATATTACCACACTATATATAAATACATATATATTATATATATATATAATATATATACACAAATATGAGTAAATCTAAATAATCAGTGACTGTGTAAAATAAGGAACGATAATATGGAAGATGTATACTTATACAATGTATGTTTTAAAACAACATTGTTAGTATTGTTTTATTCATTCACTGCTCATTTAGAGCTTTTCACCTGTTTATACACTTTCACTGCCCTTTGTTCCTTCCTACATTGCTTCCTCTTCATACTTTAGTCTGTCTTTAATTGTATGCACCCAATTCTCAAGTTCTGTTACTATATCCTGACATTTTTACTTGGTTGTTTTTGAAGTTCTCTGTTTCTTCTCAACAGAGAACTTCATGAAGTTCTCTGTTTCATGGGGCATTCAACGGGAGAGTCAGCCCGTTAAGTGTCTGACTCTTGGTTTCAACTCAAGTCCTGATCTCAGGGATGTGGGATGGAGCCCTCCATGGTGCTTGTGCTTAGAATGGAGTCCGCTGGAGACTTTCTTTCCCTCTCCCTCTGCTACTCCCCACCCCACTCTCTCTCTCTCTCTCTCTCAAATAAACAAATAAACCTATAAAAGTATTTCCCTGTACCACTTTTCATAGGTTCTAGCTCTCTGCCAACATCTTCAAACTTGACTTTGGAATTGGCTGTCTGTTAACTTTTTTTGGTTCTTTTTCAGGGTTTTTGTCCCAACATGTTTTTAATTATCTTAGCTTATGCACTATTGTATTTTGAAAAATTAATTATTGAAATAATTTCAGTTGGAGCATAATGTTACCTTCCTGGTAAAGAGGATTTTCATTTGCTTTGTGAGACATGTAGGGGCATTAGCAATCATAGTTGCCCTTAATTAAGTTCAGGTTCAGATGACTCCAATCCAGTCTGCAGAAGGAACAATATCTGACAATTTGACAAATACCCCAAGTTTCCATATTGTTAGAATCCAGACAAGTTCAAGGAGGGCGATTAAGTAGTTGAAAACATTTCTCACTGAGTAAGAATGAAAAACATTGGAGTTATTATTAGTTATTTTTCTTAAAGAAGAAAAATCTAGGTGTTGATTTTATTATAGTTAATATATGATGAACCACTATTTTATTCTTCATACCCCACAACAAGGAACAAAAGAAAATAGCTTTGAAATCTCCCAGGGTGGAAAACTGTAGATTTAATGAATGAATGACTAAATCAATTAGTGGAGACACAAGAAGATATTCATGTATTTCTTCCTTCAGGTACCGCTCCCAGTGGATCTTTTTGGTTCATTCTTGTTGTACTCTTTCCATTTGTAAGTAAATGAGACCGAGATCCCAGTAGTTAATTTGATTTTTTTAATTCTTATTTTATTTTCTTTTTATGTTGTCCCTTGTCCCTCATGAAGGATTAGGGAATCCAGTCATTGGTTTGGAGTTGATTGCATTTAGGCACAAAATCATAATAATACCTTCTATCATCATTTAGAGATTTATATTATTTCAAAGCCCTTTCATGTCCATTATCTCACCCTATACAATATTAAAAAAAGTGTGATGAAGGTAGAGTGGTTTTATTAATTTCTATTATACAGTTGAGGAAACTGAATTCCCTGAAAGGCTATTACTTACCTTCCAACAATTGCCAATAAAGAAGCTTGATTGAAAAGTGGGTTTTTAGTTTCCTTTTAAGCACACTTTAATGTGGATGAAACATTTTCAGGTGAAGGGATACTAGAATTTACATATCAAGCTAATTAATAAATATAAAACCATAGTTAATCTGTGTAACTCCCAAACTGCCTACCTGGTTTGCTCCAATTGTCTTCGTATTTGACATGAATGTAGTAGACCTCCTTCCTTGTCCAGCCATTAATATAATCTTATTTTTCCTCTTCTTTCAACCTAGGTACTGTACTATGTATATTTTACAATATCTTTGATATTGTTATCCTTCTTGAATTCTTATTCATAAAATATTTTCTCTTTTCCCTTAGACTTCCATTCAGCTTTCTTTGCCCAATTGGAAGTAACTAGAACTTAATTCCCAGATACACTTACCTATCTTCCCTTTTCATGAAGGCTGAAGACTGTGTAATTAGGCAAGTTCTTCCCTGCTATCTTAAGTAAAATCTACAGAGCAAATATTCAGATGTATGAGATTCCCAATATTAAAATTGATATTTCCCTAAATATTCAACTATTAAGTACATGGACAATGTGTGTAGAGCATTTAACATGGTGTCTGATGACTATTACCACTATTACTACTCTTCCTCCTCCTCCTACTTCTTCTTCTACTACTACTACTAGGACGATGATGATGACTATTACTATAATATTAAGCTTCCAAACACAAGGTCTGGATATTTCTTCCCTGCTCTCTTGGGCTGGGGTAACATCATGGGGCCAATTTAGAGGCACTCCTTTGGCTCTGGTTTGGCTGTGCCCTCAAGGTCAGAGAAGCCCTCTTTCAATACACTCTGTTTACAAATAAGTGATATCCGTGCTAATATGCCATCGATGGCTAAAAGATAATTTGGTCACAGCTGTGAAAATATAAGAAATCTTACTTTCTGGTGGGATTAATCTCTGAAATGACATTCTAAGCTGGGGATTTCAACCTATCTGTCTCTCAATTATTTTGGGAATTCCTGGAGAGTGCAGTGGAATGAAGGATTTCTAAATGTAGCTTTTTGAAAAGTGAGATTGAGTTTCAAGATCATTTTAAAATAGATTGTGGAGGAGGTTCCAAAAGAGTGAAGTTGAAACTATAAAGAGAACTTCCAGTAGAACTGTTTAAAAACATAATCAGGATTTAATTTTTGTCTGGGGTAAGTTAACTTTATTTGGTTGGCTGGTTTTGGAGGGGGTTGGTTAAACATAAAGATTCCTCTGTTTTGTCTAAATTACTTGATGAATGGCTTCATAAAGGTGAATTAACTGATGCCAGTGGTGGCAGAAGTAAACTCTATTCTATTAAATGCTACCATTTAATTTAATGTTGCTACATCAGCAACAAGCCATCTACAGGTTAGACAAACAGAAGAAATGCTGCTATAAAGACATCATGTGAACTTCTGACATTGTTGACGGAAGGAATTAAGTGATGTATTAACTCATGCAGGATGGAAATTTGAACAAAGCTCAAATTAATCACGAGACAATCCATAAATAAAAATGCAGGCCCCAGATGCTAGCCGGCAGGAGACAAGCTGGCCCAGTGTTACGGATTTTCTTTCTAGAAATACGTCTAACTCTTCTTGAGTCTGTGACCTGCTGAAAGTGAAAAAGAATGTATTTTTATTGACCGAGTTATGAGAACAGTGTCATCATATTAAAGAAGGCTTTTACAGTGATTGTGTTGCCAAGGGATAGAGATTTTGGCAGATGAGCTTATTCTGGCTGGTTCTGGACTGTGATGGAGCAAGAGAGCTTTTCTTCTTGATGAAATCTTAGAGCTATTGACCAAAAGTGGGAGAGGCCTCAGATTTATATCCTTTTGAATGGAGCCTAGCTTCAGACTGGATGTTCTTCCTCACAAAATTGAACCACAGGCAGTATTTTGCATATAGCTAGGTAAGGTTTCCTCAGATGGTCAACCTGGGCAAAAGCTGTCCTGGGGAGATCTGACAAAATCACAAATGAAGGTAATTTAGCTGCAGGGGGTATTTTAGAACATCCTTTGCCTCGTGAGTCTTGCAAGATCTGAATCCTCTTTGGAAGAGTCAGAGTTTTACTTTCTGAGCTTCAACAACAAAGCTCAATGTATTTGAAGTGTAATTACTGATATTGAGGATTATAGCTACCTAACTTGGCAGACTATTACTCTTTCTTTGGCTCACTCCTTTAATCAAGGGCATTTTAGGGGCCATATTTGACAGCTGCAGTGCTGGAGACAGATTGGGAACAAGGTTCTAGAATAAGTTACATTTTCTCTTGCTTTTGTGTCAAAGCAATTGGCAATCTATTAGAAAATTTCATCGTCTGCATCAAAGCCAGGAGGATGTAATGCTCTCTCTCTCTGGCAGATGTAACAGTAGGATGAAGTGGTTTTGATAAAATCTCATTATATTCATGGGGCGCCTGGGTGGCTCAGTGGGTTAAGCCGCTGCCTTCGGCTCAGGTCATGATCTCAGGGTCCTGGGATCGAGTCCCGCATAGGGCTCTCTGCTCAGAAGGGAGCCTGCTTCCCTCTCTCTCTCTTTCTCTGCCTGCCTCTCTGTCTACTTGTGATCTCTCTCTGTCAAATAAATAAATTAAAAAAAAAATCTTAAAAAAAAAATCTCATTATATTCACATCTATGGGATCAAAGGAGGAGAAAAAGAGCCTATTTTTCTAAGGAAAACGTGTTGTTGTTCATAGTCTTATTCCTCTGGACATTGGGAGTCCCTGGACAACTCAGCTCCATTGTAATGTTGGGTTCCAAAGACTACCAGCTTTCAAATGTGTTCTTCAAATGTATCACAACTGCAGGGAAAACAGCAGCATGGGCAGTAGCCCAAGCAACCACAATCACACAATGAAAAGAGCAGCAATATTTTGGGACCTCAGCTATTGGGTTAACCTGGTTCAGTGCACTTACTATACTGAATTATTTTGATTCACAGCTAACCTTTAGGAACTTTCAGTAAGATCATAAACCATCTTTATTTCTCCTCAACCCTCTTTTTAGTTCTTTTGCTCTCTGTATTTCCCTTCCTTTCTTCTCTCCCCTTTGGCTTCCAAAAGCAAATTGACACAATGACAGCATCTTTGTTTTTCATACTCCTTAGGATTTATGGGATGCAACTATCACTTAGTTTTCCTGTTGTTCATTGGGGTTTCATAGGTCAATTTACCTGTTTAGATATTGGTACATAAGAGCAGTCTACTTGAAGTTCAGGCCAATTTTCGTTTTGAATTGGTGGGATGCTTCTCTGGAATGAAAGGGCTCAGGTTCTCCATTTGTTGGTAGATGACAGAAAGATGAAGAGGCAAGTTTTGGAGAAAGTCACCATTCCCGGTTCTATGACTATGGTTCTGGTTGAACCACAGTCACAACCTCACATCTCAATGATGTATGGTGATAGCTATTGTTTGAATGTTTCTTCTATATTTTTTACAAAACCTTCTGGTCAGGCGCAGGGTGAAAGGACTTTTGTGGTTCAAGATCTGTAGTAAAGGAAAGGAGAGGCCTGCTTACACTTAACTTTGGATCCTGTGCCAGCAGGTAGCTAATAATTGGGCTATACATTAGAGATTAATTCATTTCTTTTTATGATTTACAGTAGGTACAGGCATTCTAGACAAAAGAGTATCAGAATCTGAATTCTCATCAGTTAGCTGAGAAAAGTCCCCCATGCCAGATATAACATGGTTTAGAATTCCTCAACAATACTATCTTTAGCATCAGTTCATGAAACGTTCTATTTGTGAAAGTTCTTCAAGTATATTGTCTTGTAAAACATTTGAAAAAGAATTATTTTGAGTTTGGAGGTATTGTGGATGAGATTCAAAACTGAAGCCCGTTTTTCTACTTTTTCCCCCCTTTGAGGACTTTTTTCTCTAATTAGAAGGTTAATTGTTAATTCTGTATCACCCAAAGTGGCAGCCTCCTTATTATAATGCTAGATCATATACTGTAATGTCCCTTATCTCACATGACTGGCTAATTATTAAAATTCTCCATTTTTTTTTCTCCAGCTGTTTTCCTTCTGAGTAAACAAATTGCTAAGTTCAATTCCATTTGCACTTCATTGCTTCTTGACAGCAAATACTCTGCAAAAATGAGTTGCCTCTGGGTGTTTATAATCTCCAAGGACAGAAGAAATCAATGTGTGGGTGTGATTTCTCTAATTTAAAAACTAAAAACCACCCTTCTTAAAAATAAAACACATGTTAAAAATATTGCACAGCATTGTTTCTTAGACTTCATGAAGGCATGGTATCTGTTTCTGCAATCCCCAAATTCCTTAATTTGACATTTGAAGATGATGTTTTATTAAATGGCATCATCTTTAGGGAATAAGACCACCAAATGTCAAGGACACAGGAAAAACTGTTGTAGGAGGACAAGGAAGAATTACTCTCCACTCTGACTAACTAGGATTACATGGTTAAAGAGTTGAGAAGAGTGGTGATTCATTTTGCAGTGGATTCAGTTTGGTTTGGTTTGATTGCTCTTTAGAGTCTGTGAAAACAGAATCACAACACTGTAACTTCTGACCTTGGTGTCTGAGAAGCAGATACTTTAGCATGCATCAGAATTGTGATTCAGTCACAGCTTTGCCACTTTCCTGAGCTCCCATGACCAGACTTGTTTGTAGAGTTTAGATTTTTGCTGTTCCTGTCACGCCTCAGGGAAAGGATGGCGCATTGCAGAGTTTAATATCTAAGAACAAGAGTGTGAATAAAAAAGAGATTGGAAATATGTCTTGGGCCAGAATTCTTTCTTTCTTTAGATGATCAAGTGGTTTAGGGACTGCTCTTTGAAGCCATACCAATTTGGGACTAGACAATCTAGCTACCACTGTTTAGCTTCACGATACTGGGCAAGTTACCAACCTCTAATAATAGTGTTTACCTTATTAGGTCTTAGTAGTAGACCTAATAGTGTTTACCTTATTAGGTCTCTGTGAAGTTAATGTGAGACAGTGCATATAAAGTGATTAATCCAGAACCTGACAAAGAATAAAGCCACAGGAATTATTCATTATTATTATTATTCCATTATCATTGTGGCTAATAGAACCATTATTATATATGCAAAGCATGCTATGTGAAACACGTACACATTTTTTCCTATTATTTTTTTGCCCTCAAGTGTCCACAGAATGAGTATTGGGGGTTATAAAATCACAGGTGTCTCCATGAATCAATGGATAAGATGGCAGCACCAAGGTAAACTCAGGACACCCTTCTAACTTCGAAATGACAAAGATTCATCTTGATAAGTAGATTAGTAAATGGAAATTCTTTTTAATTTTTATTTCATCTCCCTTACAATCTTATGAGTTAGGAAGTATCTTGCTAGTTTTTAAGTAAATTGAGATTCAAAAAGGCTAAGTAATCTGCCCAAGATCATATAATAGACAAAACTAAAATTTGAATTTTGGTTTGGTTGACCTAGGGGGAAAAATGCTTTTTTTGTTTTGTTATGTACTGATGTCTCTTTTTGGTATTGAGTGTTTGAAACTGTATTCTGACATTTAAGGTTTTCCAATTAAATAATATAATAATTGCTTATGTTGGTAAGTTAAAATATAGAAAAGCATAAAGATGATAAAAAATTTAATCTGTAATCCCATTACCATGAGTTAGTCACCTTAATATTTTCGTGTTTCTACATCAAATACGTAGTTAACTGATTGCTTCTCTTCGATGTTTGACAGTGTTTCAACAGAGAGCAATCTTTCTGTTCCCCTGAGCTTTTCTAGATGGCCTTTGGGAAACCCTTGGGCCCTGGGCCTTGGTTTCTGCCACCGGCACAAGAATGGCTATCTTTCCTCCTTTGTTTTTGGCTTATAAAACACAATGTTGGTAAGAGAATGACTGGGCATGTGAATATCTATCTTTGCAGAATAAATGTTAAGTGACCAAAGTGACACCAATGAAATGTCAAAAATCCTCTATTGCTAGAAAAGGTCACGTTCAGAGCTAGGCAAGAGGTTAAAGAACTACATCAGAAAGCATGACACTAAAGTCTAGATCCAGTTAAGCTGCACTCACTTAGCCTATAGCTGTTTTCGGATTCACATAATTAGGTAATGGAATCACGAATGTGAAAAGAAGGAATACAGGCTTGGTTGTATTGAGCATACCCCATGGAAATGTGTGGGAATGATGAATGGTACCACCCTCCACTGTACTCAGGTGAGAGATAATTGTAGACAATCTGTTTAGTTTGCTAGTGATCCCCTAAGTCTGGCCCTTGAACCGGATCCCATTTCATGGGCTTCGTTCAGCTGCCAAAGGGCAAGGATCTGGGGTGCATGCATGCGTGTGTGTGTGTGTGTGTGTGTGTGTGTGTGTGAGTATATAGGCATACATGTATTTGTAATACCATTCAGATGTAGGTGTCAGGGGAGGGATTATTATTTACATTCATGTTTATTTCTGGCTTATGATGGACCTCTTGGAAGTGGAGGTAGAAGGAAACCAGGCACTCTGCTTTTAAAAAAGCAATTTTCTTTCATTTTTGCTTATGTCAAATGTGCTGTTTCCTTATTTTTTCCCCCTTTGGGGAGTAAGTAAAATCATTAAAAAAAAAATTCATATATTTTAACAGTGGTCTTCAGGGGTTTGTATACCCAGGGCTCCATACCACACACTGCTGATTGTGGGATTTAGATTTCCTCTCTTTAGCTTAGTTTTTAGTCTTTCTAAATCCAAAAATGCTGAATGCCAGAATTTTAATGCAGAATCGACCCGGGGCCTGGTTTACAATTGGTTCCTACTTACTCAGTGACAACTGAAATAGAACCCAAGGAGCTGGGAGGGCTGAATGATGGGCTTAGGTTACAAATTAAAAACTTTGAAGAAAGAAGAATCTGGAGGATGGTATAAATTTTTAAATTAATTTTAAATTATTTTAAACTTATACAATTAGAAAAATGATTAATTAAAATTTTTAATTAATTTTCTTTCATCAGAAATGACATAGTTCTATATCAGGGCCAGCGTGGGAATAGAAACCCAAAATCAAGAGTTGGATGCTTAACCAACTTAGCCAAGAATTTGCCCTCCCCCATTCTTTTACGTGAATTTATTTTTTGAGAGAGAGACAGCATAAGCAGGGGGCAGGGCAGAGGGAGAAGCAAACTCTCAACTGAGCAGGGAGCCAGATGTGGGGTTGGACCCCAGGACTCTGGGATCATGATGTGAGCAGAAGGCAGATGCTCAGCTGACTGAGGCACCCAGGTGTCCCATGAATTTATTTTTAGAATCACATAAAAATTGAGTTTCTGATAAAAAAATTCTAACAAGGTGAATATTCAACTACATACCTATAGTTGTGTCTGAGTGACCAAATAAATTTTTGGCATCAAAATAATAAATGCCGATTGTTTTTGTTTTCTATATCAAGATTTTATATTCATTTTTGAAACAGGAACTATTTTTAGTTTAATTTCCTACAAATCTTAAAACTCATGCTGAGGTCTGGGGACCTAAAAAAAATGTAGGGTGATTAGAAAAGAAAGGTAACAAGCTTGTGTGTTAAAAATTTTTAAATCTGAAAAATAACTCAAAATGATGAAATGAGGCAATTTGCTAGAAGAGAAAAAGGATGGCATTGATTGGAATTTGGATCTGTCTAGAAATGTGAGCCAGAAAATAAGCAGCAGGTATTTTTTCAGAACTTATTGTAAACCTCTATGAATGGTGTGCTGGAGAAATATCATTTTCATGCCAGAGAGTAGACAGAATAAATCATGGGACATATAGGTTCCGTCTGAAAAATAAAGTTCATCACATTAAAAAATTCTATAGTTCAATGTTTATAACAATATTAGATTGAGTCCTGAAATAAGTCTATTAGTAGTTCCTGAGTAGTCAGGCATTGCTAAATGATTGGAGAGTTCAAAAGAATCAGAATTTTGGACCTGGAATAAACCTTGTAGATAATCTAATCTGACTTCTTTATAGTTGAAGAAATTGAGGCTTAGAGAATGAAATGCATTATCTACAGTCACTTGAGGATTTATTGATGGAGTGGGAACCAGGAGACGGCGCATCAGGAGCTCAGCCTGGTGGCATTATATCATGCTAGGTTATGTGTCAATAAGTTTTACTAAGAATTACACAGAAGTACATGGAATTACGCTGCTGCCCTGGCTGGATAGATTTACATTCTGGAGAACTGGTGAGGTTACATTTAACAAGTATTTATTCAGCACATCACTGTGCTTAGCACTCAGAAAATCGGAAAAATGATTGAAGATCCAGTTCCTGTCCTGGCCGCATATGAAACTGAGCGCCTCACAGAGTGTGAAATTTTCAAGGCCAGGGTCATCTTACACTCAATGTTCTCAGCAGTTAGTAAGGGCCTGGTATATAATGGAGAGTCGAAAACTGCTGAGTCACTCCACCTGGAGGAACAACTTATCTCTGGATCACCCAACCGGTAGCCCTTGACTGATTCATCAGTAAACTCTGAGCAACTGCCCTGGGAAGAGGAGGACTTCTAGAATGGCATCCTGTTTTCTAAGCAATGGATTTTTTTTTTCCAGATCATATAAATTCAGCATTTACCTTCCTAGAATTTTTTTTTTAAAGGAGGAAAATAGTGACATTGGAAAAAATGCCACCTTGCCATTTCCATAGCATTACAGAATATACTGAAGGAGTAGACAGAAAGATAAACCCATTTCCCAGTGGAAAAGTATCTGAAGTTACAAGTATGTATGAAGTATAAATTATGCCTCAGAATTTACTCTGAGTTGAGGAAAGAGAGTTGCTTTCACAATCCCGTACCAATCAAAAAATTGGCTGAGGGCCCTGGTGGGATGGGGGAAATGTAATAACCTTTCTGGTATTTCCAGCCCTCTGTGTGTGCAAACAGAATGATTCTGGTAGCTCCAAGGCAGTTCTCCAAAGAGTGTCGCAGGGAGGCAGTTAAAGGTAAAAACAAGACAAAAGCCTGGGGAAGGGCTTGCAGGAAATTACTCAAGGAAGGGAATCTAGGTAGAACACTGGCAGTGTTGCAGGATCTCAGGGTTCTTGTCTCACAGAGTCCAAGAATGATTCCTGCTGCCACAAGAGGCTGAAGTGAAGTGAAAGTTTATTAAGTGAAGGTCAGAGCAGAAAGGAAAGAAGAATCTCTCTAGAGTGATGGGGTCCCAAAAAGGTTGCCACTGAGGGTTTTGAGGAATGGTCTTTTATTGAAAACTTGACCTTGAGATTCTTGTGCCCTCTTGGTTGGAGCAAGGACTATTGATAACACCCTTAATAACTTACTTCTTTGAGGGTTGGTCATTTTCAGTGGCTATACTCTAGCCGTCAAAGAAAAATGCCCCCTAACATCCAGGGCTGGTGGTCTGGTCTATTCCCTTCTCTCTTGTTCACTCTGGCTTTGCACTTCTGCCATCCAGGAAGGGTTTCAGAGCCTAGTCAGGGGCCCCCTAGCTCTCCCTGACTATACCTTAACCCTTTCCTTACTTATTTATCAGTATTTGCTATAGCAGAAGTCAGCAAATCTTTTCTGTAGAAGACCAAATAGTAGATATTTCTGGTATTTTGGGCCAGATGGTCTCTGTCACAGCCATTGAACGTGACTCTCAGATTGCAAAAGCAGCCATAGACAATATAGAAACAAATGAGCATGTCTGTGTCCCAATAAAACTTCATGATGGGCAGTAAAATTTTAATTTTACAAGATTTTCACACATTATAAAATATTATTCTTGCTTTGAGTTTTTCCCCCAACTATTTAAAAAATGTAAAAATAATTTTTAGCTTGACAGTTGTACAAATACAGGCATTAGATCCTGGCTCTAGTTTGTGGGCCCTTTGCTATAGCACTATTCAAAAACTTCATGTTTATTAGCTCATCTTATCCTCATGACAACCTAATGTAGTTACTACTTTTGTTCCCATATTACATATGAGAAAATTGAGGCATTGATTGGCTAATCAACTTATCCACGTTCACTTAATTGGCAAATCACATTGCCACAGTTTGAATGCATTCAGTCTAGCTCATCTGTACCCTTAAATAAAATACCATATTGTTTCTGACTTGAACACAAATCAGCTAAAAAAAAGCAAAACTTTTTTTTTTTATGTAGATGATATAAACAAAATTCCTTAATTGATACCTCTGGGGCCAGGTGGGAAGTAAAGCAAGAAGTAAAGAAGAAGAATAGCATCTCAACATTCCTGCCTCCAGCAACCAGTTGGCACATGGGACTTTGTTGTCTTCATCTCAGTGTGCCTTGTTTTCAGTGTGTCTAGAAAGGTGGTTCAACTATGGAGCAAATCAATTTACTGAAATTTATATAGTGCTTCTCTGGTTTGGTGTAGAAAAGGAATGGGATTTTGTACCAGGAAAGGATGGAGTCTTGCTCTCACAGATAGTTGAACCATATAAACTGCTTTGCTTAACAGTATTCCAGCTTGTGTCTGCTGCCCCAGGGGAATTATCCATAGAGGCCATTTTTAATCTTAGAGTTTTGGGTAATAATATTCAATCATGTGGTTACTGCCATCAGGTGTATTGGGAATCAAACCATCTGTACCCACAAAGCTTACCGTCTACATTAACAAGACTTCACCATGCCACTGTTTCTAGTTTTCAGGAAAGTCTTGCACACGAAGATAAAAGTTACAAATAATGTTATTGTTTTTTCAGAACTTCCTGAAAAACCTATTTAAAATGAAGTTTACGTTGTTTAACTCTTTGGTAGCTAGCTCCTAATGACTGTTTACTCCCATGAGTATTTGAATTTGCCTGAAAATCCTCACCTCATTGATGTCCAGCAGTATTAGACTAGCATTATCATGATTCTTGAGTTCTAGCCAAGCCTATAATTGAAAGGCCCAGGTTAAACCAGAATCTAAAACCTCATAAAAATCCATATTGTGCCCTCCCTTGCCATGATAAGAATGAACTCAATTTTGTCTTATCAAAAGTTGCTTTGGTAATATTTTCAAGGAGCCAGCACTTGATAATATCCCTGGTTTTTCTGTTTTCTATACTTAGAATTGTCTGTATTTGAAGATCAGTCAGATGTCAACAGGTTCACCAAGTTCAGAATATTATTCTAGATATTATTTTCGCTATAAAGACTCTGGGAACTGAAATTTTCCTTCAGGCTTTGATGCAGATCTTTTAACACTTTTGAAATTAAATGTGCCTTCTATTGATAGGTAAATTACCCCAAAAGTTTTTTAAGCAGATGTGCTTTTTATAATTGATGATGGTCTCTAATTAAGGAACTATATTATTTCTTTCAACTAGCTTCTGACAAAAACCAGTTTGTAGAAGGGGCCGGCATAAATAAGCGTGCCAGTCTTCCTTTGGTTCTGGGAGGCTAACTTTGAGGAGTTGAATCTTTCCCACATGATAACCTCCATCAGGGGTATTCTGAAGGAATTTTAAAAATGCCACAAATTCATATTTTTATTAGAAAAAAATCCTTTAGCTTTGGTTAGAAACAAAAAGTCCTTCAAATCTAATTAAATCTTGGATTTTAGAAAAATAACTGACTTCTGTTGAAAGCAACCCAAGAAGCAGTGTTATAGCTTAAACAGAGAAAGATTGGGAGACTAATTTGGGTCAATTCTGGTCACAAATCAACTTTTATTTTAAAGAAAGCCTGAAAATAACATGAAATAAACTTATTTTATAAAGTAACAGTAGGAAAACTTATTGTTCCTTTTGATTTTTTTTTTTTTTTATTGTGCTTTGGGACTTGGTTTACTCAGCTGTAAAATTTTTAATAGAGTATTTCTTGCTTTTCCTTGGGAAACTAACAAGAATATGACACTTTAGGGGTTATTTGATGGAAAGGAAAAGAAAGTCTTTAAAACTTGCTGAAGCAAGTTGTAGCTACTGTACTCTACCTAAATAAAGTTTCTCTGTGCTTTAGCTGTCTTCTAGGAGGTAAGACCCCTTCTATTTGTGGGCAAAGATTTGGTAAAAGGCAGACCTTTAAAATTTCACTATTATACTAACTTTGAATGCTAACTAATCATGCTTGGAATTTGCCTAAGCCTACTTCTTCAGAGTTTTAAACATATTTTGTTGAGTTTTTAAGTATTAAGCATTTTGCCTTTTTAACCCATTGTGCTCTAAAAGATCAGGGATAAGCTTTTAAATCCTAGGTTAAGCAATATACATCCTGGGGTTTCAAATCACTGTATGTGTAATCAACCTGGTCAAAATAGGTGTGGGAAATAGGTAAAGAAGCAAATTAACCATTGTATGTTGGTATGTCATTTTTTTTATTCAAATGAGCCGTTTTCCTGGAAGTCATAGATTATATAATAAACTTTTGAAACAAAAGGCAAATTTTATTAGTGTGTTTACATTTGTGGAATTTTTTTAAAAGAATCTATATTTTCTACTGCATAATGACACTTTCTTGAGAAATGTTGCTTTCTTAACAATGGGTAATTATTTATCCATTGGTCCTCTGGTTAATGTAGAGCTAAGAAGCACAGAGATAACCCTGAGGTAGGGAAGAGTTCTGATGCTTCTGGGAAGTCAGAGTCTAGAGTAACATGAAGCTTTTATACTAAAAAAGAAAAACAAAAAACAAAAAACAAAAAACAAAAAAAACTTGTCTGTTTTCTACATTTTCACATCTGGATGTTAGGAGATAATGTTCAGTCAACCAAGTTTTTATTGGCATGTTTCAGTGGGAAATTCAGACAATTTGTATTCATATTTTATTGACTATCCTATAATACTCTGTATCTTTAAAATAAATAGCCTTTGGCACTCCATTTCTATCTTTATGCTAAACCTATTGTTTTTCTCTGTTTTCTCCCTCTTGGAAAATATACTGTGACTTTCCAGAATTACTTTGTCAGCTTCTGAGGAAGCAATTTTTTAGGCTTCTTTTACTCTTCATATTCAGAGAAGTTGGTTGAATTTTTGTTTTGTTTTGTTTTGAAGTTCTCATAATGACTTAAAAGCAAAACTCATCAGTAGAAAAATAAACATGCAATTGAAAAAGAAAAAAATACAAGAAATTCAGAGTAGGGAAATCAATTAAAAGTTTGGTTTTTAAAAAAAAAGATTTATTTATGTATTTATTTTAGAGAGAGCAAAAGAGCTCACATGCACGTGCTCATGAGAGGGAGAGAGAGAGAGAGAGGAGACAAGAAGAGGGGGAGGAACAGAGGAACAAGCAGATTCTGCACTGAGTTTGGAGCCCTACGTGGTACTCCATTTCTTGACCCTAAGATAATCACCCCAGCTGAAATCAAAAGTTGGATGCACAACTGACTAAGCCACCCAGGTGTCTCTCAGAAGTGTTTTTTGAGCAACTACTATATTCATAGACCTTTGTTGAGCAATGTGAAGAGGCTGAAGAAGTTTAGGACACGGTATCTACTTCTAAGGACCTTCATGGCATTTGACTTTACAGTGAATTCTCCATCTTTAAGGATATTAATAGTGTAAGAGTTACATTTTGATTGAGTTTGACTTACACACTTGGCCACTATTTGTTGAGTGTTTCTCTAAGGATTATCTTTTTCCGTAAGTTTGGATCACTTTTGCTCTTGAATGAAAATCTTTGAATTTCAATAAAGTTCCAATCAAAGTTTATTTTAGTTACAAAGAAAAGTCATGCCTCCACCCTAGCAAAATGAAGGCGGGGGGGAGGTGGTTTATAATGATATGTAGAAGATCTCTGTGATCCCAAGGTCAGGTTCGAATTGTATTTCGTAGTAGAATTGGGATTCAGTCTTATTGTCTCTCTGGAGCCATGTAGTTTTTCTCATGTTTGCTTTGCCTGGTGTTCTGTTCATCTCTTTTTTCTGCTTAATCAATATGTATCGGGCTCAACATGACCTCCATTTCCATCTGTCATGACATCATGGACTCAGCTTTCTCAACCACCACTAACTGACAATTCTTTCTGTGCTCTTTATTCAGATTCTTTTGAGAGGATAAAAATAGCTGGAGCTCTCTATATTCATCCCTAATTCAGTCAGTTTTCGGTAGAAGGCAGGTCCTGTTATACAACAAGGCTGTTTAGTCCTCTTATCTCAGTAGGGCTGTGGGTGAATGCTGTTTCTGTTAAGGGGATACTGTTAACAGGGAATGTTGAGTAATTTGACCTTGATTATAGCTGAATTAGTATTTTTTAAACAAATCTGACCAGACATGATTCCCATAGTATCTGGAAGAATATCCAAGAATAAACATTCAAGTTTATCAAGACTCCTTCACTTCTAGAGATGTGCCTTTTATTCTTCATTCAATACATATTTTGCCAGGCACTGATGTAGGTCCTGGAAATACTGTGGTGAAGAAGACAGGAAAGGGATCTGCTTTCATGGAGCTGACATTATACTGTAAGTTATAGACAATACCTAGTAAACAAAGAAGTACTGAAAATAATATAAGAAAATATTAAGTGCTATGAAGGTGATAAAACTGTGATGTGATAGAGAGTAAATGGGTTTTTAGACAGGGATTTTAGTGAATTCCTTTCTGAGGCAGTGATTTTTTCGCTAACATTTAAGCCATAAAGGAGCTGTGCACAATTTAAAACATTTTATGTGTAATAACTCATCTCCCCTTCCCTCACATTTAGCTTATGAAGTAATTAATTATTCATATTTTCTATAATAAATAAGGAAGCAAAATCATGATGACCTAATCAAAATATGTAACTTGCCTTGGGTAATTAGCCAGTAAGTGGCAGAGCTAGGATTCAAACTATGATAGTATGACCACAGTATAGAGCCCACACCCATAAACACATCCCATACAGCCTTCTGGGTAATCAAACATGCCTCAGATTAAAAAACTGCTCAGACTATCAGTTTCTTGGGTTACCTTTTTCACTTGGTAATTTGCAATTTTCTATTTTCTAGTTTTCTATTTTCTAGTTTCCTCTCATTTCTGACCATTTAAACACATATTTTAAGCAGAACTACTTTTAGCCTCTTGTATTCAACAAATTTTGATATATAAAAATAACTTTATGATTGTAAGATAATACAGAAATATATACTTTTTTTCCCAAAGGAATTAATTTTCTCACTCCACATATATTAAAAGATAGTTGATTTTACATGGCATTATGAAATGTTTCAAGCATATTGAAAGGAATGATCATAAACAAGGGCCCAGATTCCCACTACCTGACTTTGCCAAATCTTATCATTTTTACCTTCTTTGTCTTAAATCTTTTTTAAAAATATAATGAAGCATAGAAACAGGAAAGAAGCCTATATATATATATATATATATATATATATATATATCTGATTTAATCTCTTTTCCCTCCTTTTAGAGGTTTACAATGTTTAGAATTTGGTATGTACTTCATCCATGCATTTCTTTTATTGCTTACATTTACTACAGATATAAGCATGCATAAACAATAGATAGTACTCTCTGGGATGTTTTAGACTTTATAAAAACGTTATACTACATGTATTTTCTGCAACTTGATTTTTCTCCCTCATTTTTGGGTCACCATTATTCTTCTGAGATTTACCTATGTTGATACCCACAGCTCTGGCTTAATTCAGTTTTACTGTTGCTTAAAAAACAAAAACAAACAAACAAAAAACAGTTTATTCTCTGTTTTTTATTCTCAAGAGCTGCTAGTCAACATTACAATGAACATGCTTGTACTTGCATTCTTGTGTACAGGTGTGAAAATTTCTTTTGGCTATCACACACCTAGGAATGGAATTGTTGAGTTATAGGACATGGTAGTCTTCATCATTAACAGATTTCAACAATTTGCTTTTCAAATATTTTACAAACATTTTTATAATTTTATATTATAAAAAATGCATACTCATTAAAGAATACCTGGAAACATTGGAAAAGAAAAAAGACCAAAAATATGTGTGTTCTATGTAAAACCTTTTCATCTATGCCTTTTATTTATAAAACTGTGACTATATACAATATAAATTTTGGTCCTACTTTTTCATTATATAATAAATGTGTCCTTATGGTATTAGAGCTCCTATTAACGTGTCTTTTTGAACAACTATGTGACATTCCATGAGATGAACATACCACAGTTCGTAATCTACTTCCCATTGTTGGATATTTTTGTTGCTTCTAATTTATCACCACTCTAAAAACATTTGTGTAATATATGTAGTTTTAAGAAAGGGTTTCATGTTATTTTGAATTCTGTTTTCTTATCTTAATGCTACATTGTATACCTATTCTATGCCTACCACTGAAAGTTTGTTTCCAACCACTCTGCAAGGTGAATTCACATAGGGTTTTTTTTCACCTTCTTAGATGGAGAGAATTCCATGCTAACACTTAGGATTAACTTAGATGTTGAATAATTTGAGTAAAATGATAAAATATTTTCAAAGGATCCTTTGCCACAGAAGCCTATCTGAATAGTGGCCACCCCTGCATTTTAATAGATTGATTTTGGATTCCAGAGAGCTGCTGACTATTGAAATGGCTGAAAGGAAACAGGAATGGTTCACTGCTTTTGTTTTTCTTCTAGGACTGTAGCTTCCACCATTTCCAAAGTTAGCATATTGTGGAGACCATGTGCGTATGTAGCAGACACTATTTCTAAACTTCTTCCTGTCCTTTGTCTTTTGTAGTTTTGAACAAGCTGTCATAATAAGGTCACAGTACAGGCTCAGCCTTATGTTAACAACTTTTGGAGTTGAAATAGAATCCCCCTGGGAAGGCTGCACAGCAGTGTTTGGCATGTGAACAAAAAAATATCAAAGGAAAGAACGACACAGTTTTCCTGTGATGGGTATACACTCTGCGATCAAGACTCTGGAATATTAATTACAAGGTAGAAGGAGGCGAGCTTGAAAGAATACACAAAACACAAATGTGGATTTCTAATGCAGCTGAAACAAATTAATTTCCCCACTGGTTCCATTTATCTTATAATAAGCCTGAGCTCTGTAGATGCCTCAAGAAAGATTCCCTTCCTAGGCAATTCTTTGGATAAAATGATAAATTGATCTCAAGTGAGAGGACGCAGGACAGATTGGCAAACTTGGTGAATTCTTCGCCCTCAGCTAAGATAGGAGGGTAGAAAGAAAACTGATAGAAGCAGTAAAACTTGGCCAGGAAGAGTTGATGAGACTGAGGCCATAGGAGGAGAGAAATAGAATGACGGAGGAAGTATAGGGAATGACAAATAAAAGAAAGAACTAGAGGTATGGGTTTTGGTAAAGAAGTTTTGCCTTTGAGGAATATAATATGCACTAGTTCACTGTATCATGTGAAGACTTGAAAATAAAAACACATGATTTCTGGGTTTGGCAGGTTCATCTCTCAAGCTTCAGAGTTTGAGTGTCCTGAATGTGACTCTTTTTTTCCCCCCCATTTTATTTTAGTTTATTTCTTTTCAGTGTTCCAGCATTCATTATTTATGCACCACACCCAGTACTCCATGCAATACGTGCCCTCCATAATACCCACCTCCAGGCTCACCCAACCCCCCACTCCCCTCCCCTCCAAAACCCTCAGTTTGTTTCTCAGAGTCCACAGTCTCTCATGGTTCCTCTCCCTCTCCAATTTCCCCCAACTCACTTCTCCTTTCCATCTCCCCATGTCCTCTGTGTTATTTATTATGCTTCACAAATAAGTGAAACCATATGATAATTGACTCTCTCTGCTTGACTTTTTTCACTCAGCATAATCTCTTCCAGTCCCGTCCATGTTGATACAAAAGTTGGTATTCATCCTTTCTGATGGAGGCATAATGCTCCATTGTATATATGGACCACATCTTCTTTATCCATTCGTCTGTTGAAGGGCATCTTGGCTCTTTCCACGGTTTGGTGACTGTGGCCATTGGTGCTATGAACATTGGAGTATAAATGGCCCTTCTTCTCACTACATCTGTATCCTTGGGGTAAATAACCAGTAGTGCAATTGCAGGGTCATAGGGAAGTTCTATTTTTAATTTCTTAAGGAATCTCCACACTGTTTTCCACAGTGGCTGCACCGACTTGCATTCCCACCAACAGTGTAAGAGGGTTCCTCTTTCTCCACATCCTCTCCAGCACATGTTGTTTACTGTCTTGTTAATTTTGGCCATTCTAACTGGTGTGAGGTGGTATCTCAATGTGGTTTTGATTTGAATTTCCCTGATGGTTAATGATGATGAACATTTTTTCATGTGTCTGTTAGCCATTTGTATGTCTTCTTTGGAGAAGTGTCTGTTCATGTCTTCTGCCCATTTTTTGATGTGATTATCTGTTTTGTGTGTGTTGAGTTTGAGGAGTTCTTTATAAATCTTTCATATTAGCCCTTTGTCTGTAGTGTCATTTGCGAATATCTTCTCCCATTGTGTGGGTTGCCTCTTTATTTTGTTGACTGTTTCCTTTGCTGTGCAGAAGCTTTTGATCTTGATGAAGTCCCAAAAATTCATTTTTGCTTTTGTTTTCTTTGCCTTTGGAGACATATCTTGAAAGAAGTTGCTGTGGCTGATGTCAAAGAGATTACTGCCCATGTTCTCCTCTAGGATTTTGATAGATTCCTGCCTCATATTGAGGTCTTTTATCCATTTGAAGTTTATCTTTGTGTATGGTGTAAGAGAATGGTCGAGTTTCATTCTTCTACATGTAGCTGTCCAATTTTCCCAGCACCATTTATTGAAGAGACTGTCTTTTTTCCACTGAATGTGACTCTTAACATTTCCAATTAGTACTTATGTTACTGAATTGTGGGACTTGCAATTGACCTCAGACATTCTGCCAAAAAGACATTAGACTTTTCTTCTATGTGTCCCAAGGTGCAGCTTAAAAAATAACGAGTAAAACAATGTTTCTTCTCTTTGTTTCCTCATCTGTAAAACAGGTCTAACGGTAGCACTGAATGTAATCAGGAGTGTGTGCGTGTTTAAGTACTGGAGTTGTATTGGGGATTAACTGGAATAATCTGTGAAGAATATTTGCATTGGGCTTACTACCCAGTAAGTACTCAATACTTGTTAGTCTTTGCAAACATTATTATCATTTACTAGGTGATGAATTATTTTTAAAAAATCAGGAAATAATTTTAAACAAAATATATAATGTGTGTGTGTGTGTGTACTGGGGGAGGGGGGTCTCATTTAGCACCTATTGCAGGATTCTACATCCTCTTCTTATCCTAGGCTTACTTCCAGCATAGACATGCTTATTGGTCTCAGATGTTGGGGATGAAACATGACCCCAGATCCTAAAATAAGAGATTTTTAATTGGAAGGCATATCAGAGGTCATTTCCTGAGGAGAAAAAACTCAAATGCTTTTATTTTAAAACCATCAGTGATTTGGATGCCTTTAAAAGATAGTCTGTTTAATTTAATAGTAGGTATAATTGTTAAGAAGTTCTTCCTTATATTGAAATGAAATCTGGTTCCCAGAAAATTATACTCATTGCTCTTTTGTGTTGTTCCTTGGGGCATATAGGAAAAAATGTCTAATTTCCCTTTGGTGTAATATATAAGGTCCATTATAACGTTCTACACAAGCCTGCCTTCTCCTTTGGGACTACAACCATAGCTCATATGCTATTGTATTGAACACTCTCAGTCTCTCAGACACTCTTTTTAGCATGCATTCTAGCATTCTGAAATCTCATTCATTGTAATACCCCAAACTACGTTTACGTGTATTCTGATTAACTCAGGGTAAAATGGGATAATCTTGTTCTGGTACTTTATACCTGGTAGTGTAGATAAAGTAGAATGATTTTGGGCAACCTCCACATTTGAAAGATGCGTTAAATAGACCACACATTTAATAACATATTCCCTTTTAGTGTATGTAAATTTACACATACATTGTTCTTCCTTATTAATCTCATAGAAAACTAAATCCTCAAGAAGTTATGCATGTTCTGCTATATTTTTGGATTTGTGCCCTAGATTTATTTACCCTTGCTAAATGCTAGTTGAATTCAGCCCATAATTACATTTGATGAAATCTTTTCTGATTCCTAAATCTAGCATTCAGCATATTAGTTTTCTCTCTAGTTTCATGTTACCTACCAATTTGATTTCCTTTCTCTTAAACATTGGTTTGGATTTGAAAGGATGCCATATTTGTTTAAATATTTTATTAATGTTTAAAGGCTTCCAGAAGAATATTGACTGAAAAAAAAAAGCTAAGGTTGTATTAAATGATAGCTTTGGACTGGAAACACAAGGAATTTTTATTGACTCTGCATGAATAAAATGGTGACTAAGGGAGAGGTACTAATATTTTTTTGAATATATACATTTTGTGCCATAACTTATGCTAAGCACCATATGTACATGAACTCCTAGAAGCCCTGCTAAATTTGAATGAGGTAAGGATTAAGTTATATCATTTTTCTTTTGCAGATGAGGATAGTGAGACTCAAGAGTGTTGTTAGATATTTAGCATAACATCACATGAAGAATAAGTGATGGTGCTGGATTTTGAGGCAGATCTGCCAGCCTTTTTTCTCTTAATGAAGTTGAGGTCCAGAATAAACACAATGGAAGGACTAGCTATCTCCCAGTCACACTGCTGGACAGAAGACAGGCATTAGTTTAAGGTAATTATTATTATTTTCTATTTTGAGGCATAGGAGGAAAAGGCTCCAGAGAGTTAAAATAAGTACCCTTTCTGGCTGGTTTTTAATGAATAACTAAGAAGTTAGAGTTAGGAAAATTAGCTGAGCAGAGACAAGCTTTAATTTCCCACTTAATTAGGTGAAAATACCCCAGTTAGGGGAAGAATTGCTCCACTTGGACTTAGCTTTGGGGAAGCAAAGTGAGATTTGTCTTTCAATTCCCAACAAGAGATTTGTGGCAGCTTTATTTTCAGAGCAGGAAAATATAGCTGAGGCAGGGGACTTGTGCGGTTCACAGCACCTGTGAACTGCCTTGTATCTTTCCCATCAGGTGAGGATAACAAGATCAGATGCCAGAGAAGAAACCCTTCTAACATTCCCTGGAAGAGTTCCTCCAGGGCAATGTTAGCACTGCAGAGGGAGATCCATCAGGTACAAGTGACCTCACACAAAGCAGACACAGGGACACTTGATGTTGTTAGTCCTGGCTCAACTCCAGACGATATAATAAGAATGAGTTCCTCTTTGGGATATGAATACTTTATCAATGCGCTAATGTCTCGGAAACTATTAGTATGGTGGAAAGGAAGTACCCGAGTCTTGATGTCGGTGTACAAATATCGGCCCCATCTGGGGCTAGTTGAGTAGTCCTTGGATGCATTTCTTAACTTGGCCAGCATCTCAGTTGCAATAATGGTATGATAATAATTATGTCATAGACTGCTGTGAGGATTACACTGCATGCTCTTCATGAAGAACCTACCACGTAGTAGATATTGAATACGTTTTCATTTCGATTTATTGGTAAATAGCTTAGTGCATGTCACAAAGCATGTACCAAGAATTCGTCATGTTCCAGACACTATATGCTGAGGACAGAAATGTTTTAAAATGTTTAGTTAAAAATTTAAAAACTAATTTAAGAAGATTCCAAAGATTAAAAAAATTAAGAAAGACCGATCTTGGCTCACATATTGTGATGATGTGGGGATTTACAATAAAGCCTTTGGAGATAGATTACTGGAATTTTAATTCTGGATTTTCCAGTTGCTAACTGATTGATCTTGAATAAATTATTGAGCCTCTGAATATCAGTTTACTCATCTGTAAAATGAGAATGATGATAATAACTACCCACTGGATTGCTCTGAGGATTGAACAATATAGGTAAAATGTTTAACACAGAAGACCATAAGTAAATACTCGGAAGATACTAACAAAAACTACTACAAAAATCTTTTTACATCTATGTCTTCTTTGTTATACTGTAGATTTCTTGAAGCCTGGGCTATTTTGTACACCTTTGTGCCCCCTCATATTATGGGGTTTATTAATAGTTGTTGAATATTGGGAGTTGGCATGTATATATTTCATTTCTCTCCAACTATGAATTCACCATTTGAAAAATTATAGAATAAGTTATACCTTAGTATTTGTTCAGTTCATTCTGAAGCTTTAGTTGCAATATAGATGAGTTGTATGTCAAAAAAAAAAAAAAAACCCACCAAAAATAAATACATAAAAGTCCCAGCACTCACCCTTCTCTGATCCACCCCAGTGGGTTGGGGAGGGGTATGAGTACCTCAATTACAACTAGGCAATGTTGGAAAATTATCCAACCTGAACAGTAGAGAGAAAATAGGTTGTCAGTAGATAGATAGATAGATAAAATAAGCAAAATAACAAAGAAAGAAAGAAAAAGAAAGAAAGAAAGAAAGAAAAAAAGAAAGAAAGAAAGAGAGAGAGAAAGAAAGAAAGGAAAGAAAGAAGGCTAGTCTACCCTATCAAAGTCCTCTGGCTAGAGAGAGCAGACAGCTTTCGGGGGCATTTTTGTCCATGTTTCTTGGTATTTCCAGGTTTGCTGTCTCATGTACCACCCAGTGTGGGATATAGTAAACAAAATAAAACTGAAAGAATTCACCAATGTGTTGTTCCTCAGGTTCAAATGCTTTTTTTTTTTTTTTTTTTTAAATATTTTTAGCTATACTTAGTGAGAAAAGTAAGGAGATGTGTGAATTACTTGCCTTTGTTAAGAATCAATTATACTTGTGAGGGCTTATTTCTGGACTTCATTCTATTTCTCTGATGTAGTTATCCATATTATGTCAACTCCATACCGTTCTGATGATTGTACTCTTATAATAAGTCTTGAAATCAAGCAATGTGAGTTCTCTAACTTCATTATCTTTTTCAGGATTGTTTTATCTTAGATTGTTTGCATTTCTGTATGTATTTTAAAAAGTCTCAGTTTCAGCAAAAATATCTGCTAGGATTTTGATAGAGACAGTGTTGATTCTAGCTCTTTTGAGGGATTTTGCCATGAAGGTTAATTCCAGCAGCTCTGTGTTTAGCCTGAGATGTTTTGCTAAGGTACCTGCCCTATACTGACCTCTGTTCAAAGCATACAACACACTGATTAACAGTTTTGCTTTGTAGTTGTGGAGCTTGGAATTTCAGGTTCAGGTGTATCAGTTTTCAGCCTTATTTATTGATAATAGTTGGCTAGATGGTTTGTATCTGGTCTCAGTGAGAACTTTGGAGAGCTCTGCTGTTGGTACCAGTGACATAGCAGAAGAGTCTGTTCGACCAGCAGGCTATAAAAAAAATCCCAGCTGAGCTTCCATTTCAGACTTCTTGGTTCTGAGGTGTTCACTACACATTTTGGTGGTTTCTGATCCAAGAGAGAAAGTGTGTCTACTTGTAAACCTTACCGAGGGAACACAGTTGGAGTTTGCCCTTGGCTTCTCTACAATGCTTACTGTGTCTTAAAGCCCCTTCAAGTGTTGTTATGTCACATTCTTTTCCTGCAATAAACTGTAGTAGATAGGTAAGCTTTAAGTCTTCTTTAACAACCAAACCTTACCAGCCTCTGGTGGTGCAGAGAAAATCAATGTCTTAACAATATTAACTCTTTCAATCCATTAACATAGTTTATCTCTTCATTTATTTAAGTCTTCTTTAATATTTTTCCATTTTTTTATAGTATTCAGTGTAGAGATCTTGCATATTAATTAAAATTCCTAAATATGTTGTAGATTTTGTTGCTATTTTGACATTATTGCTTTGTAAATTTATTTCCTGTTTTTGATTGGCAGTTTACAGGAATGTAATTTACTGACTTGCTATTAAATTTTTATATTGATCTGGTATCCTACAATCATGTTAAATTTAATTATGATGATTTTATAGACTTCACAATTTTTTACATAAACGATCATATTCTCAGGATAGAAGCAGTTTTACTTTTTTCTTTGGACATTGTTATGCCTGTTTCTTTTTCTGTCTTCTTGGATTGCTGGGACATCTATTACAATGTTGAAAAGAAAGGGTAAAAGGAGGTATTCTTAATGTGTTCATGATTTTAGGACAAACATTCATTAATTTATCAATACAGAATGTAGGTAAAGGTTTTGCATAGACATCTCATATCGAGTTGAGATAATTCCCTTATATTCCTAGTTTTCTCAGGTTTTTATTGTGCATGTTGAATTTTCTGTAATTATTGAGAGGATCATAAAATTGTTTTCCTTAACTTGTTAATGTGATTTGCATTGATTAATTTTTAAGTATTAATTTAATCTTGCATTCCTGGCATAAAATCCTCCAGTTCTTGGAAATGATCTTCTTATAGACAACTGACAATTATACTGAGGAAGGTAAAGAAGTATATATATACATATATATATATATGTATATATATATATATATATATGTATGTATAAATTATTTTTTCAGGAAATGTGGCATCTAAGCTAATGACCTGGTTGGAAGGCAAGAGTCTAAGTGTTCACAGGCTGGAAAGTTAGATACAGCAAATTGTAGAAAAGCTTGAAAATGCTTCAGCCATGCCAATGGAGTATTGACTTGGAAAACAATGACTAAGCATGAGCATGTGATTGAAGAGAAGTGTAAGTTTCCATCATATGGTACCAATGGGCAGTTGCTCTGCAGGGGCTTACCAGAGAAATGGACAAAAAAAATCTGTTAAATTGTGCTGTGCTAATGCTGAAAATTGATAGGAGAAGGCAAAGGTAGTAGTAGCTTGTTCATATCCCAGTTCAAATTTTCTTTGACATCTTTAGTAGGGCTGGCCTCCCTTGGACTTTTACAACCCTGAGATTCTTTTCAATCCCTGGAAGTTCTCAAGAGAGAAACTATACTTTCTGCGAGCAAGGAAGTGATGTAATATAATGGCCATAAGCAGGGACTCAGAACTAGACTGTCTGAGTTCAAATCCTAGGTCTGCCACTCACCAGTTGTCCCATCTTGACATTTCTACACTCTCTGGTGCAGTCCTTGATGATGATAATTATGGTGATGACCGCTCCAACAGGACTCACTCTTCAGAGTTCCATGGAGGACTTCATGCATAATATGATAACCACATTGCCCAGCATGTACAAGTATTCAATAAATATTTGCTATGATTAGGAAAATATGTAACTAGTATGTAAATACCACGTTGTGAGGATTTTTGTATGTTTTTTTCACTAGTGGTTCTGCAGTGCCTAGAATAGCGCCTGAGACATAGTGGCATTCTGGAAAATACACTGAATGAATGAATGTGACATTATTTGCCTCTAGAACTGACGAGTTGCACGTTATTGGTTAGAATTAGTCCCATAATCTAGCAATTTAATGGATTGGCCTTGCTCAGGCAATAGCCTACTGAACTGGACAGATGGTTGGGGTGAATGCCAGTTCCCACCCTCCTGCAGGCATTTTCCGACCTACAAATGTCAGGCTTTGGTTCAGTGCGATTCTGCGTAAAGTAGCCATATAAATTTTAATACAAACCAAACACTTTTGAGAATGAAGGAGGTGCTGTTAGTGACACCAGAATAACAGGCATAAGGTAGGACTGGCTGGGACAAACCAGGACACGTGGTCACCCTAATTTAGTACCCTCACTACAACAGACTGGATTAAGAATTGGTGGATTTCCCAAAAGCAGTCGTCTCTTGAATGCACAGCAGTCCTGAGAAGGCGGTCTCTTACTTGGGCATTTTTAGTGCAAAATAGCATGAGCCAAGTAGTGATAAGAGAAGTTCAAAGAGGCAAACTAGAATCATTGAGTCACATAAAAGTGGAGCACTCTTGGGAGGCCTGGGTGGCTCAGTTGGTTAAGCAGCTGCCTTTGCTCAGGTCATGATCCCAGCATCCTGGGATTGAGTCCTGCATCGGGCTCCTTGCTCAGCAGGGAGCCTGCTTCTCCTTCTGTCTCTGCTGCCACTCTGCCTGCCTGTGCTCTCTCTCTCTCTCTCTCTCTCTCTCTCTGACAAATAAATAAATAAATAAAATCTTAAAAAAGAAAAAAAGTGGAGCACTCTTGCAGAGGGCATGAAGGCATGACAGGGCCTCCGCAGCTGTTGCTGCATCTAGAGACACCTGGGCTGTTCTAGTCTCAGGTTCACTTCAGATTTTTCCCATGACTTCAGCTCTCTGGTGACTGGGGTTCTTTCCTGTTCCTATGTACCTCCCTGATAATCTGTATAAAAAACTGTAACTACTTGAGAGGAACTGGCTAGATCTTTGTTCCTTGTAATCTGCAAAAGTCTAATGCACATACGAGTAACAGTTGTTTGTATTTTTTTCCAACATCACCTCCCTCTGTCAGCGCTCTGCTGTCCTTTGGTGTGAGCCCATTCCCCCATTTTAGCCCAGAAGACGGAGATACTCTCTAACCCCTTGTCCATGTGAAATTAATACAAGCTCGTGGATTAATTGAGAAACCATTCATTAATAATTAATATTATCTGTATTATATTCAACTATGGGCTAATGGGCTAAATGAACTTTGGGCCTTGCCTGGGAGTCTTACCAAGATTTATAATGTTTCCCTGAGAAAGAAAGCATTTCAAATTCCAACCAAGAGGGCCGAGGCGTTATTTTAGAAACTAAAATCAAGGACAGATGGTTTGATAAGTATGAGTGCATTTATGAGGACAATGGGACAGGATATTTTAAACCGGGACTCTCCTGGAAAGGCAGAACTAAATGGGAACCACAAATATCAGAGGTGCAGGGCTGGGTTCCAAGTCATCATAACAGGAATATTGTGGTAGAAGATATAATTAAAGACTAACTAAACTACAGTCATGTCAAACGGACCAGAAAAGAAAATATGCATGTGTTGGCGATAAGAGGTGGTTAAAGGAGAGCAGAACTCTCCAGAAAGAGATGGGAGTCTGGGGGGAGGGTAGAGAGAGCTGTATGTCTTGGGAGAATCAGTAATGGAGAACAATAGCACCTTTCACCTCCTGATAAGTTTTTAGCACTAATAGCCATGTCACCAGGAACTCCTCTGTTTTGGAGACCTCGGTGATTTCCCTCCATATTCTTTCCTTCCCATAGTTATCACAGAAGGATTAAATCAGCTATAGTTAATTACTGAAGCCTGAAATTACTTCAGTAGCGGGAAAATATAAATATTCTGACATAAAATGCATATTCACGTACATATCAATGAAATGCTCTTTTGCAATAAAATGCGGTTCATCTCACATCAGCAAATGTGAGCCATTAATAAGAGGGGCTTCTCTGTTTTGTAAAGCAGAATGGTGGAGGGCCATATCAAAGCCACTGAGAACCCAATGGCAGAGTGGGTTGGGGGTCCATGTTTAACAGAGCTCTGAAAAGGGAGGTCTGAGGAGAACATTTCCTAACTTCAGGACACAGTGACCTGTCCTTCATTATTTGGTCTCCTAGCAGAATTTCTGCGGAGATGAATTTTAGTCTAAGTCTGCAGTATATTTATGCACATGCTTAGGAAGTTTGCTGATGAACCATATGGTGCCTCTCAACATAAGCTCACGTGACTTAATGACTATTCTGTTTAAACTCAACTGACTTTTTAATATAGGAGTGTCATTTCAGAGTTTCAGTAGTAGTCCACTTCATATCATCTTTGTATGTACCTCCCACACTTGTTCTGTCAGCAAAAATTAACTAAAATTAAAAAGTACAATTTTTGCTCTGACATCCTCTTTGAAGTTCTGACTAAAACCACATCTATTAGTCCCTAAGACACTTTAATGAATCTTCCATGTTCACATGCTTATTTAGAAAAAGAAAGCATCATCCACTCTTTGAAATTTCAATCTGTATCTACTTTAAAGACTCCTATCTTTTCCATCCTAATCATCTAAATAGATGTGAAACTATTAAAATATTTAAAAAGCTTCTTTTTCTCAATAGCCTTTGGACAGAATTGGCAGTCCAGCTGAGGTCCAATGCAGCAAGATGTTCAATTTTAAATTAGAGGTAATTAGAACAATTAACACCCATTACAGTAGGGATAAACTGAGAGCATGTTAGAATCATAAGAAGTTTATGTGGAGGCTGCTTTTAGGCAACAGGCTTGGGCAATGGAATGTTGAAAAGGCCCATCAGGCAACCTACCTCGAAAGATGTATAGGCCCTAACAGACCAATGGGCTACTTACAACCAGCAATTACCAAAAAGGGGAAAATTCCAAACATCACCATACCTCCTTCACTTGCCCTCTCTAAAAATGGCCCCTATCCACAGCCTCTTAGCAGACAGCCTCTCCTCTGCCTTTGCCTGCTGCTTCCTTGCCGTGTATTCAGTAAACTTCTATCTCCTTTGTTCTGCCGCAGGTGAATTCTTTTATTTTTTAATTTAAATTCAACTGGCCAACATATAGTACATCATTAGTTTTTTGGTGTAGCGTTCAATGATTCATTAGTTGCATATAAAACCCCGTGCTCATCATATCACGTGCCCTCCTTAGTGCCTATCACCCAGTTATCACGTGCCCTCCTTAGTGCCTATCACCCAGTTATCCATCCCTCCACCCACCTCTCTTTCCACAGTTTGTTTCCTGGTATCAAGAGTCTCTCATAGTTTATCTCCCTCTCTGATTTCTTCTCATTCAGTTTTCCCTCCCTTCCTTTATGATCCTCTGCACTATTTCTTATATTCCACATGAGTGAAACCATATAATAATTACTTTTCTCTGACTGACTTATTTCACTTAGCATAATCCCCTCCAGTTCCATCCATGTTGATGTAAATGGTGGGTACTCATAATTTCTGTTGGCTTAGTAATATGCCATTGTATATATGAACCACATCTTCTTTTATCCATTCGTCTGTCATAGGGCATCTCAGCTCCTTCTACAGTTTGGCCGTTGCGGACGTTGTTGCCATGAACACTGGGGTACAGGTGCCCCTTCTTTTCACTACATCTGTATTTTTGGGGTAAATTACCCAATAGTGCAATTGTTGAGTTATAGGGTAGCTCTATTTTTAACATCCTGGGGAATCTTCACATTGTTTTCTAAAGTGGCTGTACCAGCTTGCATTCCCACCAACACTGTGAGAGAGTTTCCCTTTCTCCGCATCCTCTCCAACAACTGTTTCTTGCCTTGTTAGTTTTAGCCATTCTGACTGGTATGAGGTGGTATCTCATTGTGGTTTTGATTTGTATTTCCCTGATGACAGTGATTTGGAGCATTTTTTTCAGTGGCTCTTGGCCTCAGGTAAATTTTTGTCACTGCCTGCGCCACTGGCTTCCCCCATATCATTGTTCCACATTTGGGGGCCCCCATCTGATCAAGAGACACCCCATTTAGACACTGCAGTTTACTTATCACTTAAATAGAGAGAATACAATAATGTCCTTATATATATTCCTTTGAGTCATTGTTTTCTGGTTTTCTTTCCCTTTGTTAAGTAGATTTAAGGGAGAATGGAATCAAACCTTACTTCATTCAGCATTAAAAGTTAGGTGGACTTTTTAAAAGCCCTTGAGCAATTTTATATTTTTTCAGACAAGTTTTTTCTGGTTTTTCTACCATATTTGTGATATAACATAAAGTATATTTATATGTTTGCAATGTGTGTTACAGGGTTTTTTTGAAACTTATAGTAAGTTTAATTTAATGTTAAGACTCTGATATAAGCATAAATATCCAATTAGTTCAGTCCAATTTTTGAAGGAAATAGTTGTGCCTCCAAGTCCTCAATATTTATGGCCATTTTATAAATACATAAATTTTTTTTCTTAACCTGGCCGTGACTCCATTACCTGCAAATAAATCCCTTTTGGAGTTAATTGACTTTAATTCATTGGTAAAGCCTAATGCAAAATAAATTTGGACAAACACAATTTCCTATGCTTCCATGTGCAGAATGGGTTAATAGATATAAATCAACTGTGTTACAAGTCTTTAAAAAGCTAAGGTGTAATGTGATATAACAAGAAATCAGTATTTTGATCTTCAGCTAAGGTGTTCCCTTGAGCACAACCCTTAGACCATCAGAAGTGATAAGTGCCTTTTTGAGAGCTAATAAAATGACAGATGGCTGGAGAACCCAGAAGAGCTACAGGATGGGGGCTGATCCTCAGGGGAACAACCACGTGATTAGAGAGTTGGAAGTTTTAGCCACTGCTACTTCCCTCTTCCCTGAGAGAGAAGACGGTCTGGAGATCAATGTAATCAATGGCCAATGATTTAACAGATTATGCCTAGGTAATGAAGCCTCCATAAAACCCTTATACCAAGAGATGCTGGGTAGGTGGGGCACGCGGAGAGGGCGTGGAAGTTCAGCGACCCCACTCTCCCTACCTTGCCCTATGCATCTGCCGTGAGCACGGAATGAAGGAGCACACGTGAGTTGCGTCTTTCCACAACGTCAGCTTCCTTCAATCCTAAAGCGAAGTTGAGTCGCCAACTACAAAGCAGGTTCCGGATTCCAAACTCAATGACGCTTCACCCTGTGATTAAACTTAAATCACAGCAGACAGAACAGAACAGAACAGAACAGAAGGCAAACCACACAATAAACAAGCGAACAGAAGGGGGTAGGAAGTTGAGGAACCAAAGGCGAAGTCAGTCTCGGGGGCGCAGCTGAGATAACACGTCGGTCCGGTCCAGTCCGCGTCCGCTTCTGACATTCAAGCGCGCAGAAGTTCTCAGCTCTGTTCGGAGATGCCCCCCCCCACCCCCCGGCAGAGCCTTTGGCGGCAGCTGCCTGTTGTAAGTGGTCGGACATAGAGGGGTCAGGTCTAAAGAGCCTGCTGCCCCAAACCTCCCCTTTTTTAAAGGGACTTAATCTGTTTTGTGTCCCCGCCCACCTCCTGTGGTTCTGCTCCTTGTCAGTTCTGGGGTGTCAACTGATGCTGTTCCCCGTGAGTGATATCGCGTAGCTGAAGTGCCTTAACTGCTTGTGTGATTGCTTGACAGGAGAGACTCCATTTTACTCTCTACATTATATTATCTCTTCTCTGGCATTTCTGAGTTGTATCCCTATGTAATACACGGGTAATAGTGATGGGAGGGAGCAGAACAAAGCACAGGCTGACCCCCTGCAACCCCGCCCCCCACCCACTCCTGGATGGGATTCCTGTGATATTCACCCAGGAATCTCCCAACTGTCTTCATGTTAATGCCTTACTATAGGGAAAAAACAACCTTAAGTTGACAATGCCTAGGCCTGCAGTATCCTGAGAGTCTTCAACGTATGAAAATCCTTTTGCATACCTTCCTTTCTCCTTATCTTCCCCAACTCCCAATATATAGCCAGCCATTCCTCACAACCCCAGTGCAGCAGCTCTTCCTGCCCAGGGGCCCTGTCCCCCTGTGCTTTAATAAAACCATCATTTTTCACTGAAGGCTTCACACCACCAAGCCTAGCCTATACTCCAAAACCGCATCGGTAAGTAAAGTACTTTCTTGATTTCTTGAGCCATCCTAGCCAACTACTGAACCTGAGGAGAGAGCACAGGTGAAAACCTTGATTTGCAATGGTCCGAAGTGGTGGGGGGCAGTCTTGTGGATCTGAGACCTCAATCTGTGGGACCTGAAGCTATCTCCAGATAGTGGCAGAATTGTGTTCCATTGTAGGATACCTGTCTAGTATTGGTGACAGAGAACTGGAAAATGGGCTGGCGTGAGAAAAAATCCACACATTTTTTTGGTGACCGGAAATGAAGTACTGAGAATGACTGGTGAGTGGAGTGTGTTGAGGAAAATAGAATTCACAAGGCAATGCTGGCTTGGCTTTAGGTATTTCTTTGCAGATATTTGGGATGAATGCAGATGTTGTGTATGGCTGCTTGTCACAAAATAAGAATTCCCACCCATGATGTAAGAAGGGGCATGCTTAACCAACAACTCTCAAAAGCAATGCAGTTTTTCACTAAAAATTTGTTTCATGATCATGATGTAGTTTTGGAATGTTGTTGGGGTCTGTAGCCGACAGCCCGGAATGAATTCTTGAGATGTCTCTGGTGCAAAAAGGTGAGTTTATTAAAGCACAGGGACAGGACCCCTGGGCAGAAAGAGCTGCTTCATCGGGGTTGTGAGGAAGGGCAGATATATACTGGGGAGTTGGAGGAAGTAAGGAGAAGGAGAGGTCTGCAAAAGAACTTTCAGATGCTAAAGGAGACTCCCAGGCTACTGGAGGCCTTGGCAGTTGCCAAGCTCATATTGTTTGTCCCTCTGGCAAAACCTTAACATTAGGACAGTTGGGAGCTTCCTGGAGAAATGTTACAGTCTTCATATCACAAGTCCTTGTCAATGGGCTGCAGGTCCTAAAGAAATTTGATTTTATTTACATTGCCTTTTGCCTCTCTTTCCCACATCACTCATTGAGGAGAGGGTGATGTTAGGGCTCCGGGAAATTGAGTTATGGGCCCCTGGAAGTTGGGCTATTGATGAGAATGCTGTTTTCTTATTAATCACTAAGACACTGGTCCACTGCTGGAGACTCCTGTCCTGCAGGACTGTGATCTCTATCAGTTAACCATTTGTTTCTCCCTCCCCTTAGTTTTTAGTTTAGTTTTAGTTTTAGTTCCTTTAGTTTTAGCCTGGAGTGCCTGAGGAATGTCACATGTACCCCACCCAGAAGTGTGAGGTGGGAGGAGGTTGGAGGGTGTCGTCTTGCGCTTTGTCCTCCGCTCGCCTTCTGCTCCCTCAGTCAGAAATCCATAGTGATATGGCTGACTTTTTTTAACAAACGAAAAGTAAAGTATTATGTAATTAAAAATACAAAATCCATAGTTAGAGGTGCACCAAATTTGCCTTTAGGCTGAATTTGATTCGAAAATAAGTCTGATATTTTATTAAAAATGCTTACCATTATTACAATTTTATTACTAAAATTTTTACTAGATCTATTTTAATTAAATTTAAAAAATTTTTTTATTAACATATAATGTATTATTAGCCACAGGGGTACAGGTCTGTGAATCGCCAGGTTTACACTTCACAGCACTCACCATAGCACATACCCTCCCCAATGTCCATCACCCAATACCAGATCTGTTTTAAAAGCTTGACATTAAAATCCAGGATTTATAACTCTTTAGCACTGTCAGCTATTGATTTCTCTTAAGTTCATGATACGGAGCATTTTGCACTACTAAATGCTATTTTGCATGGGGCAAAATCTGTTTCAAGTACTTCTTCCAGAATAAGCTCCTTCTGGGTTGTGATATTTCCACCACGTAATTAAGCTTTTCTTCCTCTCTAATGATCGCTGGCTCTAACGGACAGGTAACTCCTCTTCAAAGCCCAGACTCAGATATGGTCAGAGCTGTTGCTGCTGTTCCAAGCGACCCGGTTCTACACACAGAAGTTTTGTACGTTGCTGGGAGCACCACTTTCTGAATATTTCAGAAGCAGTCTGATGGTTGCTTTTTAATATATTTTCATTCAAATATATTTTTAGGTATGTCCTGCTTTACATTATCTCTTGAGAAAATTTGCCCTTAAACCTTAGAAATGCAATGAGGGAGAAACGCGATTGGCTTTCTTATCTAACAAAATTTTGTTTGAATTCTGCCTGCATCCCAGTTTTTACCTTTACACTGTGATCTTAGTATCTTCTGATAGAGTGATAGGAGAATTTTTTTTTTTTATATTTTATTTATTTGACAGAGATCACAAGTAGGCAGAGAGGCAGGCAGAGAGAGAGAGGAAGGGAAGCAGGCTCCCCGCCGAGCAGAGAGCCCGATGCAGGGCTCGATCCCAAGACCCTGGGATCATGACCTGAGCCAAAGGCAGAGACTTTAACCCACTGAGCCACCCACGCGCCCCGAGAATTTTTTTAAAATAGCATTAATTATCGTTTAAGAGATGGTTGCAATCTCAAGGCACAGAGTTTGCCTGATCTAGTTTATGAACAACATTCTGGGCAAACAACCAACGGTTATTAAGTAAGACCTGATATGTTGGTGGTTTTATCTGCAACATAAAATACTAAGGCCTTCCTTCCTTCCTTCTTTCCTTCCTGCCTTTCTTTCTTTTCTTAAAGTTTTATTTATTTATTTGTCAGAGAGAGAGAGAGCACGAGTGAGCACAAGTGCCTGAGAGCAGGAGCATACAAGCAGGGTGAGCGGCAGGCAGAGGGAGAAGCAGACTCTGGTGAGTCAGATGTGGGACTCTATCCCAGGAGCCCCAGGGACCATGACCCCAGCCAGAGGCAGACACTTAACTGACTGAGCCACTCAGTCATCCCAAGACCTTGTTTTATTCAAGTCCGTTTTATTTTTTTCAATTATTTTCCCAAGATTTTATTTATTTATTTGACAGATGGAGATCGCAAGTAGGCAGAGAGGCAGGCAGAGAGAGAGGAGGAAGCAGGCTCTCTGCTGAGCAAGGAGCCTGATGCGAGGCTTGATCCCAGGATCCTAGGATCATGACCTGAGCCGAAGGCAGTGGCTCAACCGACTGAGCCGCCCAGGCATCCCCCAGCAGGTTTTAATATGTGATAGCTATTTCTTCATCTGATTTAAATGGCAATTTCAGAATCTCTTGATTTTTGCCTTTTACTCAAAAAGAATGATAAAATGATAAAAGTGGCCCCCAATTTTTCTGTATACAGCTAGTAATTTTGTTATATTATGCTTTATTATAATTATAATTAATTTTTGAACCACAAAGAGTATGAACAAAGCATTTTTTAGGTAATTTCAAATCCCTCACAACTTTTGTCACATTGTCAGTGACATTACAATTTTAAAAATCACTCTCCGCTTGTGAAAATGTTGCTTAGGGAGTACCTGGGTGGCTCAGTGGGTTAAAGGTTGGACTCTGATTTTAGCTCAGGTCATTATCTCAGGGCCCTGAGACTGAGCACTCCCTATAGCTCTGTAGGGAGTGTGGAGCCCTCCCGTTCCACTTCTCCTGTGTACTCACTTGCCACACACATACTCTCATGGTTCTTGCTCTCAAAAAAAAAAAAAAATATTGTTTAGTACAATTTACTATATATTGTCAGTAGGTGTGATTGGGAGAATTCAAAGGTGATCCCCAAGATTCCTGCTCCTTGACATACACATCCTGTATGAATCCTAGGATTATGAATATGATGATAATATGTTAAATGGTAAAATGGATTTTGTACATGTAATTAAGGTCCCAAATCAGTCGATCTTCAGATATAGAAATTATCCACGGGGGTCTAGTTGATGAGGGAACAGAAGGCTAGCTGAGGACAAAGTAGAAGCTGGCACCCTACCCCCACCCTGTGACCTGTTTGACATTCCTCAGGCACACCTGGCTGCCCCAAAGGAAGAACAAATGGTCCTTGCAGGACAGGGGTCTCCCTCAGTTTACAAATGTCCTAGTGATTTACAATAGGCTAACTTCCAGAAGACTCCCAACTATCTTCATGTTGGTACCTCATTAGAGAAAACACACACACACACACACACACACACACACACAACTTGGCTTGATAATAACGAGGGCTCCAGTGTCCTGAAAGTCTTCTTTACCATACGTCAGCCCTTCTGAACACCCCCTTTGTCCTCACCTTCCCAACTCCTGAGTATATAATCAGCCACTCCTTGGGATCACGGGGCAGCAACTTTTTCTGCCCACGGGTCCTGTGCCATGCTTTAATAAAATCACCTTTGTGCCCCAGAGACGTCTTAAGAATTCTTTCTTGAGGGCACCTGGGTGGCTCAGTGGGTTGAGCCTCTGCCTTCGGCTCGGGTCATGATCTCAGGGTCCTGGGATCGAGCCCCATATCGGGCTTCCTGCCCAGCGGGGAGCCTGCTTTCCCCCTCTCTCTGTCTGCCTCTCTTCCTAATTATAATCCCTCCTGCTGTCAAATAAATAAATATATTTAAAAAAAAAAAAAGGAATTCTTTCTTGGTTGTCAGCTCCGGACCTCACTTAAATTCTAAAACTTCCTCATTGTCAATCACAAATGTCCTTTAAATCTAGGTCTAGAAGTCAGAGATAAAAAGGGTCAGAGATTTAAAGAAGGTCAGAAGGATTCAATGTGCTAATGCCAGCTCCATGCTGTCTAATACAGGTCAGTGAGAGCCATTCCAGTGTTGTGGCTGGGGCAGGATGTAGTCGCACCGAGTGGAAGATGGAGTAGGAAGTGAAGTAAAGCCAGATACATCCAGAGTATCTAGATGGCTTTTGAGAAAATCACCTTCTTCTCTGTATTGTGTGTTCCTCCTGAGCAGAGACCTTGACTGATTCTTCATATCCTCAGTATCCAGTTCAGGCCCCAGCACAAAGAAGTCCTTAGCACCACTTCCAAGGAAAACTTCTTTCCCGCACCTGGTATTTCCTCCAGGGAGGAAGATATCAATTATTGCAACACTCTTGGCCTTTGTCCTCTTAAAAGCTCTATTCCTTGGGAGGGAGAGGAGTTGGAAGGAAAACCTGGGCGGCCCATTAGGCCCTCTTCTTTCTCTCTCTCTCTCTCTCTCTCTCTCTTGCTTTTTCTGGGTTGTAAATTTTAAGTTTGAGGGATGCAGGAAGGCTGCTCTGATCCAGCCCCACCTGGAAGTAACATATTTTCTAGCAGAATTTCTAACTTTAACAGGCCATAAAAAAAAATCTCTGTCTTCATCTGCTAGAAATAAATGACAATCTGTAATAGTCTTCTAAAAAGATTTTGTAGAATATTGATAGAAATTTCCTATACTCCAAACTTCCAGGAATGCCATTTTGGGGGGTGGGGTGGGAAGGGAACAGGAATGCCTTTTTTTAAAGCATTGTGCTGAAGTCTGTTGTTTTGAAGTTTAATGAGGATATTTGGAGTGCCTTATTTTTTCTCTATTTTACAATCCTTTTATTCTTTATTAGTGTGATTTAAGGGGGTTATTATTTTACTCTCATGCTTGATTTTGGGGAGTTTTTTCCCTCTAGAAAATTTTGAGGGACAAACAGGTAATCTACTTTGAATTTTTCCTCAAAAGATATGAAAAATTCTCTAATAGGAGTTTTTCTTAGAATAATACTTAGAGCATAAATTGAATTAAACAACTAAATATCAAATTGAGTTCTTGTGTGTTATTTTGTTTAGTGTTTTTTTAAGGTGTTATTTATTTATTTGAGAGAGAGAGCATGAGAGGGAAGAGAGTCAGAGGGAGAAGCAGACTCCCTACTGAGTATGGATCCGGATGCAGGACTTGATTCTGGGACTCCATGATCATGACCTGAGCTGAAGGCAGTCCCTCAACCAGCTGAGCCACCCAGGCACCCATTTTTTTTTTAGTGTTATCAGTACTAGCTCAGCACATAATCCTACAAATATTAGAATTAGATTAGAATCTAATCTCCAGTTTTCTGATTTATAGTATCATAATTTTTCTACATATTTTTAGTCTCAAAAGAAAATGATTTTTTAAAGTTGTCTGGATAATGAACTCAATATTTGTATTAACTGTCTATTTAACAATTTAACAATTTGGAAGTTCTTAGTAATTGTTTTGTGTGTAAATTAATAGCTGTCACTATCAGTTAATTATTGGAGCTTTTCTCTCATGCATGCATAAATAAGGTTATATTTCAACTACCTGATAGAATTTCAAAAATTTGAGGCTTATGAGAAAACTTTTTACTGTAAGTCACAGTGAGAATTCTTCTTATTCAGAAGTGAATATGAAGAGATAATTGATGTATTCAAATAATGGGGACACTTTATATTAGCAAAGTTGTTATGTTGATTAGTTATGATAGAAACCTAGGGATCCTCAGTCATGCATAAACATAGTTTGTGTTCTTTCCTTTTTCTTTTAGTTTTTCCTGTGGGTTTATCCATTTTGTTGATCTTTTCAAAGAAAGTAGTTTTGCCTTTGTAAATTTCCTCTATTGTTTGCCTATCTTCTGGCCCACTGTTTTTTGCTTACTTTGGGTTTTGTTTGCACTTCTTCTTCCAGCTTTTTGAGGTGGAACTTAATGTTAGTGATTCTATACCTTTCTGCTTGTTCTCTTTCTTTCTTTTTTTTTTTTTTTTTAAGAGTGAAGAGGGGTCTAGGGAAAGAGAGAATCTTAAGCAGGCTCTGTGTTCCCAGCATAGAACCTAACGCGGGACTCCATTTTACAACCCTGAGAAAACGCTTAATGGACTGATCTACCCAGGTGCCCCCACTTGTCTTCTACCATAAGCATTAGAAAAATACATTTCTGGGGTGCTGGGGTGGCTCAGTTGGTTAAGCATCTGCCTTCGGCTCAGATCATGATCCTAGTAGTCCTGGTAGGGAGTCCCGCATCAAGCTCCCTGTTCAGCAGCGTGTCTGCTTCTCCCTCTGCCTCTTCCCTAGCTTGTGTGCACTCTTTCTCTCTCTCTCTCGCTCACTCTCTGTCTCTCAAATAAATAAAATCTTAAAAAAAAATACATTTCTTTGCAAGGACTACTATCGCTCTACCTTTAAGTTTTAATATTAATATGTTTATTATCTCTCAGTTTGAAATATTTTCTTATTTTCCTTGTAATTTCTTCTTTGACCCTTGGGTTGCTTAAAATTATGTTTTTCCTCCAAAGTAGCAGTATTTCTAGATGTCTTATTGTTATTTATTTTTAATTTAATCCTGTTTTGGTTAGAGAACACATGCTATTTCATTACATTTAAGTTTATTGATATTGTTTTTGTCCCAGAGTATTTTCTAATCCTGTTTACCTACCATGTGCACTTGAAAAGAAAGGGTTTTCTGCAGGAGGGTGTGATGTTTTGTAAATGCCAATTAAATTAAGATGATTGATAGTGTTGTTCAGAACTTCTTAACGTCTTTGCTGAATGTTTAAAATTAGTTTTAGCAATGGGTAAGAGAGGGGTGTTAAAACTGCCAATTAGGTAGCTTTGTGTATTTCTCTCTTTAATTCTGTTATTTTTGCTTCATGTATTTTGAAACTCTTTTATTAGGTACACACATATTTATGATTGTTATGGCTTAGATATGCATTAATCCTTTGTCATTATTATATCATCATGAACATCTTATCTCTGTTAATGCTCTTTATCTTAAAGTTTACTCTATATGATATTAATATATATTGATATATTATAACATGTATAAAATTAATGTACAAAATATTACATGTGAACTATGCAATTAACATAATGTATTATAAAATATGTAAGTGACAGAACAAAACAGATTTCTGTACCCTTCTCAGACTTATTGAATCATAGTTTTTGGAGTTAGTTTTATAAATCTGTATTTTAAAAAATAAAACCTCCGTGTTGATCCTGATTTAGCATGTAAGACAGGTATTTGATTACTTAAGGCAAATTTAAAAAAAATTGTTACTCTGTGAATTTAAGATATAAATTCTGAAATTCTAATTTTAGAGAAGGTTGACAAAATAGGAGAAAATAGGAATCTTCCAAGTCACCACGGGTGAGAAAACTGTGTGACTTGCAGTGTATCTGTACCTCCATTATCTCAAAGTTAAGAAGTAAGAGTGATGCAGCTGGGGCTATTTTATAAGCTTAATAAATGGTCAGTTGTTTAGAAGCCTGGGTTATTTCTCATATGAATGATTTGCTAAATTTCTTAAGCTTATACTTTATTATTAATTACATATATTAGGGATATAAAATATTATTGTTCTAAGTTGTAGAATATTCTATGTGATAGGAACTACAGTTTCAGATGGAGATGGTTAAAAACGACCTCTCTGCATTTAGTTTACGTGAGCCCAGGTTTTTCCTAAGGCTTTTTTCCCCTCCTAGGTTTCTCAGGTGGAAAGAATTGATGGGAAGCTGTATTATCAATCCAACTCAAAAGCAAGAGCAGGTCTGAAGTCAGGATTAATAAGCTGTTTTATCCACACACGTGCACACGTGCACATGCACGCACACATAAACAATCTGCTCACATTTGCAGGCCTTATAAATGTGAACGATCTTTTTTTATTGGTTTCTGCATGGGAATCTAACCAAAAGAGTGCAATTAAAAGAAATTAGAGTAGAGTCAATGATTAGGCATCTGTGTTGTAGTTTTTCAGTTTGTTATTTGGCATTGCTTTTGCGATGAAAGAACTGAAAACATCGGACTCGAATATGGGAAAATCAGCAAGAAAGATGGCAAATAAGGAATATGGAACAAAAATTGAAATTTTACATATCTATTTTATTGATATCCTCAGGACAAGGATAGTTTTTTAAAACTATTTACTACCAATCACTGTGGTGTTTTACTTTTAAGTGAACTCCCTTCTTGGAAGGAGGCAGGGTCTGGGACAAAGCAGGTAGAAAAATGATTCGGTTTAATGGCAGAGTTCACAAGTTGGGAAGAAATCCCAAGGCATAAAATTTAATAGGTTCTCCTCATACAAGGTGCCCAGGAAAGCCTAGGGATGTCTAAAACAATAATTAGTCTCCAGACAAGACCATGATGTGGAAGACACACTTCTTGAGGCAGTTGGCCAGCAGTTTCTCAGTTCCCATGCTGACTGCAGTACTATGGGAGACTCAAAAGCCATCATCCCCAAATTTTTCAGTCTGCAAATCACTTTAAAAACCCCAAGTGGAAGATAGATGATGGTGAAATATAGTTAGTGCTCGGAGCCAGCCGCGATTTGAGCTCTTGGCATAGGCACAGCATAAAGTAGCTTTAAAAAATGCAGCATTGCTTTATAGCTCCTTGTTGATTTACAGAGTGGTATTTCCTTCACATTTTTGCTCATTTACATCCGCTGTTTGTTTGTTTTTTGTTCGTGTTAGCTTGGCATGATGAGAGCCAATATCTGGTCTGGGGAACAATTTTACTTTATGATTTTCTGGGTTCACAAAGTAGAGAACAGAGGTAACTGGCAATAGTTCAACCTAAAATAAAATAGTCCCCTGAAATTTATGACTGATACAAAAACATTTGTTTCTTTATCCATTTTTGGGGTTCAATTATAAACTGAACTATGTAGTGTAGCTTAAAACTGCCAGAGAACTATAGGCACCTAAAATAACCTCGTAAGTTCTTAAGAACTCAGAGATGTTGCTTGAAGCATATAGTTCTAATGAGTGTGACTTTGCAATGTAACAGGATGGGATAGGAATTGGATTTTCCATTTCCTGAAGGCAGAGCTGGTTTTCTATGTCGGCAGAGTAAGCAGCTGCTTCTATACTGGGATTTGAGGAGTACTAAAATCCTTTCCCTCTTCTCTGAAGCTGAAGTACATATTTCATCTTCTGAATATTGACAGTTACAGAAAGAAAGAATCTTAAGAGACTTTGTAATCCAGTTTCAAGCTTTAGAATGAGGAAACTGAGATCCGGAGAGGTCAAGCACTTTGTCCAATCTTGACTTCTTTCCAGAAGTTTACATAAAGTTACATAAAATAAATATAACAGGGAATCTGTAAAACCTGGGGTGGGGGGAGAGAAACAGAAAAAAAATTAATATACATTCTGTAATGACCTATTTAAGTATTTTCTATGTGACCCAAAATATCTTGGAATGGTCTTTAACAACTTCTGCAAAAAGGAAAATGGAGTCACAGCCTTCATAGCAATTATAAGAAAAACAAATCATTTATTTTGCAAAAGTATGATTAGCAGCTAATTTTAATATCCTGGTCAAACAGGAATATCTCCTGGGAAGATTTTCATAAAAGGACTCTTTGTGATGTAATAAAGAAACTCTTTTACAAATCCTGAAAATGAATGTAACTGTGAATTTCAGAGAACTGTTTTTTATAAAAACCTTCAGTGTGGGGACGCCTGGGTGGCTCAGTCGGTTAAGCATCTGCCTTCAGCTAAGGTCATGATCCCAGAGTCCTGGGATCTGAGTCCTACATCTGGCTCCTTGCTCAGCTCCTTGCTTCTGCCTCTGCCTGCTCTTCTCCCTGCTTGTGCTCGCTCTTTTTTTTCCTCTCTCTCTAACAAATAAATAAATAAAATCTTAAAACAATAACAACAGCAACATAAAAACCTTCAGTGTGGATTGATGGGCATATACAAAGTGCAATTATATGAAAGTAATTCTGTTGGGGACCAGGATGATGGTACCCTGCTCTGAACTGGTCTGTTTGGGTTTAGGAAACACAATAAGATATATGCTTAGAACAGCTGAAAATGATTTTCACTAGAATCAATACAATATTAACAGTAGTTGGCATGTTGGACAAGCTTTGACCTTCTCACATCTTGATGTCAATCACATACTTCCCTGAAAATGGCCAATTTAAAAATCCATTTTAAAAGTTGTATGCATTGTGTACAAAGAATAGGAATTCAACTGCTAGAGCAAAAACCTCAAGAGAAAGATGAAGATAGAACATTTTAATTGGCCAAGAATCTAGAGATTAGGTTTCATGATGAAACCAGTGAAGAGTTAGACATTGAGAATCCAATATGTTCACACATATGCTCTGAGAATTTTGCATTTTCATTTAATGCCATAGGAGTGAAGCAGATGAAAACTTCCAGTAAATTTAATTTCAGAATAGTTTGAAAGCTATCCCTTAAATGGATTAACCTACACTCAGCTCATACAGAGATCTCTAAGTATAATTTTTTTTTTTTTGCAATATAAAACAAAGCGAAAACTCACACAACTACATTTTTCTCTTACATTCATGGTTATGTACTTTGTTCTTTTGTTAGAAGAAGTCAAGTCTTTTCTTTTTCTTTTCCTTCCTTCCTTCCTTCCTTCCTTCTCCTCCTCCTCCTCCTTCTTCCTCTTCTTCTTCTTCTTTTGTTGTTGTTGCTGTAAGTAGCTCAGTGAGTACTTTATAGCCTAGAATAACTGCTAATGCTGTCTGGTGCACTTTCTCTAACATCCCATACATAATGCATCAAGAAGTCATATTGGTGCTGTCTCCAACAACTTCCCAAATCTAATGGCCTCACAACATCCTTACTGCACTATCATGAAATCAACATCATCCCTTAATTTCACTACATCAAAAGTTTCCTAATGGACCTTTCAACTGTCCCACTTGTCCCTATCCCCAAACCTCAAGGCCATTATCCAATCAGCAGACAAAGGTATTTTCTTAAGTGCTTTTCAAATCTTATTATTCCTTTTTGTAAAAGCCTCTTAAGACTTCCTATTATTGGAACACAATCTTTATTCTTACCATGTCCCTCAAAGTTCTGTACAATGGAGGAGGCTTTTCCAGTGGGACTTTGCTTCTCTCTGTGTCATCTGCACTGTCCTCACTGCTCCTGACAGGCAAGGCATATACCTTTCTCAGAGCCTTTTTGCAGTTTTCTATGCCTGGAACCTTCTCTCTGATGTGTCAGACTCTATTTCACCATCTAGACCTCAGTTGAATTGCCAGCTCCTTAAGACAGGCCTCTTTGACAACCCCACTGAAAGCATCAGCAGCTTTGAACATTTTTCTTATGACCTTATCTTGTTTCCCTCTAAAGTTTTATTTGTGTATATATGATTGCCATTTGCCTCCTCCTAGCATATAAAACTCATGAATGCAGGGACTTTTCCTGCTCACTTCTGTAAATACTTTAGAGTTATAGCTTGCCTCAGAAAATTATTGACTGAATGCGTGAAGAAGAAATGCTGCTCTTGACATACTACCATAATGTTGCTGATTGAGAATTAGTAGGACATGTGTAAGATGGAATCATCAAGAAATAATTATAACAATAATAACTTTTTTTGTCATTAAAGGAAAATATTTCAAAGTGGTTTGATTAGTATTTCAGCCCAGTGTAAATATGGGATGTAAGAAAGTTGACCCATATGGGAATGTAGCCCATGGACTCAGCATCACATTTATCATTCTCTACTCAAGGGACTGGTCCCTGATGAGTGAAACCAAATTGGCAAATTTGGTGGGACAGTTAATACTATACATTTATGGTCCCCTCATCTGGTGGTAGAAAATATTTTCAATGAAGAGTAACAGCAAGTAGAAAATATTATCAATGAAGAGTAACAGGAAGTAACAGTAAGATTTATCTCGACACTGACTCCTATCAGGGTTTAAGACCAACGTGACCTGTGTTGGTCTTTACTAGGACTAAATACCTGCCAAAGATATAGTTGACTCCTGTCTCCTTCCTGATGATCTTCTGCTTGTTTTCTGGGAAGCTTCTTTAGTCATGGGAAATGTAGCCTAGCACGTTTCTGATGTTGATTTACACATTCCAAGATTTGCAAGCCACTTAGAAAAGCTATGTTGCTCATTAGAATTCAGCTTTAAATAGCTCTTGTTTGCTGAAATGAAAATAGAGTATCCTTTAATTCCAGGCATAGCTTATTTCTAATAAAGCATTTGTCAACAACCTGGCATTTGCTTTAGAAAAAAAAAAAAAAAAAAGGACATTTGGGTAGCACTTAAAATTTACATGTGTGAAGATGTCAGAGTATAATAAATGTTAATTAGCTCTAACTACAGTCTTTTGCAGAGATAAGAGAAAATTTATAAAAACCAATTATACTTTATTTGTTTGGTATTTTCTAAAATGGACTGTGTTACAGACTAATAAATTACCTGTAAAGGATGCCATTAGTTAGCCTATACTTAAAAATTACAGTTTTGAGTATAATGCTAGCTCAGTGCTGACGGGGAAGAAATCTTGAGGAAAGATTCCAGGTCGTGTCCTTCAGACATTCTGCCTTCATGAGTAAGTAAGTCTCTGGGGAATGGAAGAAGTCTACCAGAATGACTCCAGGAGGACCCCAGGATAGCCCCATGACAAAACTGTGAACTCACTGAGGTGTTTGCTTAGTACCTTTTGCCAATTTTTACTGGGTCATTTTCTCCCTTCTTATTTGTTGAGCAATTTGTGTCTCCTCCCTCTCCCTCAGTATTTTTCCTCTTGCACATTAGTAAAACCTCAGAGGTTCCACCGCTTATAGTGTTAGAACATTGTGCTTGTAACTTATCTTCCCTGTGCTTTAGTTCCCCTGTGTGTAAAATGAAATAATAGCATTTTTATGTCAAGGATTTATGGTTTTGGTTAAATGAGTTAAAGAAATGGAAAACACAGAAGTCTCTAGCACATAGTAGGTGCTCAATAAACAGTAGTTCTATTAAGGTAGTTAAACTTTTTTTTTTAAGATTTTATTTATTTATTTGACAGAGAGAGAGAGATCATAAGTAGGCAGAGAGGCAGACAGACAGAGAGAGAGAGAGAGAGAGAGGGAAGCAGGCTCCCTGCTGAGCAGAGAGCCCAATGTGGGACTTGATCCCAGGACCCTGAGATCATGACCCAAGCCGAAGGCAGTGGCTTAACCCACTGAACCACCCATGCGCCCAAGGTAGTTAAACTTTATAAGTAATTATGAAAGGACTATTTTAGACATCCATGCACAATAGGAGTTGAATGGACAATCTTTGGGGCTGGGATCCTTCCATGTTGGTCCTGAAAATACAGGATTTAGCTAGTTCTTACCCTGAAGGTCAGCTGAGTTTGCTTAAGAATTTTAAGGATTAGTTGGCCACTGCAGCCAAAACTGTCCAGGCCCCAGTATTTTATGTTATGGCTACCGAAATTTTTGAGTGGGCAATGGTTTAGCAGCTTCACATTCCTTATTTGCAAGTAGAATGCTACCAAAGTGCCACTAGAGTCCAAAGATATCCTCTGTAAGATGATTTAAGGAAAAAGAGCAAGCTGAGAGTGAAAGTTGCTGTGGTATTTCTTTTTAAAGCTTTTAAGGTCTATATAAATTAAGTGACGTAGAGTCTCAAACTCATTCCTGGAGATATTAGATGATATTTTATTGCATAATACCATGCACATAATTTTTTGTACATGTGATATGGAGAAAGAACAGAAAACAATATAACAGCTTTATGCTATATTTATCAATATGTATGGAAACGTGTTGTGGGACTCAATCCTAAACGCCAAGCATGGTTCTTGGCACTTTCATTAATTTTCTCATTTGTTCCTCAAAGCCACTCTATGAAGCAGAATTTGCTCTTCAGTTTCCCTGTAAAAACCTGAGATGGCAGAGGTTAAATATCAGGACCATGGGCATCCACTTTGTCTAGATGCAGAGCCAGGATTTGCACCAGGCCTCGTGCTCAGAGCTCGTGCTCTTTGCCACTGCATTCTATCTTAGACTACAAATCTGATTGGTGGTAATGGAAGACTTTTGTTCTGACAGCAAATACACAAGCTACCATCCTTGTTTCCTAAAGTTCTGACACTGATTTTATGATTGGTTAAATTAGAATTGCTGGATTTCTGATTGCTCAATGCTTCAGCAATGAAATGGATCTCAGATTCATAATTGCTCATTATAATTATAATGCAATTCTTAACGTTTTCTACTAAGCACTAGTAACAATGAATTTGGATTCTAAAAATTATAATGCACAGAGAATATGTTTAATCATGATTGTTTCATTGCCATTTGGAACACTAACCCTATTTTATTTCCTCAAAGTATGAATTTGTGGAGACTAAACATGTGGGAAAAAAACTTCCCATATATGAGAAATCAATGCCTCCCTTCTACCTCATCACATCCAAACTTCACTTATCTGAAATCCAAAAAAGTAAAAGGTCAAAAATCTCCAGTTTTCTTCCCCAGTCTCTACCTTTGCACATGAGAAATACACAGATGAGTCCTCTGTGGAGTGCGGAGAGGAGCTCCTAGAACTCAGATTTCCAGTCTTCCAGTTGATTTATGAGAAAAACAGATGGAAAACAGAGTAGCTATAAAGATTTATCAAAATGAAACAACTTCTAAGATACATCACAACATTAGCATAGATTTAACCTAATCCCTTCTAGCTTCTTAATTCACTTTAAAAATGTAGATGTTCGGGGTGCCTGGGTGGCTCAGTGGGTTAAATCCTCTGCCTTCAGCTCAGGTCATGATCCCAGGGTCCTGGGATCGAGCCCCACATCCAGCTCTCCGCTTGGTGGGGAGTCTACTTCCCCCTCTCTCTCTCTGCCTGCCTCTTTGCCTGCTTGTGATCTCTCTCTCTGTCAAGTGAATAATAAAATCTTAAAAAAAAAAATGTAGATGTTCATCATATTGATCCCATGATATTATAAGCTTTTAAAATCTTTGGTATTATTAAAAAAGATTACATATTCAGAGAAACCATAATGTAAGTATTCTTTTACTTCCATTTTAGTATATTTCATCCTCTTTCTAAAGGATTTGATATATTTTATAAATTAGGGCATAAACTGTAAGTTTGATAAAATAGCTATAGATAGAAATCAGAAAAATCAGAAAAAGATAAAATGAAGGAAGTTGATATTGTATTGTAATGCATTAACATAAATCTTATATGGGAGGGTAAAATTTGACACTTAGCTTCCAAACTGTCAGTTAAAAGCAGTTTTACCCACCCTTATCATAAAGGAGGAAGCCTACTGATTCTAAAAGATGCTCATATTTCCCCTTGATACTGAATTCTTTTTTTAAAAGATTTTATTTATTTATTTGACAGAGAGAGACACAGTTAGAGAGGGAACAGAAGTAGGTGGAGCGGGAGAGAGAGAAGCAGGCTTGCCGTGGAGCAGGGAGCCCGATGTGGGGCTCAGTCCCAGGATCCTGGGATCATGACCCTAGCCAAAGGCAGATGCTTAATGGCTGAGCCACTCGGATGCCCCTCTTAAAGGAATTTTTAACATGAACTTTTAAATAAGTGACTCTAAATGGCATTATTAACATTGGCCTCAGAAAAAAAATTCAGTAAATATGGTAGGAGATTTTATATTGTATGTAGGACTAGTATACTTTATTTATGTATTTATTTACTAGGACTAGTATATTTTATTAAGTTTGAATTCTCTGAACATGTTTAACTGAGACCCAGTAAATTCAGAGGTCCAGTACCTATACATTCAGAATAAAAAAAGAATTTGATATGTAATGCCCACAATTCCTTGAAAAGCTTTGAAAGTTTCTTTGTATGATAGATCCGATTTCTTACTTTGAAGAATCTGGTTTTAATTATGGACTTAATTCTTACTCTTTTTAAAACTAGTTTTATAGTTTTTTAAACTTTATAAAGGTATAATTGATACACAAAGAATTGCACATATTTAATGTATACTATTTGTTTTTTTTTTAATATTTTATTTATTTATTTGACAGAGATCACAAGTAGGCAGAGAGGCAGACAGAGAGAGAGAGAGAGAGAGAGAGAGAGAGAGAAGCAGGCTCTTGGCTGAGCAGAGAGCCTGATGCGGGACTCGATCCCAGGACCCCGAGATCATGACCCGAGCCGAAGGCAGCGGCTTAACCCACTGAGCCACCCAGGCGCCCCTAATGTATACCATTTGATGAGTTTGGACAGGTTTCACTTGTGGAACCCTCAGTACAATCAAGCTGATAGATGTATCCAACACCTCCCAACATTTCATGTGTCCCTTTGTTTGTGATTTGTGTGTGTGTGTTGGGAGGGTGTGGGGTGGGGTAAGAATCCTTAGCAAGAGATCTACTCTCTTAACAAATTTTGAAATGTATAATGTCATATTGTTAAGTATGGGCATTATGTTGACCAACAGATCTCCAGAACTTACTCACCTAGTATAACTGAAACTTTATTCCATTGAACAACAATGAGAGGATGGGCTCAATTCTTTACTTCTTTGTGGTGGTTTTAAAACATGTCTGCAAATTCCTTGACATTTCTCTCATGGAAAATTGGGGCTGGCCTTAGGGACCCATTCACAACTAAAGAATTCAGTGGAAGTGATGCCGGGTGACCGAGGAGGCCAGGTTATTACAGGAGCTGGAGCTTTTACCCTGCTCTCAGGAAGAAATGTGAGGGCACTGCTATGGCCATGTGAAGAAGTCCAGCACAAGGGGAAGCTCTTGTCAGTAGCTGCCACTCAAGACCCCATATATGGGAGTGAGGACACCACTAGCTGACCCCAGCACCAAATTCTCTAGATATGCCTAGTCATTTGGTCATATCCCAGCTGATGCCTCAGATACTGTGGAGCACAAGAGAGTCAGCCACCTGGTATCCTTCCTAAATTTCTGACTCTGAGTCCTTGTTGAGCTAAATAAAATGGTTGTTTTAAGCTGCTCAGTTTTGGAGGATGTTTTAATACAGCAATAGTAACTAGTGGACTATTTAAATGAATTCTACTTTTGGTAAGGGAAACATCTACTGTGAAAATTAAAAAAATAAGAATTCTAAGAAAACAAGGGGGAGCTGAGATTAGGTAGTTTTATTTTTATAAATCTGGTGATTCAAGAAATTTGTTCACATTTCTGAAGTAAAAAGAAATGAAAACAAATGTGGAGGTGGCAATTTACTTTTTCTGAATAGAATTAGAAAAGATGATCTGATGTTATAAAAGAGATTGGTCAGATTAGGATTACAGTGCAATTTCCAGAGAGTGAAGACTCTTGAGTTAGAACCTGGCAGGTTAACAAAAGTGTTCAGAGATCTCTTTTCTTTTCTTTTTTAAAAGATTTTATTTATTTATTTGACAGACAGAGACCACAAGTAGGCAGAGAGGCAGGCAGAGAGAGGTGGGGAAGCTGGCTCCCCGCTAAGCAGAGAGTCCGATGTGGGGCTCGATCCCAGGACACTGGGATCATAACCTGAGCCAAGGCAGAGGCTTTAACCCACTGAGCCACCCAGGCGCCCCCAGAGATCTCTTTTCTTGAATGTTTTATATCTCTAGATCTTCAGGACTGAAATCCACTACATTCTTTTTAGGCATGGTATTCTTAAACAGTTTCTTCATTCTATCATTCCAATGTTGCACCATAGAAAGAGTATCACTTAGTACATTGTGATTATGAAACTATAATAGACTGTTGCACAAACCACTTGCTACCATCTGGTGTGCCGTTATCTGCAAATTAGTCTTTTCTGGATCAACATAAATATCTCTCCATTTGTAGCCAAAGGAAACATTTTCCTTTCAACTGACAACTCTGCAATATGGTCTTAACGATGACTTCCAAAGAGGAAACTAAGAAATGACAGCAGTTTCAAGAGAGAGACGTCTATCAATATGTGTCACACTCTCTCACTTTCCCTCTCAATCCTCAGCTACGTAGCTATCTGTATCTACACAGCTATTGATCCTGAAGACTTAATTGGCTGTAGGCAGCGTGATGGTAGAGTATCTTTTCCATCTCTCCCTTTGAACATGTTCTAGTACTGAGATCATAAAACATACTCTTTTCACCATAGCAGTGATTCCTCCTTTCCTATGACTTCCCAATATAGTAAAAATAACAAAATCATTGAAGTAAAACTATAAGGAACTTTGGGAATAATTTATTGCAGTCTCTAGTTTTACCTTTCTAGAATAACAGTCTCCAACTGTCTCTTCTCCTTACCCCATTCTAGAATCTTATCAAATTTACATCATCTTCTGAAATTTCCAACTTCTTTTATAATTCTGTGATTTCTACATATCATATTTGTAATTAGAAATCTGCCTTTCCTTGTTCCCTTCTAAAACTTCCTCCTCAAATCCTAAATATAATGTCATGTCTTCTGTGAAGCCTTCTCGAACAACAGCTAGTGGTTACGTACATAGCATCTAATATATATCCCTCTTGTCAAGGACTTAGCACATTGAACTGCAATTGTTTATTTACTTATTTATTCCAGCTGAGCAACCTGTGTCTTAGGTTCCTTTGTATGTGTAGTGATTCACCAGTTTTGTGGTGGAAAATAACTGCGTTGCCAGGTAATGCTAACGTTTTAAGGTTTAACTTTCAGTAAGTTTCAGAAAAACTCAGCAACCTATTTATGCTGGGATTATCAAGTTCCTGGACACCCCTCCTTTCCTTCTATCTTCTTTACCCACAGGTGACTGCTCCTTGTCATCTTCCTGGGGAAAATATAGTGGAATTCACTGAGTTCACTTCTTTACTTCTTGTTCCAGTTTTCATTCCAATTTCACTCATCTGTGCCTTCCTATCGCTTCGTTCCAAGACCCTATCGCTTACTTGGCATGGACAGTCTCACAACTACTCTCCTAAATCACTCATCATCTCTTTCCTGTTTTTCTCTCCTTTTCCATCTTCAATAATACTCCCTTTCCTCATGCCTACCACAAAATAAAATGAAAATGAATCTTCAGAGTGAAAATAAAGATCAGATGAAAACTCAAAACATTTCTTAAACCTAATATCGCCTTCAAAGCTCTTCCTTATCCTTCTCCTTCCCTCCTACACTGTTTCCCAAAAAACACAGCCTGTACCTGTTGTCTTCACTTTGTCATTGTCCCATTCTCTTCTGAACCTATTGAATCTGGCTTCTGTCTTTACTGTTCCCACGAACCTCTGTTGCTCAGGTCAACAGTCACTTGCCTGTATTGCGCATCCCTCCCAAACAGTTTTTGATTCTGGTGACCTTGGACTTTTTTCCTCTCTTTTCTGAGTACGCTTTTCTGTTCATCTCTGAATGAATGAGTTGGAGAAGAGATTTTTACCTCTATTTTTAGGCCCTTCTCTGCTTGTGCCCTGAATGGTACAGCACCGAGGGCTGTGTCCTCCTTACTCTTGATCTCCTCCATTCCTGGAGCTTCAGTGTCTTGTCTGTCTGATCCTGGACTCCCGACTGGGATATCGGGTCCAGCCTTTTCTTCTGAGTTTTAGAAGAAATTGTCCATCACTTACTGAAATACTACAAATGAAAATAGATCCTTATTTTTCTAAACCAGTCTATGGCTTAGTGGCAGAGAATTTCAGATTAGTTTCCGCCTTGATTCAGAATCTCTCCCTCTGCCACCTTCTGAGATTGCATTTAAGCTCTGGGGGCATAATTAGGTGTGGTGGGTGGGAGGGAAAGGTAAGGCTTTATTTGATTTATGCCCATACTTGCCGATGTCTGCTTCTGCAGCCTTACTAATGTCGGTTCCTGGTCATCAGCATTTGTCTTGGTGGGTTATCTGCTGAGAGGCTGTGTTTCTATCTGGTCTCTGCTATGCACCCAGATAGGTCACTCCCCAGATATTTATAACAAAATACATGTCTTGGCCCTTTGTCATTTACTGCTGAGATAGTCCCAATGTAGACGCAGAAATTTTCTGATACTCTCTCATGCCAATGCAGGGACATGGGAGGTTGATGGTTTCATTTGTACTGTGTTAAAACTAAACTAAACTGGCATAGATCTTTAGGTCTTCAAGGCTCTTGAATCTCCAATCTCAGTGATTTATTGTCTTTACTTTAACCCACCCACCCACCCACTCAAAGGTTTTAATCACAGAGGCTCCACTTCTCAGAGTCTCATATTAATATAAATCTTAATTTCTTCTTATATCAGTAGATAAATATTAGTTTCTTCTCTGATTTTTTTTTCTTCTTTCCAGCCCAAGAAAAGTTTACTTCCTTTCTGGCAGGTGGAAAAAGTTGGCTCTGAACAAGCTTAGATTTTTGTTTATTATTTAAAGCTTAAAATTTATGTCCTTCTTAGAGTTTTTCATCTGTAAAATCAAGATCTCACAGTTTAAAAAAGCTTTTACATCAAAAACCTTGTGTGTACTGTGTATTTCAAAATTCTGTCTTGTAATAAAAAGCTAACACGGGCTCTCTTTTTTTATTTCTTTGCATTTTTGCGGTAGCAATCCAACTGTGAGTGGGAGAGAGTACAATGCCCTCCCTGGAGCCTGAATACAGGGGAGAAGCATGATTATTGTTTCAAAATATTATCTCACCTCAATTACATTCTTGAACATCCAGACTATTTCAGTCTCCTATGTTCTTCAATAAAAGCATTTCATTTGCTTTGCTTTATTGTTTTATTGACTTCTCTTTCTTGACTCCATTTTTTCCCCCTCCCACTCTTTTCGGGAATACAATGTGACAATTTTGTATTACAAATGTTGCCCTGGGTGGCCCTTTCTTCTATATCCTTTTGCCACCAATTCAGTAAAGCTTTCATTACCTCTCTTTTGGATTACTGCGACAGAATCTTAATAGGTGTGCCTTTTAGTAATTTCCATTCACTCCAATCCGTCCTCCAGCTTACTGTCAATGATGTTTCTAGAACACGAAATTGACTATTTTATTCCTGTTTAAAAACTTCTGTTGGGTACAACTGATAATGAAAAAATGTAAATTTCTTAGTTTGGCATGGACATTCTCTCGTAATGTAACTTCAACATGCGTATTTACACATACATTTCTTTGTTCTTCATGTTACAGCTCTCAGTATTGAATATATCTCTGCTCACCAGAACACCAAGGCTCATTCATGACTCAGTGCTTGGGGGAATAGTTGTTCCTTTTATTAGAAATGTCTTAGTCTCTGCTTCTGCCCTTTCTCCCCTTATTCTTATAAAAAACTCTAATTCTTCCGAAGTTAAATACAACTATTATTGCACTTGGCTCTGTTTTAAATGCCTGATTATTTTATTCTAAATCTGATTAGAATGTTGAGTTCATTGGGGCAGGTACATTTTTTTAAATCTTTTTTATTGTCAGGCTCCAAATACTGATTGCAGTGTCTGCTGCATAAATATGTATGAAATGAATAGGGGCACCTGGCTGTCTCAGTGGAATGTGCAACTTTTGATCTTGGGGTTGTGGGTTTGAGCCCTATGTTGGGTATAGAGATTACTTAAAAAATAAAATAAAATAAAAATTAAAAAAAAATGAATATACAAAGGTCCTCCAAGGTCCTATTTCTCTTTTAACACTGCCTTGTATTATTATTTATCTACTTACCTGTCAGTATCTCCTATTAGATTTATAATTTTTGCCATTTCTAAAGCATCTAACATAGTTGGCCACTCATCCTTTTTGAAACACTCCCTTTCTATGGCTTCCATGATCTCATACTTTTCTTTTCCCCTCATGCTTTTGACTGCTGCTTCTTTGTGTCCTTTGAAGGTTTTTCCATCTTTAAAATTTCCCCATCTCCTCCTTTACCCTTCCTCCTCCTCCTCTTCCTTCTGAACTTTGGATAACCAATTCTCCCTCTCATTCTTCCATTCTCCATCTCTCTATATTTTTGGTGAAATCATCTACACTCCTGACTTCGCTTATCAGTAATATATAGAAAACATCAATTTGTAATTCTGGCCAAGATCTCTCCTCTGAAGTCCAAATCTACATATCCTGCTCAGGTAAAATTTTCATGCGTTTTCTCACAGGTACCCTCAAATGTAACATACTGTTGTTACAGGCTTAATTTTGCACCCCCATCCACATTCATATGTTTAAGCCCTAACCTTCAGTGTTTCAGAATGTGATTGTTTTGGAGATAGGACCTTTAAAGAGGTGATTATGTTAAAATGTGGTCACTGGGTTGGGCCCTAATCCCTTATGACTGGTGTCTTTATAAGAAGAGAAGATGAGGACATAGACACAAAGACTGAGGGACAACTATATGAGGACACAGCAAGAAGGAAGCCATTTGGAATTCAAGGAGAGAGGTCTTGAAGGAATCCAAACGTGCTGATACTTTGATCTTGGACTTTTGGTCTCCAGTACCGTCAGAATTAACTTCTGTTGTTTAAGACACCCCGTCTGTGGTATTTTGTTTGGCAGCCCTAGGAAACTAGTACACATGCCCAGATATTGAATCATTTATTTTCCTCCAAACCAGTTCTTATTGTCCTTATTTCGGTGGGTGGTACTATCAGGATCCAGTTGTAGAAATTTGAAATCTGATTTAACATAGTAATTAATATAGATCTACTCATTTAACCTTTGGTTGCATCTTCATCCTAAATAACTCTTTATGTCTACCATGCCTCTCATTTCAAAGCCACCATTATCTCTCACTGATATTGTAACTATACTTCCTTTAGCTCCCTTCCTCCATTTTGCCCTTACAAACATTCTTTGCACTGAAGATTATTTTATTTAAAAGGAAAATTTAACCATAAAAATAAAACAAAAAAATTTAACCATAAAAAATTAAAAGTAAGGTTCTCACTTAAAACTCTGCCACTTAAGGGGTGCCTGAGTGGTTCAGTCTGTTAAGCATCTGACTCCTGGTTTTGGTTCAGGTTATAATCTCAGGATCCTGGGGTTGAGCCCTGTGTTGGGTTTCCCACTCAGTGGGGAGTTTGCTTGAGATTCTCTTTCTCCCTCTCCCTTTGCCCTTCCCCCCAATCCCTGTTTTCTTTCTCACTAAAATAAAGAAATAAATCTTTAAAAACAAAAAATTAAAAAAAAAAAAACCCTCTGCCACTTAAAACTCTTAATAACACGGCTCCTGCGTGGCTCAGTTGGTTAAGCGTCTGTCTTCAACCCAGGTCATGATCCCAGGGTCAGGGATCGAGCCCCATATCAGGCTCCCTGCTCAGTGGGGAGTTGGCTTCTCCTCTCCCTCTTCCCCTGCTCTCCTCTAACTTGTGCTCTCTCTCTCTCTCTCTCTCTCTCTCTCAAGTGAATAAATAAAATCTCTAAAACAAAACAAAACAACCTTTTAATAACATTCAATTGGATTAATGCCTAAAGTCCTTGAGAGCCTGAAAGACCTTGTTGTATCTGGGCCCTGCCTATCTCTCCAGGTCAATCTTACATTATTTTCCATTTCAGTTTCTTTTCATTCCTCGAATGCATTGTTTCCTTTTTCAGGGCTTTTGCACATGCTGTTCTTATATGGAATTATCACTCCCTCTCCTTCCCATTCCCATCCTTCTTGCCTACTCCACGTCTTTTTGATAAACGTAATTTTAGCTAGCATTTTTTGAGGTTTATTATGTACCAGACACTATCCTAAGCACTTTGCATATATTAACTCACTTCAGTCTTAACCACAAGCCTACACAGAATGTTCTGTTATCTCCATTTCATCAGGTAAGAAACTGATATATAGGGCAGTTAGAGTAGTGATGTCACTTGTTCAAGATTATAGAGCTGGAACTAGTGGAGCTTGAACTTGGGGAAAATAATTCAAAACTTAGACCATCATTGGGAAAAAAATATTCTGTTTCTCAATATTAGGTCAAGGCAGTCAGTATGTATGCTGTTAAGTCTCATCATAGTTGTAATGAATAATGAATTAATTGTTTAAAGTCTGTTTTCTGCATTAGAATGCAATCTCTATGGGATCAGGGACAATGTCCACTCTTATTAGCAAAGATAACTTTAAGCACCTGGTATACTGCAACTTTAAGTGTTTGTTAAATGAATGCACTGTGAGCTTTCTTCAAACAGGAACTCTGACTTTGGCTCCTGACAGTCCTATAGAAAGTGCTCAATAAATCCATGCTTGATTAATTATTGTCTAGTGACAGAGCTGCACTAAAATTTGATTCTACCTTATGCTATCAACCTTTAAAAGGTAGAAACATATTTATTCTGATAAAGGGATGATGGGCTAAGGAGTGATGGGGGTGGGTGAGGATCCAAAGGAGGCATTACCTGAGCTATTTATACCTTTTTTATTTTCCAAACCAATTTCTCATTTCAGTTTGTTATAATTTCTACATTTGAACGTCTTGAGACATATATTGAAAAGCTTCTCTGTCTCCCTTTCTCTTTCTCTGTGGTTATAATAATCATTTGTTTGTATCCCTTTTTTCTAGCTCTCATTTTCTTCAAATTTAGTATTTTTCATTTTTATCCAGTATACATATTATGGGAAATGTGCCTATCTTGGAGTCATTTTCATTTGTTATCTAGGCAGAGTTTCTGACTCTTTTGAAATGAGGGCTTTGTAAGCCCTGATTACACTAGTACAGAGCTTAAAAGGGTAACTTTCTGGTTAGTATTTCACTCCCTTTCTTCCCCAGATGATTAAGAAATGGCTCAAGTCCTATTCATAGACTTTTCCCATCCAGTAGGGTAAGAGAAATAGCAGGGAATAACTAGAATGGTTCCACAACTCTGCACTTAATGAGTGCCTATAAGAAATATTTAATATTGAAAAAATCTTTAAAGTAACTTTTGGTAGAAAAAGTCTAGAAATTTCTTTTAATGAGTACATATATAGAAATAGTGCTTTGGAAAGGTTTCAACATGGTTAAGATTTTTGTTTCTTTTCTTTTTTGTTAAGATTTTATTTATTTATTTGAGAGAGAGAGAGAGAGAGAGACATGGCATGAGTGTGCAGTTGATGGAGAGCGGTGGGAGGGACAGACAGAGAGGGAGAGAGAATGTCGAGCAGACTCCTCAAGCTGACCGCAGAGCCTCTTGCAGGCCATAATCTCACAGCCCTGAGATCATGATCTGAGCCGAAGTCAAGAGTCAGATGCTTAACAAACTTAACCACTTAGCCACCCAGGCACCCCTAAATTTTTGTATCTTAAAGATTTATCATTATTAGTATGTTATTCATATCATCTTTGCAAGGCAAATGAACATGTTTTTTATTTTATTTTATTTTATTTATTTATTTGACAGAAAGAGATCACAAGTAGGCAGAGAGAGAGGGGAAGCAGGCCGCCTGCTGAGCAGAGAGCATGAGGCAGGCCTCGATCCCAGGATCCTGAGATCATGACCTGAGCCGAAGGCAGAGTCTTAACCCACTGAGCTACCCAGGTGCTCCCAAATCAGCATCTTCACAGTAAATACTATTCCCATTTCATGAAGAACAGAGTGTTTCCTCTCTGCTTTAAATCAACAGTAAGTTAGTGCTGAGAGTCACAGGTTGTCTCTTATGGGTGTGTATGTAGTCCTAGGAGTAATTAGCGAGACAATAATAATCTTGACCTCAAAGACCTTATACTTGATCTCATTTATTTGTGTACAACTAGTTTATGTTTCCCCTGGGGCACATGGTGAAGTTGGGTGTCAGATGGACATGGAGGGAGGGACATTAGATGGATCACATTGTTAAGATTTAGTCAGTAAGTATAATGCACTATTAAAATACTCAGTGGTGACCATAGGGGCATAGTTTTGGGTGGCATATTTTGTTTTGGCACTTGAATTTATGTGAGAATTCCTTTAGGTCTTGAAGGTAAAAACAATAGTATTGTGTTTTTAGAGTTGCATTATGAAACTAAGAGGCTTATTTTTCCTTCCCAGACTATATTAGCAATTTAGAGCAGTAGCATAAGCAATATTATTAAAAGATATAAGGAAAAAAAGTAGTAATGGAAGACAGTCTAGACTGTCTTTAAATTAAAAAACAAGCAAAAACGGAGCTCCTAAATAGCTTGATCAAGGAATATCCATTTATGTTCATGGGAAAGAGCATGTTTCTAGGCTCAGAACATTTAATGTCTTCTATTCCTATCTAAACTATCTTATTTGGAGGATTTTTAACAAAATCATCTACATGCTTTCTGTCCTGATTCTATTTTTGTAACTTTAAGATTATGATAGCTTCTCCTTTAAATTGGATTATAAGAGAAAGAATGCTGTGAATGCATTCCCTAAAGCTGTTATGTTTCTCATGGTCAGTTAATAAATTTCTTTCTGGTATCTTCCTCAGTTTTTAGTGCATTTGAGTTGGCTTGATACAATCAGGACTGACAAAAGTCTCAGGGACTTTTAAAGCAGAGAACAGTTTTTTATTTTTTAAAGATTTTATTTATTTATTTGACAGAGAGAGATCACAAGTAGGCAGAGAGGCAGACAGAGAGAGGGAGAAGCAGGCTCCCTCTTGAGCAGAGAGACTGATGTGGGGCTTGATCCCAGAATCCTGAGACCATGATCTGAGCCCAAGGCAGAGGGTTAACCCACTGAGCCACCCAGGCTCCCCAAGAAGTAGTGTTTTAAATGAGACAACCTACTTAACGTGCCTCTTGGATTCGGTCGACCTTCTTTTGGTTCAGTAGTTCATATGTCATTTTTTTTTTTTGGGTGCAGGACTTACTTACTTTGACCATCTGATGAAGATTATGAGATCTTTCCTTATACACACATATCACATGCACACACCATTTTCCTATATACTCTGATTTGTATAAATTTTCAAAAGGATCCTGGGAACCTGAAACTCATTCACAGATTTGAAAATTGAGAACTTTCTGGCAGTAGTTTGTGTCTAAACCTCTAAGCAATGCTTAGGTTTATTTCATGCCCAGCCATCTCAAAAGTGGAGGAATGCTCATCCTCCTGAGTCCACAGTCCCTAGGAGTTGGACTTCCATAGTGATTGAAAGGTTAAGTAGTTGAGAGGATCTTTACTCTGTCACATGTAGCTGAAGTAGGAAGAGCATATCCTCTCTTTCGCTTGTCAGAATTCTCTTTTTCCCATAAGACTGGTGAAGAGAAGAATTGCTCCATTCCTTTACTCATCACATACTTAGTTATTGGGGCATATAGTCTCTGGCTGTCTTTTGCTCTTTTCCTCTGACTCTATTAGTGGAGTTGTTCTTTACATATATATGCTTCTCATCGATGTTTTTCTACTTTTGCTACAGATAAATATGTTAAACACACACACACACACACACACCCAAGTGTAACACAATTGAATCTTCACAAGACCCTTTGAGGTAGATTCTATCATTGTCTTCAACTTATGGGAAAACTGAAACACAAAGATGTTATTTGCCAGTCACACAGTTAGGAAGTGATGGTGTCTCTCTGTCGTAGATTCTGTGGTCTTAATCAAATGTATCAATAGTGCTTGTTTTAACTGACTGAGCCACCCAGGCCCCCTTCTTTAATATTTATTGTAGTTCAGATCTACTGGTGATGATTCTTTTAACGTTTGTACATCTGAAAATATTTTTATTTTGCCTTTATTTTTTTTCCAGGTATATTCACTGGGTATAAAATTCTAGAATGCCAGTTTTTAATTTGTTTGTTTTCTCCAGTACTTTAAAATGTTGCTTCTGTCTTCTCACTGGCATTGTTTAAGATGAGAACTCTGATGTAATCCTTAGGTCTGTTCCTCCCTATGTCACATGTCTTTTTTCTCTGGCTGCTTTAAAGATTTCATCTTTGTCACTGATTTTCAGCAACTTATGGTATGCATTGGTGCAGTTTTCTTCATGTTCTTGGGCTTGGGATTGATTGAGCTTTTTGGATATGTTAGGTGAGTATTGTTCTGAAGTTTAGAAAAGTTTTGACCATTATTTATTAAAATATTATTTTGGTTCCCTCCTTTGAAAACTTTAATTTAAATTGTCACACAACACTCTGATAATGCCCTTTTCATTTAAACAAAATTCCTTTTTCCTCTGTGTGTTTGATTTTGGATAGTTTCTGTTGCTATACCTTCAAGTTCATTTTCTTCTGCAATATCTAATTTGCCATTAACTCTGGCTAGTGTATTTTTCACTTCAGATGCTGTAGTTTTAACCACCAGAAGTTCAACTTGAGTCTTTCTTTTATCTTTTATGTCTCTATTTAACTTCTTGAATATATGGAGTTTATTTATAATAAATGTTTCAGTATCCTTGTCTGCTAACTCTAGCATCTATGTCAATTCTGGATCAATTTCAATTGATTTGTTGTTCTCCTTATTATGGATTGTGCTTTCCTGACTCTACATGCCTGGTGCTACTTGATTAGATACCAGGTATTGTGAATTTTACCTTGTTTAGTACTAGATAACTTTGTATTTCTATAAATATTTTTCAGCTTTGTTTTTAGTTACTTGGAAATGGTTTGTTTTCTTTCGCATCTGGCAAATCACAAAAAGTGATTTGCCAGTTAAGTTTGGATCACTGCTCAGTCTGGAATTAATTATTCCTTACCAATGAGGCAACACTTTCCTGGCATTCTCCCCAGTGCCCTGTGAATTAGGTTTTCAATGGGGCTGGTCAGAACAGACACTGGTTTTCACCTTACATGAGTGCTGGGCATTATTCCCACTAATCATTTTCAATAGTTTTTTTAGGCTTGGATAATTTTCTCATATATCTGCACTGATCAGTTTTCTGTTGAGTGCTCTTGGGGTTGGGGTGGGAAGATGGAAAATGGCCCGTTGCAGATTTTCAGGTTCTTATCTCTGTGCAACCCTGTCCTTGCTGATACTTTGTCCTATGAAATCTGGTCACCTTACTCTCCGTAGCTCTGTCTCCAACTCATGGAGTCCTCTTAGTTCCTTCTCTGTTTTAGAATGAAACCTCTTTTAAGGCAGAAAGCTGTGGCTCATTTCATTGGTTTCCTTTTTTGATTTTGATTTTTCCTAATTGTTTCAGGAGGCAGGGGAAAGGAAAAATCTGATCACTGTTATTCCATTTTGTCTGGAAGTGAATGAAATGCATTTTTTTTTCTATTTGTTTATTTATTTATTTACTTACTTACTTACTTAGAGAGTGGGGAGCAGGGGGAGAGGGGGAGAATACCAAGCAAACTCCATGTTGAGTGCAGAGCCTGAAGCAGGGCCCAATCCCACAACCCCAAGATGATGACCTGAGCTAAAATCAAGAGTTGTACACTCAACTGACTGAGCCACTGAGGTGCTTCTATTTTTCTTTTTTCATTTATGTATGCATGTATTTATTTATTTTAAGAGTGTTTCTTCTTTTTTTTTAGGGGTTTTATTTATTTATATGTGAGAGAGAAAGTGAGTGCACACAAGCAGAGGGAAAGGGCAGAGGGAGAGGGAAAGGCAGATTCCCTGCTGAGGAGGGAGCCAAATGTGGGGTGGATCCCAGTACTCAGAGATCATGACCTTATCATGATCAGATGCTTAACTGACTGAGCCCTAGGCACCCCTATTTTTTTTAATTAAAGAATGTTATATATATGTTTTCACTCTGTATATATTCTTTAGAAACTTTCTTTTTCTTACTCAACTTTAAGGTTTAGTCCTGCTGGTTTACATAGAATTAGTGTATTTATTTTAACTGTTGTTCAGCAGGAATATAATGATAATAATTATTTATTAATGACTTGGCCTCATGTTTGAATTAGTTCCCATTAGTATAATAGGGCAAGTCAATTTTCCAAATAATTCAGATTTCTTTTTTTTTTCCTTAAGATTTTATTTATTTATTTGACAAAGAGAGAGAGAGATCACAAGTAAGCAGAGAGGCAGGCAGAGAAAGATGGAGAAGCAGGCTCCCCACTGAGCAGAGAGCCCGACACAGGGCTCGATCCCAGGACTTCGCCATCACGACCCAAGCTGAAGGTAGAGGCTTAAGCCACTGAGTCACCCAGGTGCCCCCAAATAATTCAGATTTCTTATCTGGAAAATATTGATGGCAATAGCAGGATATTTGTGAGAATTACATAATGTGTCTCATGTTGTTCACATGGAGGAAGGTGCACAATACACACTCAGTAATTCCTGGAGGCTAGAGTGGATTTTCCATCTCTGTTCTCCACTGGCCGGCCTGTTCAGGGCAAAACTCACACATCTCTGTGTCGAGATGCTGTTCCTTGCTTCCCTCCCTAGCCAAAATGTTATTCTGACTTTTCTCTTCCTCATCATCTTTTCATTCTTTTCCTCTTCTAACTCTTTTATGTCTTTTGGATTCTTCAAGCCAGATTAACCTGTTTGTTAAAATAGTCAAGTATCTAATTACAAGTCAGACAAGAGTTACTTTGTGAGCATTTTATAGCCTGAGCAGGAGAGGCAATCTATGTGGAGCCAAGTAGTTGGTTTGACTGAACTTTTCAGTTTTCAAAGTTCTGGACTTCTATGAACCAACTTTTGTTATACTAGCAGGGAACATGAGGAAGACCCAAGGGAAGGGCCACAAAAAGTAGTTCAAAGCATTGAACTTTCTCAGAGAAATGAAAAAGCAGGGAAGTAAATCATATTGCCAAGTTGAATAGAGTCTACCTTTCTTCGTATCTGCTTGATTTGCTCTTGGAGGAACTCAGTACCTTTCTATGTGGAAACCAAAGCTTCATAAAAACACAGTGCTTTTTCTGACCCTCCCCTTGCTTTTTTTTTCTAGACTTCATTAAAAATTTCTTAAATCAGATCAAAAGGAAAATGAACCTGTGCATTAAGCTATCCTGTTGCAGTAACTTCCTAAGTAGTTTCCTGACTGCCTGCATATCTCTCCTCCCAACCGTCCTACATGTTGCTGCCAAACTCATCTTCCTTAATGAGTCACCTCACAGACAGGGATGGTTCCCCATTGACCCCTGAATTGAGTACACAAGTCTCAACTGTCATTCAAGATTCTCCACAGTGTGATCTATAAGATGCCTTTCTGTATTTATATCGTAGGGCTATCCCTTCTATACTCTGCATTTCAGCTAAATGGGACTATTCACCCAGAGCTGTTGCAAATGGTTGTATAGTCTTTGTATTGCACAAAAGCATATGGGTAAGGGAGCTGGAATGCAACCTCTATTTTTGCCTAGCTGAACATATTTGGGGTGTGTCTGCTCAGCCAAGTGCCTTTTTCTAATTTGCACAAAAATGAGATAAGCCAGAGATGACCCTGTTAGCTCAATATTCACCAGGCATACCTTACTCTTTCCTGTATTTTCATCTTTATTCATGCTTCTGCCCTATAAATTTATTTTCATCTAATCCACTGAAGCTGTCAAACTTTACTAGTGGCCTCCTACTAGTCCTCATGTTTTTAATCTTTTCTGTGATAATTTATTTGTTGACTCTCCCTCTTAACTCTCTATTCTCTGGGTTTCTTGGTCACATTCCTTTATTTTTCTTCTAAATATCTGATTAATTATGTTTGGGCTTTTCCTGGGTTCCTATCACCCCACCTCCACCCTGACTCTTAAATATTATTATTGCTCATGTTTTTAAAGAAACAATCCTGACATCTTTCTTGAGCCCTAGACCTATGTCTCCAACCACCTCCTTAGATGTCTCTTCTCAATAAGCCTGCCTAAAACAATATGTCTAAAATAGTATCCACCCTCAGACCATCTTATTGCTCTGTATTCCCAATCTCCAGTCCTAGGAGCACGATATACCAGTTTTCCAAATTATTAATTGTCAGGTTATCCTGTCCCTCCTTTCCACTTGGGACAGTCAACCAATCATCAAAACAATTCTATTTTTGAATGTTTCTCATAACTCTTTCTTTTATCCAACTGATATTGCCTTAGTTCCCAATTCATCCTTTGGCTACACTATTGCAAAACATTCCTGCCTATGGTACATTTCTTGTGCTTCTTGATATTTCAATCCATTCTCCACATTTCTGACCCAGTTACTTTTCTACAACATTAATTTGCCATATCATCCCACCCCCCCATCCCATCATCCCACCCCCTAGCATCTAATCAAGAAAACAAAATCTTGTTAGTTGAATGCCCACTCTCCTAAGTGCTAGACAATTCTCATATATCTGTTTTCTCATATAAAGTGCACAGTAATCCAGATGTGAAGATAATCTTGTGTTATAGGTCAAGAAAATCAATCCTCTGAAGGGATAAATAATTTTCTCACATAGCAGTGTCAAAGCAATATTTCAAAAACAGGTTCTTCTGATTACAAAGCACTCTCTCCTTCTAAATCTTACTGCCCCTTCAGAGATTTGAACATAATCCTAATATTTCATGTTCTCAATGGCCTTGTCAAATCACCTAGGTTAGGTATAATAATAATGACAATATAAAATTCAGAGAGTTTTTTTTTCCCTTAAGGAAACATGAAATACATATTAAAGTACTTACAAATTAGTGCTATACAGATGTAAATTATTATTACAGATTCTTCAAGGCCCTGATGATATCTATTTTTCTAATGTCTTCTTGATTCACCAAATAGAATTGATTCTTACTTTCTCTGTGCATTTATTGTACTTGGTGCCTATCTCAGAGTTCATTGTATTTACTTTTTTTTTTATTTATTTTTTTAAAGATTTTATTTATTTGACAGAGATCACAAATAGGCAGAGAGGCAGGTAGAGAGAGATGGGTGGGGAGGGAAGCAGGCTCCCTGCTGAGCAGAAAGCCCGATGTGGGTCTCGATCCCTGGACCCTGGGATCATGACCTGAACTGAAGGCAGAGGCTTAACCCACTGAGCCACTCAGGCACCCCATTGTATTTACTTCTAAATATTTTCTCCACATACTGTGAGTTTTGGGGGGACCAAGTTTATGTCTCAGTTGTTGCTATATATCCAGCACTTAGAAAAATGTCCAGGAGAGTAAATTGAACATTATCTGCCCCCGAAAAAGAAAAATAAAAAGCTTGAGTTAAAACTAACAGATTAGCATGAAAGGTATTTAAAGCTAAAAATTCAAATCTAGATATCTAGGTATTTAAATCTAGGTATTTAAATCTAGAATGAAACCCTTTACTTTCAAAGCTAGTAAAGATAGCAGAGAGTAACCGTGAAAGAGAAGACTTTGAGAAAAGAAGTCAAAAGGAAGGTCAGATTCTCAATTCAAATATAAAACATATAAATGTTACTGTTGCACATCTCTAAGTAGCCCTTTCAAGTCATTTGACAAACAACAAATCATTTATTGAGGATGATTAGGGAACAGACTCTTCCCTTCTTAATATAAGCCTACGATAGAAACAATATGCTAATTGTTTCCAGATCTCTAATGGTCCGAGACTATGGATATGGAAATCTAGGGTGTTTTCAATATTTCAGTGATCTTTTGGCAATTGTTCAACTCCTGGAATTAAACTGTAGGCCAAAGTTGAAGACGCACATTTTGAAGTTCAGAAGTAAAGATTGGCTCTGGTGACAGCATGAAGATTATCGGCCCAAGTTAGTGGATCAGACACTGTGACTAGAATTACCAGTCAAATGGTCAGTCTAATGAAATGAATGTGTCCTGTGGGTGATCAGCCTGGGATACAAGTGCCAAGGGACAGGTGAAATGAGTGACCGGTAGCACTGAAAAGTGCTAAGTGTCTGTGGACTTCATTTTATTACTTAAGAGTATCATAACTGCTGTCCCGACTTGTGTAATATTGTAAATAATACTGTGAACTCAGAAGTATAGATCACTAGCTAACATTTGAAAGAATGTAAGAAAAGTAGTGCCAAAAATTAATATGTAGTTTGGTTAGTAGACTAATCCTTTCAGATTATCATGTCCATAGCTGAAAACAAATAATAAAAGGAATGTAGTGATGCAGATATTAAAAGTGCATAAATCTTAAGGGCATAGCAAGCTTACAGTTATTGAGTGAACACACCAATAACTTACAGTTATTGAGTGTAAGTACCCAAATGAATATATTGAACATTACCAGCATCTCAGAAACCTCTCTCGTGCTTCTCCTGTTACCTACTGCATACCCCCACCCTAGGCCAAAGCTAACTGTTATACTGACTTTAATACTGAAGATTAGATTTACCTCTTTGTGAACTTTCTGAAATCAAATAGTACTTCATGTATTTTTTTTTGTCTGGCTTTTTACACTCCATTTTATGCTTTGGCATTTATCCATTTGATGGCATCTAGTAGTAGCGTGTCTTTATTGTTTAATAGCCCGTCATTATTTGAAAATACACAAATATACTTGAAAAATGTGTTCTCTTGTTGATGGACATGTGGGCTGATTCTGAGTTTTGACTATTACTGATAACACTGCCATTAGCATTCTTATATGCATCTGTTGCATATCTGTCCACATTTTGCTGGAGTATGTATTTAGGAGTGGTCTCGTTAAGCAAGAGGAAGGCATGTGGTCAGATTCGTAGATTCTGCCAAACAATTTTCACTCAACTAATAGTACAAAAATTACAGATGTTCCACATCCTAATAGTTGGTATTGCCAGGTTGATTGATGGATAGATTGATAAAATTTCAGCCATTCTGGTGGGCACGTGGTAGTATTTCATTGCTACCTCATCTACCGTTCTCTCATGTACTTCCTCCTTAATACTTTATGGTTTAGTATTAATGGTATCTCGTGATTTTAAAAAATTTTTTCCTGTTTTTTCCTCTTCTATTTTTTTAAGCTAATTTCAGTAACCAGTTACCACCTGTTATTGTTATTCCTTAATTGAGTGTTTATTATAATACAGATATCAACTTTGAATTACTATGCAAACAATTGGTCCTGTTTTATGTGGTGTGATTTTGATCTGAAAATTTTCACAGTAATGTTTTGGGGGTACTGGAATATATGCTAATTGAGAATGAATGTTCTGTGCGTATTTTCTCAGGCTTATTCAGGAATTGAAATTTCCTTGCCTCTAGAACTTCCTACTGATGAAAGAGGCAGAGAAGGTTAAACAAACCCTTTTTGCAAAAAGATATGTCCACTTCCATACTGCCCATTAAATGTGAGTAGAGGGGATATCAGTTTTTAAGATATGGTTTATCCACTGGGTCTTCCTCTTCTATTAACATTGCAGATCACTATGGTGACTTTGGAAGATGGTGATGCCATAGGTGGAAGCAGCCTTGTTCTCTAAATTATCATCGAACGGAGAGTCTTCCACAGATTCAGAAATATTTACTTTGGACTTTATAGGAATGCATAATAAACTTCTAATGTGTTTGGGCCATTTAAAATTTATAGTTTATTTGTTATATCAACTGGCTTGTTTTTAATTAATATGAAAATTGGAACCTTGAAAAAGGGCACTTCTTTAACAATAATTAAAATATGTGGCATTGGCTTAGTTGTCATGAGATAGCAAGAAAATGCACATTGAAGGCTGGAAAGATGGAGATTATATGTAAGGGATAAACATTTGGCAAAACTGTATTTACTTGGAAGTGGATCAACTACTTACAAAATCTATAGCTCTAAGGGTACAGACACCCGATTGTGTGTTGATTGCTTCTTACTGCATTTGGCAAGGTATTATAAAACAAAACAAGTACAGGAAGACTTGACACTTCGAGAGCAGAAATAAAAGGGGATAGAAATTTTGGGTCTAGCAAAGTTGGAAAAGATGTCTGTTCCTACACTGTTGTTTTGTTTTTTTTTTAAGATTTTATTTATTTGTTTGACAGAAAGCACAGGTTAGGCAGAGGGAGAGGGAGAAGCAGACACCCCACTGAGCAGGGAGCACAACGTTGGGCTTGATCCCAAGATCCTGAGCCAAAGACAGATGCTTTAATAACTGAGCCACCCTAGTACCCTTATTTCTCATTCTTTTTTTTCTTTTTTTCTATTTCTACATTCTTAAACAGTAAGAAGTAAAACTGGAAAGAAATTTAAGTAACAGTTATTAAGATTTTTCCAGGTAAACAATAGTGGGACAAAGATCAGACTATGGGTGTTTTCTTCTCAATGAAGCATAAAGTATCATATGGCTTCATGGTAGACAACATTGAGTTGAAGAGAATAATATGAGAGTGAATAACTAAAGAAATAAGGTAGCCTTGAAAATTATACTTAGGGAAGAAAGTTGGCCATGTTTTATATCACATGGAACTGATGGAAATAGATAATTCAGAATCTACAAAGATATTGAGGGATTTTTTATTTTTTATTTTTTAAGTAGACTCCATGCCTAATGCAGGCCCAGTGCTTGGCCCAACACAAGGCTTGAACTCATGACCCTGAGTTCAAGACCTGAGATGAGATCAAGAGTTGGATGCCTAACCAGTTGAGCCACCCAGGTGTCCCAGATGTTGAGGAACTTTTATTGCCAACCCCTCCATGAACCTGGCCTAGAAAAGGCCTGTAATTGTAAAATAATTTTTGGACCCCCAAACTTGTGTCAGCAGAGAGTAGGCTCTGTAAGTTGTACAGAACCCAAAGAAAGCTTACACCTCAGTATTCAGAGAAGATAAGGGACAAGGACAAACCTTCTAAGGCTGCAGCCAGTGTCAATAGACAGCAGTGGGCAAAGAGTTCCGACCAGAGAGCAGGATTATAGTCTAATGTAGGGACATCTTCTACCATCAGGTAAGAGGTAGGCGTTAATAATGTCTATCCCTTAGGAGTTAATTATTGCTGTGACTTTTTTCCCATTGGGAGTTTTTATTATAGTTTTCCTGTCCCTGCACCTCTATTTTCTGGGTGAGAGAGAGAAAAAATATTTATGTGTGGTAAGTAGAAGCTAATTAGTTAATTTATAGGACCATGAGGAGCCACATTTGGATGTGGCAAAGAAGTTGCATTTCATTAGGATGTTCTAAACATTAATGTGGGTGGCTTCTAAATGGGCTTTGGATGGTCTCCCTTGGGGATAGCTTGATTTGAAGAAAAAGATGGCCACAGGGATGGACTGTTTTATAAGTAATAATGTAGCCTCCCTCAAAATTGTGTCCCTTCTTCCATAATGTGGAGTTGTCACTGGAATGTGGTTTCTAGTTAACAATTATTTTTACCAATTTTATGGTTCACTTTTTAGGTCAGGATTTTTTAACAATCTAGTATGACTTCTTCACTTGATTTTTTATATTTTCTCAACTTGATACAGAGGAGCATGATAACCTTTAAAGTCACATATTGAAGACAGTGGAGCCCTAAGACAGGAGTCTGTGTTCCTGTATTACTGCTTGAGGGGCCGTTTTTAGTAAATCAGAAATACCTTTTAGTCTTTATAGGAGGAAGAAATAAGATTTTAATGTTTTTGAACTGTTTTTAGGTTGATTTGTTATAGTAAGATAGCATTACTTAACTAATAAACTCAGTGTGACTTTGTATGACTTTGTTTTTAATTATAACACAATAAAGAAAAATAAGGAGAAAGGTTACAGATAAATACTTTGGTGATATTTAGGTGGTTAGATGCCAAGTTGTGGAGAAGTTCTTAGTTGTGTGCCATGTGATACTGTCCTATCTGGTATGACATGCTTTGCAATTAGCACTTTAATTACTTGACTGAAGAACTATAGAAAGGTCATGTTCAGAAGGTTATCAACAATTAAAACTAACTGAGTACAAAACAGGGATAAAATTTTTATTTTCAGGTGAGAAGTAAATATAATTAAATATGGCAGAAAAAAAGGATATCACTGTCTTTATATTTAATGAGTTTTTCTTTGTAAGATTTTATTTATTTATTTGAGAGAGAGAGAGAGTGAAAACATGATGGGGTAGGGGAAAGGAGGAGGGCGAGGGAGAGAATCTCAAGCAGACTCCATGCTGTGTGTGGAGCCCAACTTGGGGCTCAATCTCAAGACCCTGAGATCATGACCTCAGCCAAAACCAAGAGTCAGATCCTTAACTAAGCCACCCAGGATCAGTCTAATAAATTGCCTACTAAAGTGAGTTTTTTTTTTTTCAAAGATTTTATTTATTTATTTGACACAGAGAGAGAGAGATCACAAGTAGGCGGAGAGGCAGGCAGAGAGAGAGGGGGAAGCAGGCTCCCTGCGGAGCAGAGAGCCTGACACAAAGCTCAATCCCAGGACCCTGAGACCATGACCTGAGCTGAAGGCAGAGGCTTTAACCCACTGAGCCACCCAGGCGCCCCAGTAAAATGAGTTTTGAAAGAAGTCAGACTCTAGAAATGAGGAGCAGAATGGTGGTTGCCAGGGCCTGGGAGCAGGGAAATGGGAAGATATTGGTCAAAGGGTATATAAACTTCTAGTTATAAGGTGAGTAAGTTCTGAAGATCTAATATGTACATGGTGACTATAGTTAGTAGCAGTGTATTGTATACTTGAAATTTGTTAAGAGACTTAGATCTTAAGTGTTCTTTCCCCACCCCACAGCAACATACACACAAATGTAACTGTGAGGGGATGAAAATACTATTAACTTCATTGTGTTAATCATTTCACAAGGTATACACATGTCAATATCAAATTATTAGGTTGTACTCCTTAAATATATACACTTTTATTTGTTGACATACTTAAGTAAAACCGGTGGAAGAAATTCAGTTGGGTAATTTTCATGGTTAGAAGCTCCAATACGATGCAAAAAGGATGTTCTTGTCTTCTACCAGGCTCAGGGCAAAGAGGTCAGTCTTTTACTATGAAGTATATTAGCTTCAGGTTTTTTTGCACATGTTCTTTATCATGTTGAGGAAGATCCCCTCTATTCCAATTTTTCTTGGAGTTTTAATCATAAATGAGTATTGCATTTTGTTAAGTGCTTTTTATGTACTGATCACTATGATCATGTGAATTTTATTTTTTAGCTTGTTAATATTGTAGATTACATTGATTTTTCAAATATTGGATCAGTCTTATATCCCTGAAATCAACCTACTTGGTCATGAGAAAAGAAAAAGACATGGAGGAAACTTAAATGTAGATTACTAAGTGAAAGGAGCCAATCTGCAGAGGCTATACATACTGTATGATTCCAACTACATGACATTCTGGAAAACTTAAAACTGTGAAGACAGTAAGAAGATTAGTAGTTGCCAGAGATGGGGGATGTCAGAGGGTTCAATAGCACAGAGGATTTTTAGGTCAGTGAAATTTCATACAACACTGTAATAGTGAATACACATCATTATACATCTGTCAAAACTTATGGGCTGTACAACCTCAAGAGTGAACCCTAATGAAAACTATGGACTTTGGGTGATTATGATGTTAATGTCATTTCATCATTGTAACAAATTCCACTCCAGTGTGGAATGTCTTATGTGAGAAGCTATTGATGTGTTTAGAGAGAAGGAATGTGGGAACACGGTACATTCTGCTCAATTTTTCTGTGAACCTAAAATTTCTAGAAAACTAAAGCTCATTAATTAAAAAATGAGTCAGTACACAGTGAAGAATATATGATTTGATTCAACAGTGCTTTGCATAAAATATGCTGAGGTTTTTCATTGACCATAAATTCAGTGCAAACAAAAATTATGACGAAATTTCTAAGAAGAAAAGAAAGGAAATATCCCTTTCTCTTTTTGGCTAAAATGACGAACTAATAGGCACATCTTAATAGCTTTGATCTAATTACATCTGGTATTCATATATCAGACTCTGCATCTTAAAAAACATTTTCATGTAAATGAGATTATTGTTAAATTGTGAAAGGTTTTTGAGCCTTGTCATTTTAGAAATGTTTGAGGGAATTAAAAATATATATCCTGAAGAAGCAATAACTAACAAAAGACTTAATATCTGCATCCTAAGATTCAAAACTATCGCGTGGAGTTGTATCCACTATGGGTCCAAATGTCAAGATTTGCATCAATTGACAGAAGAAAGATGGAGATTTTTTTAACTCCTTTCTCTGGAAGATCATTCAAAAAGAATTGTTTCATGAAGAGAAACATGCCATGGACAACATACAAACGGACCTCAAATAATCTTGTGTCAGAATTGTAGGAAGCAGTTCTTTCTGAGTAAGTTAGATTATGTGATGTCCAAGGTGGCAGATTTCAACATTTTCTACAACATGGCACAAAAGACAATTATATTTGTGTCACACAACATGAAGGCTAGAGGCCACTGGCTGGAGCTCAGTCCACCATATTCCCTGGTGGTGGGGGAAAGACTGTCTCCACCTTCCTCTAACCTCTTCAGTGTGGACCATGGTGCGGTGGCATGAATTGGAAGAACCTCACTCAAAAGTCACATCCAACTGTAAGATTGCATGAGGCTCCACTGAGGATGGGAAGATTTGAGATAGATTTTTTTGTTTCCCCAGCAAGAAATGGCTTCCACATTAGAAACTTCCATAAATGATAGAGAAGAGGACAACTACAGAATAACATTTCTTTATGCTTCCTGTTCTTATATCACTGCTACTCTACTCTGGTCCTCAATTTTGGCATTGAGGAAAGTATTTTGTGTTCTGGCCATTCTGAGAACTTGTCTCCAAAATTAGGCTCCTGCTTCATGATAAGTCAATTGGCTTTTTAAATCTGTGTAAGGAAGCAAGGGGAATCAAAACCGAATATTTGGTCTGTAGCAAAGAATCTGAATTCTTCGCTTCTGTTTTTGCAGATGAAAGCATGTTGAACACAATGCCAGAATAACAAATGATAATGCTTTTTCTAGAGGGAGTAGGCCAAGCTGCAAGCTCTTGGACTTTGTCCATATTTACTCCTCAATTTCAGTTCTGAATTTTTAGCTGTTCAGATCTAAGTTTTATTTCAGCTGGAAGGATTATGACTATGTCACATTCAAGATATCGAGTGTGGTAACCAACTTGTGGCTACACATCAAGGGGAATTATATTACACATTCAACCATGCACTTGATATTAGTGGTCTAAGGAAGTCTTCCCTACTAAAAGAACTCTCATCTTTTTCAAAACCATGGCTTCTCAGATTTCAGTTCTTTTGGTGAATCTAATAAAGTGAGGGAAGGAGATGTAGGGCCTTTCCAGAAAGAGAAACATCTCCTATCCAATGCATTTTTCTTCTGGATTCTCAATATTTAAAACTTTTTATTATTTTGTAAAAAATGCAAATTAACAAGGCTTTCTTAACCATGTTATGTTTATTGGAGCACCTGTATGGCTCGGTTGGTTAAGCAGCTGCCTTTGGCTCAGGTCATAATCTCAGGGTTCTGGGATTGAGCCCTGCATTGAGCCCCACATGGAACCCCACATCAGTTTCCCTGCTTACCAGGGAGTCCGCTTCTCCCTCTGCCCCTCCCCCCAACTCATGCTTTTGTGTGTGTGTGTGTGTGCGTGCATGTGCTTGCATGTACACTCTCTTTAATAATTAATTAAAATCTTTTTAAAAAATAGTGTTGTGGTTGTTTCTTACTTTCTCTTTTTTTTTGGTAATAGCTGCTATGATTTTGGTGTCTTTTGAATTATTGTTCATTCTTCAAACATTAATTTAGAACTTATTCTGTGCTCAGCACTGCAGAGGATATTGGAAAGGAGAGATGAAAAGGGAATAATTTTTGCCCTAGGAAAATTTAGGCAAGGACATATACATACATACCAATGTTTCCCATAGTATAGCAAATACTGTGTCTTTGGGATTGTGTACAGGGTGATCAAGATAAATTAGGTGGGAGGATGATTTTGAGGAATAATGTCACAATTCTGTTAAGCCCTGAGCTGAGTCTTAAACTTACAGTGTGCTAAATTTTATTTAATTTAACTTATTGGGTTATTCTTATACATCATACTCTGGTTATTCCACAGGATCAGGGCAAGTCTGATCCTCACCCTTCTAAACAGTAGTTATCAATTAATTCCTGTATTCTGGCTGAACCCTGTTGTTCACACTCAAGTCCTTGACAAAAACACTTTATTTTTAAGGTAACCTATCTTGTCTGTTTTGATTTTTTTTTTTTTTTTTAGATTTTATTTATTTCTTCGACAGAGAGAGAGCATAAGCAGGGAGAGCAGCAGGCAGAGGGAAAGGGAGAAGCAGGCTCCCTGCTGAGCAGAGAGCCTATCGTGGGGCTCCCTAACATGGGTCTCAGTTCCAGGACGCTGGGATCATGACCTAGCCAAAGGCAAATGCTTAACCAACAAGGCGCCCCTTGTGCCTTGATTTTTTTAACTAGGCTTCCATTTGGGTCCTTGGCTCCAAGCCCTATATTTGATAACTACTTGTAGTTCTTTCAGTTTTTGCCTTATGTACAGTCACTTCTCATCAGTCTTGATAATTGTGTTCTATAAAAGTACCATGAATACTGAAATAGTGAATATTGACCCATTCTTCCTAATGATGCTCTGCAAATGAGGACCTGCAAATGGGGCTCTGCCTTCTGCCTTGCTCTTACTGGTCGGCCTTGCAGGGATTGGAAAACTGCTCATCTGATGTCAGGGTAGTCTCCTAAGTGTGTGTGTGATTTTTAGTATCTGAAGTTCCTGACCACAGTACCTGATGAATGTGGGTGCTCAATTAATTTCTTCGAATGAATATATATATATATATATATATATATATATATATATATATATATTTTTTTTACCAAAGCCTGATGGCTACTTTTCAGATATCATACTTTCCCAGTTATTCTAACCTCATTTCTGTACCTGAATTTTGTGTTATTGTAATGTTTAAATTTTGGTATAATTTTAACCTTAGGAAAGTTTCAAGAGTAACACAAAGGATTCCTGTATGCCCCTTACTCAGATCCACCATTTATTCTTCTCTCATTTACTTCAGGATAACGTCTCTCTCTCTCTTTCTCTCTCTCCCCCATCCCCACCCTTTCCTATTATATTTCATTTTAAACCATTTGGGTATAACTTGTGAGCATAATACTCCATGATCTCTAAGTACCCAGGGTAGATTTCTTAAAAATCAATAATAATTTCTTATATAACCATAGTGTAATTACTGACATCAGGAAATTTAACACTGATGCTACACTATTGTGTAATCTACAGCACATAATCAAATATCATCAATTTCCCCAATATTATCTATATTCTAATAATATCTACATTCAGATTTCATCAATTCTCTTAATAATGTCTGTTATAGCTTTATTTTATATGATTTTATAGATTCTAATTCAGGATCATGCCTTGACTTTAGTTGCATATTTCTTAGTCTTCTTTAATCTAGAATAGTTCCTCAGTCTTTTTCTTTCATGACCTTGACAGTTTTGTGAAGTATGCAGGCTCATTATTTTGGAGAATATATCTGTTTGGTCCTGTCAGATGTTTCCTCATGATTAAAACCAGATTACACGTCTTTTATAAGAATAACACAAAAATGACACTGCATTCTTGTCATTATATACCATCACAATAACTCGATGTTACTTTGTAGACAAAATATGTTAATTGTGTTGTTAAAATTTCCTATATTCCTACTGAGTTATTTTTTTCTGTTTGATCTTCCAGATACTGGAAGAAGTGTATTAAACCTTTCATTTTGATAGTGGATTTATCAGTTTCTACTTGTAATTCTGTCAGTTTTTGGTTTATATGTAGTCAGTTCTCACTGGTCTTGATAATTACATTCTATAAATTTACCATGAATACTGAAATAGTGAATATTGAACCATTATGCCTAGGGGAAATACAAGGTTAGGTTTCTGTGAGCCTCTGATAACACTGTTTTTGTGAAGTGACCAATACATAACCTTGTTCTATGTATGTTTCTGTTTAAAGACACTTTATTTAGTGTATACTGTTGATTCATTAGTATTGAGTTCATACCAGTAATACTAGAACTCATGCCTGAACAAAGCTCATTTAACACATGTGTTTTCTCTGTGAGGCAAATTGCAGTCTTCTAATGCTTATAGGAACTACAAAACTGCAGGCGTACACTTGGGGACCATATTAAGCAGTAAAATCACCAAAAAAAAGCACAAAAATAAAAACATGGCATTAAATAAATGAAAAAGACTCCTGGTTACAATATGAAAACTGAAACAAATAGTAAGAGCGTCACCTTCTTTAACCTTAGCTGGAAATGTGCATTTTGGGCTACTCCAATTTTTTTCTTCTCTCTGCATGTCAGTGGTCATCCACCACAAAAGTGCTGTTTTGCTTTTGGGGTTACAAATTGGGTATTCCCTGTAGGGAAATTTGCAAATATAGAATCCACAAATAATGAAGACTGGCTCTGTTTGAAACTATTATTATGTTTATATAATTTCCAAATTATGATGTCTTCCTAGTGAATTTAACCTCTTAAAAATAAGAGGTGGTCCTTTTTATTTGTAGTGATGTTATTTGCCTTAAACTTTATTGTGTTTGATATCAATTATGCTATTTCAGCTTTCTTTTGATTCACATATGCCAAGTTTTCTTATATTCTACTTTCCTATATCCTTATATTTAAGTGTGTCTTTTATAAACAGTTTTTGGCTGAACTGTCAAAAATAATCTGAAAAAAAAACAATTAAGACCTTTAATTAGAAATTTTAGTTCCTTATAGTTGCTGTAATTACTAAATATTTGGATTCATTCTACCCTATTATTTTGTGCTTTCTATTTTTCCACTTTTTAATTTATATTTTCCCAGTATATATTTTTATTTTATTTATTTATATCAATGAAACTTTTTATTCGCTTTATTTTTTTTTCTTCTCTAATAGTAGAGAAGATTTTGGCTATTTAGTTAGATTATTTAATGTTTATAGGGCCAATCATATTTTCTATTTCATTTTGGATCACTTTAGAGACTATGCACATTTCTTTTCTTGAAGCGGTTACCCTAGATATTTTAGCATGTTTATTCTATTTAGAAGGTATCGTGGTAGAACCAGACACCCACATGTGAACACTATCCATATTAGAATTCTTAGCACCAAAGAAATTTACCTCATTATTTTTGAAATAGAGTCTAAAAATTACTTTTCTCTTTGGGGTAAATCCTAGGCTGTTCTCTGTACTCCATAATTGGGCAAGTGGGTTGACTAATGCAGTTATTCTATGTGCAGATGTTGAAGGAATTCCCCTTGTTTTCAACTGTTCTTTCTTTTTTCCTAGAGTCTCAGAGCTCAGACATTTTCCGGGACTCTAATGGGCACAATGGCTCTCCCTTCCATTGTAGTTGCTTCCATACCATCTTCTGGATTACAATTTCCTCCAACCTGTTTCATCTGTAAGTATATTTCTATTTCCCGATTTCTCCCAATTTTCTTTTCTTTAATAGGTTGATTCCTTTTTTTGAAACTTGGTGTTTTAACAAGCTAAACATATTTCCTTTGTGTGCAATCTTGAATTGGAGTCTATTGAAAATAAAAATTTTACTGTTTTTATCCATTTACAAAAGTAATAATGTACATTTAAGTAAATTTGGAATATAGAGAAAATTTAAAAATCTGTCTACAATATTGTAACCTAGAGATATGATTAACATTTGTGTATTTCTCTGATTTCCCTACAATATTCACTTCAAGATATCTGAGGTAAGCCACAGCTTAGATTCTGAGAACATGTTGACATGTAGATTGACTGGTTTAAAATCTTGGCTACATCAGTACAGAGGTGTGTGTCCTTGGGCGAATTTTTTAATTATTCTCGTGTTTCTTTTTTCTACAATGGAAATAATCATATCTCATTGGATTATTGTGAGCAATAAATGAATTATATGTAAAATGCTTAGAAGAGTGGCAGACATAAAGTAAACACTGGATGAATTAAAGTTAATCATTTTTATCCATGTGGTTTCAAATGGGAGCTACCTGTCTTTACATGGATCATAGTTACTGGTCCAGGTCTGGGCATTTGTAAGTAGTTGCTGACCTGGAAGGATAAACTAAGTAGAGGTGAAGAGGGAGAGTTTTTGTGGTGTTTAAACCCTTGTTCCCATTGTTTCTTAGATTTATCCCATTGTTTGTTCTTCTGTGAGTTATGTTCCTGTGGCTCTCTTAGGTGGGCCAAACCCACTTTTTGCCTCTGCTACATTAACTTAGAGTTTTCTTCAGAGTCCAACCAAAGGGTCTTGAGGAATACATTTATTTCCTTCATATTAGCTTAATAGAGCCATGCATTTATTTGAAAAACAAACCGAATATTAAGCACTTTACATCCATGTAACCTTTTAGTCATTACCATAACCCTATATAACAGGTATTATTATTATTCTGTTTAATATATGAAGGGGACACAGAGAAATTAAACTTGATCCTAAACCAGGCATTCTGGCTCCAAGATCTATGTTCCTAAATGTTATGTGTCATGGTGGCACCTCCTAGTCACTTTGACTGTACTCTAGTTTACAGTGTTCAAAGAGACTGTAGATTCCTTTGATAGAATTTACATACTGAAGAATTTATCTGTGTCTCTTTCCGGTGCATATGCATATATGCATGTGCATGTGCATGCTAACACACACACACAGAGTACAGATAGATGATTCAACAGTCTAATCTGGTAAAATCATTCTTATATAATAATTTAATTAGCATTTTTAAGACTTCAGTGTCTTTTGGCTTAAAAGCTTAATGCTTTAGATTTTCTCCCTTTGCCCAACTCCTCTTCAAGGTGGCACTGCATTGTGAAAGGAACTCTCGCCATTTGAGATTTTGTCTTCCAAGTCAGTCCAGAAAGAGAGAAGCTCTGTGTGGGAGTTTCTTTTCTGCCTGTGTAAGTGATAGTAGGGGCAGAAATAGCAGCAACTCTCCTCTCAGACCAGTTTCGTGATGTGGCTTCGACCCTGATCGGTGGCTTCTCTAACCTGGGTTTTACCTTTCTCTACTTCTGTGAAGAATTACACTTTATATGGTATGGGACATGGTTTATGAAAGATAAGATAATATTTTGTGAAACATTATCATCCTTACTTTAATATGATCATTCCAGTTTCTTTGGGTATGCTTTTGTCTAAAGTGTTTTTGTTCATTTTTTTGAATTTTCCCATTTTCTCTGTCAGTTTATTTGAGTATTCTTTTTTTTTCCTTAGGCTTTTATTTATTCATTTATTTGAGAAAGAGCCAGAGAGAGCTGGGGGAGGGGCAGAGGGAGAGAGACAAGCAGACTCCATGCTGAGTGCAGAGCCTGACATGGGGCTTGATCCCATGACCTTGAGATCATGACCTGAGTGGAAATGGAGTCAGACACTTTACCGACTGAGCCACGCAGGTGCCCCTTATTTTAGTGTTCTTGTAAAAAACATAGCTAGCTTTATTTTATTTAAAACCCAAAGTCAAGGTTTTGCTTTTTAATTTTTTTTTGAAGATTTTATTTATTTGAGAGAGAAAGCACACTTGAGAGATAGCTCATGAAGTGGGAGGGATTGAGGGAGAGGGAGAAGCAGGCTCCCCACTGAGCAGGGAACCCAATGACACAGTAGGGAGTGGTTCCCAGGACATGGGATCATGACTGAGCCCAAGGCAGACATAACCAACTGAACCACCAAGTCACCCCTAATTGGTGTGTTTAATTACCGAGGAGTGTATGTCTCTGTGTGCTCTCCATTATTTTTGCCTACAATTTGGTGAGATATTTTGATTAGGTACTTTTTTTTTAAGCCAAAAAAGTTATTTTTGTTTTGTATTTGATTCTTCATTCTGTTTCTATTTTTCTTGCTTTTTCTTTGAGATCCTCTATATTTGTTAGATTAACTGAGTTCCTATATGTATCCTGTTCTTATTTATTTTATTATCTTTGTTCTTTGTCTTTACTTTCTCAGAGAGTTTCCCTAAATTTTGGGGATAATTTTGTATTTCTGCTGTTGTGGCAGGCCATCCATTTTGTTACATACAGACCCACGTACTCTTGAGTGTCTTCCAAACTTTTTTTTCTATCTTTTGGAGAAAACCTTTTTCAGGGATGTTTTTCTTCTACGCCTTCAAAGCAATGGCTCCTTTTCCTTGATTGTAGACATCTTTTCAGAAATCTCACGGCCTTTTTCCACTCCATCTACTCGCTGTTGAAGAGAAATCTTTCATTTTCCATTAGGTGGCTAGGTAAAGGATGCAGTGTCCTAACCTTTTTCAGTGTCCACTTATATGCTGGCATCTAGCTCTGAAAGGCACTTTTGTATTCTCAGCCATTAGGCTGTATTGTATAGACACTCATCCACTGAGGCTCTGTGGGTGGGCTCACTTCAGTTTCAGCTCTTGGTATCTTCCTGTTGGTAAGTGAATCACATTCTGTTCGCAGTATTTCATTATAAGCCAGGGGTGTGACACAGCTACCCCTGCTGCTCCAGGCATCCTACCCCATCATCTCCTTGACCTGCCACCTGGATCTGACATTACTGCCTGTCCTACCCCACAGCCACACACACCCCCATCAGACCCACTAAACATACTGTATGGTCCCCAGCTACACCCTGTTTGCCTTCCTGGGAAATGCCACACTCTGCCCACATGGATCAGGCCTTGGCTCTGGCTAGCAGGCATCCTTGTTGAGTGTTCGAAAGAGGAGAACGTTATTTGATGGAGGGGCTTGGGTGAAGAGGCCTGATCCCCCCTTTATGGACTTCTGGAAGTCAAGGGAGGTCAGAAAGAGAGACTAAGGCTCCGAGCTGATTCATAAAGGGAAGGCCTCCAGGATCAGGCAGCTGCGGTTTCCTGGGACAGTTCTAGAACACCTCACTGCTGCTAGGAGGAACACCAGACCCAAGGAGGATAACAGAACTGCGTGTTCTGGTTGCTGTGGCTCTGGAACTTGGCAGATACAGGATGGCCCCATGGCCTGCATGAGAATGTGGTGTCACTGACATGGACAGGATGTTTCCTTGAAGTCTGATAGACTCGAGACTTGTGCATGCACAGTTTACTCCCCTGTTCTGGTCTAGAACGTTCCTGCCCCTACATAGAATTTTGCTCAGAGCCAAGGTCCCCCACACCCGGCTGGACCCAGGGGCAAAGCAGCACTGGGACTCTGGGTTGTTGTAAGAGACCTCAGCAAGGCCTGGGATTTGCTTGCTAGATGGCCTGAGCCAGACTCCTTTCAGATGAGTCTGGGACAAGGAGTCTCCAAGCACCTGGGGCACCCAGATGTTTCTCATCCCAGGACTCCGCTGCCAGCACCTGCAGAATTTCTGAGATCTCGCCAGATCAGCCTTTCTCTGAAAAGAGTACTCAGAGAGGTCAGGGCAGCCCCACCTCTCCTCTGATTTTAGTCGTTCCCTGAGCTATCCCAAAGCTCAGAGTTTCCCAGCCCACCCTGTCCCTACACCTCCATCTGGACCTGGGCTTATCCCCCTGTATCCCCCGCAACCCACACACCCCAAACCACAAAGCTCACTCTTTGAGCTCCCAGCTGTGCAGTTTGCCTTCCTGGGAAACACCACACTCCCCACCCGGGCCAGGCCCTGACCCACAGGCATTCTCTCCTAAGAAAAGGTAAGTTACCAGTCCTGCTATTTTTGCTTCTAGGACCTTTCCCTACGCTGTTTGGCAGTTTTGTTAACTTCAAACAGAGCAAAGAACAATTTCATTTAAGTAAAGAAAATGAGTTTATTTGGGAATAGAGGAACTGTGGTTCGGGACTAGCCAGCTCTGCGTAACCATGGGCAAGTTCAAAGAGATAAAGGAAGAGAAGGTCAACTTTTATTAGGCTGTAGGAGGAAATTGGGAGAGGGTTGTTCTGAGTAGAAGCTTGTTGGAGAAGAACATGAGTCAAGGTTGTGGCGGGTTCTCATTGGCTGTAGGTGGTGGGTAGTGTGTTGTTGCTGGGCAGGGAGGGTCCTGCCTTGTCTTGAATGAAGGAGATCAATTCTTATGGGAAAAGTGCATTTCCTGGTGGAAATAATTATCTTCCTTTTTCCTGCCGGTTATGTGGCTGCAATGAATGGCGCTTACAAGAGATTCTTGCTTTGGGGCTTCCTGACTCCCATTTTAAATGAGGTTTCTTTATTTATTTTCACAGTTCTTTCTGCAGCACATAGAAATGTATAGTTCTGCTTACCCTAGCGCATTATACACTGGAGAGCTTTAGTTCTGTGTGGCTTTGAAAAGAAAGGATCTGATGGGGAAGTAGCTGAGAGGAGGACCAGGTCGGGGTGAATGAGTCATACTTCTAATGGGACTTGTGCCAGGTCCTCATTCAAAGTAAATATATCCCCTACATCCCCGAATTAGTGGCATATATGGCTGGAGTCAGACATAATTTTTTCTAACAGTTTTTAGGCCTTCTATATTCTGGTGGGGTTTATGGAATATATTCGAAGGCCTTTGGTTTCTAGTCAATATCTGTTGAATGTTACCATTAGTAAAAATGTGGTTTGGGAAAAATGACTTTTCAAAAGCTTTGATGTATATTGTCATTACAAGGCTTTGCCTTTTCATGTATCTTTGTGGACTGTTAGTGCGGGGCCTTACTTCTAGGCTGATACCCTACCCATCTGGGTGATTTTAGTCCCACTCCGAGCCTGTATATGTATCTAGACTACCTCCTTCCCAAAGGATGTGAGGTCTGAAGTGTAAGAGACTGTGTCTGGAGAACAACTGGATGTATGAAGTTCATCAGTTTATCAGTTTATCTAACAGTCTGTCATCTAGTATCAGAAATGTCAGTAGCCTTTTGAGTTGAGAAGAAGAGCATGTGCAAAGGACAAGGAAACCCACCAGTACATCATGCCGGGAAAATGACAGAAGCTGAATGTTGCTCTGAGCGTGGACCATGGATTACTGGAAGCTGTGTTTGCTACTGTTTGAACCTCACCCTACTGCAGCGTGGGAGCCTCGAAGGTCATGAAGCATCGGAGGGACTTGGTTCTGATTTATATTTTAGGAGATCAGTAACTGAGGCAGCCACTAAGAGCTGGAAAGTAGAAGGAACACAGGCAGAAATACCAACTTGGGAACTCTCATAACTTCGCTGAAAGTTAGTGAGAGCCCCCGGGAAGAGGGTGAAGAGGACAGAGGAGGAGAAAGATTTGAGAAATACTTAGGTTGTAGAATAGATGAGAGATTTGATGTGATAGGAGCAAGAAAGAATAGTGGAGGCTTATAGACTGATGTTCCTAGGCTTGTGTTAATTTCTCACTGCACACGGAAGGAGCAGCAAGGATCTGGAGATTGGCCTTGTGACATTTTAAGTTGAGGTTTCTGAGGGAAAGGGATTAACATTTATTTATTTATTTATTTATTTTAAAAAAGATTTTATTTATTTATTTGACAGAGAGAGAGGGAAAGATCACAAGTAGGCAGAGAGGCAGGCAGAGAGAGAGGGGAGGAAGCAGGCTCCCCGCTGAGTGGAGAGCCTGATTGTGGGGCTCGATCCCAGGACCCTGAGATCATGACCTGAGCCGAAGGCAGAGGCTTAACCCACTGAGCCACTCAGGCTCCCGAGGGATTAACATTTATTAACCACTTCCTGTGCACTGTGCTGGAAATGTTACACCTATTTTTTCTTTTTATCCCCCCCAATATTATCAAATTTAATAATTTCGTTTTAGGGGTGCCTGGGCTTCCTGCTCAGTGGGGAGCCTGCTCCCCCCCCCCCCACCAGCCTACTTGTGATCTCTGTCAAATAAATAAATAAAAATCTTTAAAAATAATAATAATAATTTCATTTTACAGATAAAGAATCTACCTGTGGTCCAGTTTCATTAAATTGCCCGATTCCTGTGAATAACACATTTTCATGATTAAGGTAGTGGGTACAGATTAGATCACAGATCTGCCAGTGACTATAATTCACACACTTCCAGGAATGAGAGCTGAAGGCTCAGTAGATCCTGAAACCAGAGTGTCTGGGTTCATATCCCACATCTGCCAGTATTCAGCTGTGTGCTCAGAAACAAGATCCTTAAACATTATGTCTCCTTTTCTCTTTGATTTCAAGAAAAAAAAAGGGGGGAGAAAAGAATGGTACTTACCTCATATAGTTGATTTTTGAAGTTTAAATGAATATGTGTGTGTGTCATGTGTATATCATGCGTATATGAATAAGTACATGTATATATATCATATGCATAGTTTTGGGTATGTGCCAAGTTCTAGTAAGTGTCTGCTAATACTATTACTATTATTAGTGCTATGACTTGTGCATTTAAGGTGAAATTATTTCTTAGAGATTCGAGTTAAAGGTACTGAAACCGGGAAGAAAGGTTAGATTAAATACTATAATGTAGGTCATGATTAGAGTCACTGCTCTAGAAGACACTATGTTCTTTTTGTTTTTTTAAACATAATTTTGGATGTATAAAAATATGAATTTCTAGAAGAGCGCTTTCTTTTCTAACATGCCTTATATTTCTAATACAGTAATTCCTCCAAAAGTGTATACTTAAAAAATCTTCACTTGTGCTTTTAATATCTTAAAACTCCCTTTGGTGTCTTTGATAAATTGAGTTTATTGAGGCTTTTCTAGAAACGCTTTAGGGACTTTAGTGAGGAGGGGTGGGGGGAGCGGTTTTTGTATGTAAGCATAAAGCACAAAGCAATCTTTTTCAGAGTAATATAATAAGAGATCCACTGAAGCCCTGATGGATTCAAGCTCCAATTCCTGCACAGTATTTCAGAAGAAAATTATAATAAAGGGAAAACATGAGCACTATAGATATATGAAGCTTGGATTTGCTTTCAGAATCATCTTAAAGGGATAGGATCTGGTAACCTTAACTGCCCCAGAAATTCTACCTCTGTCCAAGCTGTTGTTATGGTAATCCTATAAACGCTTGATTTTGTTAATTTATTTGTTGATTTGCAAATATCTCTTAATATCCTTTTAGATTCCAGATATTGTGTAAAGGGCTCAGATACAAGATTGACCAAGGAACAGTTGCAATTGATAAGGGATTAATAGTCATGTGAGAGAGACAGCTATGACAGGGATTACTAAGCACTTGGTGTTACGTTGCACAAAATAAGGCCTAACACTGTTGATGGGTAAGAAAGTCTTCCTGGAGGAAATGACACTCAGTGGAGTCTTTAAGGATAGGCAGGGTTAACCAGATAGAATGGAGGAAAGGAGGGAATGATGTTTTAATTAAGGATTAAGAGTAAAGTTAGGGTAAGAGGAAAGTCATGCCAATTAGAGATGGCCCCACAAAGCCAGGAAATTCAGCCTTTCAGTGTGTTGGAACATAAAAGGCAAGGTTTAGTGAATTCCTGGTGAGAGGGGGAGAGTCTGTATTAGACCGGTAGTGGAGAAGATGGAGGCAACAAACATGGACATACGTTAGAATTATTTACTGCTTTAGCAAAGGAGACTTTCTCAGCTAGATACAAAATTCAGAAGATAAAATTGCAACACTTAACCACATATTTTTTGACAAAATTTTGTTTAGCAAAAAATCCATAAAGCCACATGCAAATATCAGACAAAGATGTAAATTTCTTGGTGTACAGAGTGCTGTTAAAAATCAATAAGGAAGAGGCCCCTGGGTGGCTTGGTTGTTAGGCCTCTGCCTTTGGCTCAGGTCCTGACCTTAGGTTCCTGGGATTGAGCCTGCATCAGCCTCCCTGCTCTTCGGGAAGCCTGCTTCTCCCTCACCCACTACCCCTGCTTGTGTTCCCTCTCTCGCTGTCTCTTTCTTTGTCAAATATATAAATAATATCTTCTAAAAAAAAGAAATCAATAAGGAACACCCATGCTAAAGAATGGATTCTTCCTCCGCCAGGAAGAGAGCGGTCTTGTCCTTCTGCAGACCTAAATCATGAAGCAGGCTTCTGGGGTTGGCCTGAATCTGCTTTCTCTTACCTGCCAGTAGCAACACTATGTCATCTGGTTAAGATCGTAAGTTTGCCAGTGGGCCCCCAACCCATAATAGAAAACAGCAAAGAAATATATGGAAAGCTACTTAGTTTATCATGTCCTCAACTAAGTGATATGTGTAGGATGATGTATACAATGATTATACATTTCATATCAACTATGGGGTGTATTAACTAAGAAATATATATAGGGTGATGAAGAGAGTAATTATACATTAATTATACAAACTATTAACTATATTTCTAACTTACAAAGACAGGAAATAACCTTCTCATTGGACCAGAGTTCTTTTTAAACAAATATTTCTATATTAAAACACGAGGATAATATGTTTTACAGATTTAATTCCTCTTGGAACTGGTATCAGCAGACTTATGAAATTTCCAAAATAAAATTTTAGTTTAAGAATTGTAAGGGTGTCTCTGTCCTACCTCATCAGATGCCGAGGCAAACATCCTTCAAATGTATAACCCAGAAGGGAGTGAGGTGTGCACCCTACCCTTAAACCTCACACATGGTCCAGTTTATTCATTTCTCCTATAGAAGAAATATGTAGCTTTTTCCTTCTTCCTGCCTCTCTAAGATACTGAGATTAATCTGTTCCTTTGTATAAGAGCAGCTTCTTCAACAAGGCAGTATACTGGATTTTCATGGCAAGGATAATTGGTCAGAACTTTGTATGTATTTACTTTGATATCCTTTTGTAAGATATTAGATACACTTTAATAAAGGAGATAAATTAGAAAGGGTCATAAAAGGAAACAAAATACCATTTCCTATTACACATATTGTATAAATTTTCAATATCTTGTGTTCTCAATAGAGGATTGAGTCCCCAGATCCCATTAGAGAATATAGATTGGGTTTGTAAACTGAAAGTTTGGCTGTAGTTTGTGAATTTAATTTAGTTATGAATTCTCTAAACTAGAATCAATTCTGTTCTCACTCTTAACCACAACAGAAACGAATATGTATTTGAAATCTTAACTCACTTGCCATACTTTAGACAGCCTTGAATGAAGTGGTCAAATTCCTATATAAAATTATAATCGAAAAAGGAAAAAAAAAAAAAGCAATAAAAACCAGAATGGTCATCCTTAGCAACAGTGTTTCAGCCAGGTGCTGCTTGGAAATTCAGGAGACTGTCTTCAGAATACTTTTATATGTTGCTGAAAGAAAGTACTGAAGCTAATAGAGCTGCAAAGGAGAAACAGTTATTCTTAAATGTCATCTATTTGCTGGACCTGAACTGGGTAAGGATTCAGACTTGATTCATTCAATTATTGTTCCCAGCAGTGTTCTCACCAACATATTGCTTTTTTGGCTGCTCAAGTTAGCTGAAATAAGATTGGGCTCTATGCAAGAAGGACTGCAAGGAAAGAAAGAGGTTACTGGCTTTAAAAATTACCGACAGTCCATTTTATAACTCATTTTATTTGAATGAATTCAAATATAAAGCTTTTTTTTTAATTTCAGAAAACAAAGCTTATAGGAAGTCATAAAATTGATATTAATTCCAAAATATGAGTCTGAAGTGTTGTCTTTTTTGGATTTCAAAGTAACACTCTAGTTTTGTGATATATATTTTATAGCATGCAGTGTAGAAAAAAAATGCATAAGTTAGAAACTAGTAGAATTAGGTAAACATGTTTTCCGTCAGTATTATACCATTTTCTCTTAATAAATCAAATATTGGTAAAGATGTCTCATGCATCAAAACTACTTGACCATATTTGAAATAGTTTGCTGTGTTCCTAGAAAATAATTTCCTAAAGGTGTCTTGTTTATTAATTTTTGTAATAAGCCTTGTTTAGTATAGTTCTAACTATATAGTAAGTTTTTAGTAAATTTGCACCAAACTGGACAGATTTGAAAGATTTCCGACTTTGACATAGTCATGGGTTAAGTACAAAATTAGCACCATAGTAAAATTTATGTGAGCATTATTTGCAAATTTAAGAAATTACCTATTGGGAAATTACTGACTGTGGATTCATTAAAGTTACCCAGACAAATAATTATTTGGCATCTTTTATCCCTAATGTGCCGGGATGTATATTTTAAGAGTTATTTACTTCTAACCTTACAGCTGTACTTAGAATATTATATTTCACCAATATAATAATGATCTCACTGATAGTTCAGTCTTATAGCTGATTGATTATTAAAGTTATTATACTGGTTCAAGACTATGCCAAAAATACACAGAAAGTAAATTTTGAAGGAATCAGAGCCACTTTGTGATGAGAAAAATCCCTCCTGTGAGTCATTTCCTATTATTATCTCCTGTAGTGAGTTTTAGAATTTTATAATTTTAATGAAGTTTATAGAAGCGTACTTCCTTAGAGGGTTATTAGTCACATATAAGAATTCTGTCAAGTTTGACAAATGAGTTTAAAAAATAAATAAATGTGGGTAAAATGTATTATTTATAGCTGTTTTTCTGCTCAGTGATTTTTATTGTGTTGCCTCTTTTCTACCTCAGTAATACAGAGTTCCTTAGCCCCTGGAGAGTGTAGATTTGACTCTTGTTCTTGTTTGTCTTACTGTACATCTTCTGGTTGATTTACAGATAGAATTACATCCATTAAAACATAATATTAATACAAAACTAGGTATAGTGAAAGCCTTTACAAATCATAGGTAGATGATGAAGTGAATATTGATCTTCCACCACAGCCATTTTTTTCAAGGTGTTTCTCTGGTCTGGGAGTTAGATAGAAAAGATTGATAACATGACTAGTGGTATTTTCCCCATCATGTTCTTGGGAAAGAGCCCTGATGACCTTCAGAGAGTACCTGTTACCAGCCCTAATGGAGCCTAGTGCTCTTGGAGGCACTGCTTCTCTGCCTTGTAGCCCCAAATTAACCAACCGTCTCTGATTATTTTGATTGGTAATTTTCCAACATTCTACAAGCATATTACACTAACTCAATTTAATAGAGTAGAAGAAGACAGGTCTTATTTATCTGAAAGAGTTAATGAGGCTCCATAGTAAGTCACTGTGATGTCCAAAGTAGACCAGCTTTAGGAGCCTGGGAAGTTGCTTCAACACTATAAAATTAGTGTCCTAGAATTTGATACAAAAACAATTTAAAGTCTTGATTAATTCTACATCTTTCCAGGGACACCTGACACACTCATAGAATAGACTTAAGTTCATAAAAATAACCACAGTGTCTTCACATCTGATTATATAAGACAAGGATGATTGCAAATATTTGATTCTAATAAATATATTCCAAATGTGTTCTGAAGTAATAATGCTAAATAGGATTCTGAGGTCAAATAATTATGTTGTTGTTGGTTGTGTGAATATTTAATTAGGAATCTGAGAGCTTTTTATTATGCTCATACACATTGTGATTCTCCAAGCCTTATTTGACTATAGATCTTTATTTTTTATTTTTTAATTTTTAAATTAAGATCATCCACTTACTTGGGAAGTTCCTCAGTAAATATCCTCTTCTACTTCTGGTGTGGGCAAGGGGAGGGTGTATACATAGCACATTTTCTCAGCTATAGATTTCCAAAGTATTGAAAATAGAGAATTCATGATCTCGTGTAGTGACAAAAGCAAAGTTTGTGCATCTGTGGTTTAAGCACTACAAACCAAAATGTTAGCAATAGATTTTCCGTATTAAACTGTTCTTGTAATGAACTATGTGGTACAAAATGTTGCTACAAAGCTGTCTTTAGTTCTCTTACTGCTTTGGCTTCATTCTTTCCTTAAGGCCAAACATTCAACTTGAAATTTGGAAAATGTCTTCATTATGCTAGAATGTAACTGTTCTTTCAGTTATATAAGGAGGCAATAAACATTGCCAAAGATCAAGATAACTATTGTATAGTATTATGCCAGCCCAACAGAGGTCATCTGAAGTTGGTAAAATAGCTCCTGTGGGAACAGGGACCTTTGACTTAAACAATGAAAGCAGCTATAATGTCTCCAGTGAATTGACCCACTCTATAAAGTTGTTTTAAAATAAAAAGCATATTTTTTCTGGTTGGGATGATCTTTTTCTACCAAGAACTGCCTTAAAATTTTAAGTGAGCTTAGACCCCAAACCTTTCAAAACAAATGAATTTGTAGTACTTTTGACTCATTGGGTAGTAGTTCACCTTTGTAGAAACTGCTAGAAAAGCACATTTGTGGCATCTGCAAGAAGGCTGGGGCTGCCACTCTGCCAGACTGCAAGTGAAGCTTCTCTTCCATCCCTCAGTGTGCCTACTTCCTTCTGTCCTGCACCATCCTCTTAACACTTGAGTGGCAACATTTCAGGCATATGAAAAGGCAGGGATGGAAATTCTTGGGAGCTGGAGCCCTGACCAGTGTTCTGAATATCAATACCTTTTCGGTCTATTGGAAGGTGGGCCTGAATGAGGAGGCTCTTAAGCCCACTTCAAATGGATGGCCATACTGCTGTTTATAAGCACTATTTTAGCAGCAGCCTTACTATTCAAGTAACTCTTATGCTAATGGTAGCTAATTTACTTTATTAGATGAAAGCACTAATGGAACTATTTAAGGTTCCAAATGCATTTCAGTAGTCTGTTCATCTGTTAGTCTGGTTTGCCAGATGAAATGAAGGTGAGGGGTGAAAGGAGATAAGGCGAACTCAGGAATGTAGAGATAACCTCATGCCAGAAAAAGACCCTCCAGAAAAGGCATCTGTACTTACCCAATGATGTCCCCCTTGTAACTTGGGCTACCATTCATGCCGCTTGTATTTACAGGGGATCTAGAACTCTGTGCTGCTTCTACCCATGGAATCCAACATGAGTGTCAGAAGATGGCATGTTAAGGTGGCTCATAGTCCTTCTTTGCCCAGGACTGAGGGATTTCCTGGGCAGTCTGGGGCAAGCTGGCCATCCTGGTCGGTAAGCAGCTAAATACTCTGGCCTCACCTTTCTCACTTTTCAGCGTAGAGCTGTGGTAGTTTAGTGGAATGAAGAGATCGTGGGTCATGATTTTTAAAAAATCAACACATCATCACTTACTTTGTGACTGAGAGAGTTAACATTTGTGACCCTCAGTTTTTATATTTGTAAAATGAGGATGATAAAGTTTATATTTCACAGGATTAAAGGAGTCAAACCTTGGGAAAAGATTCATACCAGAGAGCACTAAGTAAATGTGAACTTCTCATTTTCACGAGTGTTGTGATCCTTAAAGCTGTAAGACACCATATTTTTTTTTTTTTTAAGATTTCATTTATTTATTTGAGAGAGAGCATGAGAGAGAGCTCGAGAGGAGAGAAGTCAGCGGGAGAAGCAGACTTCGTGCTGAGCAGGGAGTCTGACGTGGGACTTGATCCTGGGACTCCAGGATCATAACCTGAGCTGAAGGCAGTTGCTTAACCAACTGAACCACCCAGGCACCCCGCCCCCCGCATTTTTTTTTTTTTTTTTGAACAAAATACATGTAAGTCATGTAAGTCCAAATTTCCAGTGTAATACTGACCCACTACAGGCTTTAAGATTGGGCACCAGAAATGAAGTCTTATATTTAGGAGTTATTTTACAGTCCTTGAATATATCTGAGCAGTAGTCTGTGAGATTTGGTCTTACATTAGGGGGACAATTTTTCCAATGAAGTAGTCTGCATAGCATTAACCAGTTCTGGTTTGGTTAGCCTGGTAGCAGTAAGTCAACTTCTTGAATTTACAGTAGGAAAAAGTCACTCACTGCTTTCTTGATTTTACTGTGTATGTTATGTCAAAGTGGTAGATCTGATAACTCTAAGATGAACCCTTGTGAATTCATAGAGCAGCTCTGGGTTATATATGGCACATTTCAATGAAGACATACCATTTTATCTTACTTCCATCAGCCCCCACTTTTCAGGAGTGGACTAGACTCACTAAGTCTAAAAATATAGCACCTTTCTGGTATAGAAAACACATCTGCTCTGTGACTCTTAATGATATGTGGTCACATATTTACATTTCTGAAATTTGTGGATTTTTTTTCTCTACATACTTTTGTTGATCAGAGACTTTAAAGTGTGTAATTTTGCACATAATTAGACATCTTTAAGATGAAGAAATAGAATTCAAGCTTATATCAGTAAAAAATCAATGGACTTTGTCATTCTTTAAACATCTTTTTTGATCCCTGTGGTTCTATACATGTATTTACTTTTTAAAATGTCAGCAGATATTATTGAAAGGCAGCAATATTAAAAATTTGGTATACATATGTTTGATACAGGGAGCCATTGTGGGGACCTCTCATATGTTCCATCCTCCATCACCCTGTGTTCCATCCACTCTAACACTGTAACTGCCTTATGCTTGTCACTGCCTCTGACTTTTGCACATGCTGTGCTCCCTTCCTGGAATGCCCACACTACTCTCTTAATTATTTAGCACATGTTTATTCATCAGTCAGTACCTAGCTCCAGTGATCTCTCAATATAAAGCTTTCTCCAGGAAAATTAATGTAGTGACTTTCTGGAATTTCTGCACAGGGCTATGAATACCAGGAGATAGGGATTAGTGGAGATCTGTTTTTGGGCCTGTCCACCATAACAGGTGTGTGCCAAAAGTTGTGCTAGAACATCTATGATGAGTTTCTATTGTCTAAATGTCTTTAAAATAACCTGAACAGTGGGATGCCTCGGTAAACTAAGACCTAAGTGAGGAAGCCTCAGTTCCTAGGATATATCTTCTAATCAGTTTGCCATTGAACTTTTAGGCTAGCCTGAGCCACCCATACGTATGCACTTGACAACCAATAGAAACTTATCATCGATGTTCTAGCACAACTCATGGCACACACCCATTATGCTATTGGTAGCCTTGTGTAATTCCATTTCCTAGAGTAATTTGCTTCTAACCAGGTCTGTACCTCAACCTTGAGGGGATACCATTTCTGCTATTAGATTTTGGAAGGTTCTCACTTTTGTTTTGGTAGCAGACTCTCTCCTTTGTTGGCTTTGATGAATCAGCAAGCTATATGGAGAACATCTACATGGCAAGTAACTGAGTCCAAAAACCTGCAAGAAATTGAATCTTGCCAACAGCCATGTGATCTTAGAAGCAGATACTTCCCAGTCAGTCTTTCAGATGAGTTGGCAGTCCTGGCTGTCACCTTGACTGCAGTTGTAGGAGAGAGATCCTGAAGAAGCAAACCCAATGAAGGGTATACCTGGGGTCCTGACCCACAGAAGCTGTAAAATAATAAACATATGTTGATTTAATCCTATAAGTTTGTAAATTTTTTACATAGAAATAGTTAACCTACAATACCCCTCCCTGATTTATTCATTCAACCATCTGTTCATTCACTCCACAAATGTTGATGGACTGTTTATTATATGCTAGGAACTGTGTTGGTATTGAGGATGTGACAGTGAACGAAGTAGATATGGTTGTTGTCTTTTTGGAGCTTATTATTTAGTGAGGACATACTGTCAGGTAGTATGGTAAAAAGGTAGAGAATGAGGATCATGGGACACTTTGTGTGTATATGGCAGAAAAACCTGACTAGCAATGTTGGTATTAGGAGGCTTTATCTAAGAAACTGACCTTTCATTTGAGGTGTGAAGAGTAAGTAATAAGTCAAATGAAACATGAGGGAAATGCTCCAGGGAAGAGGAAGGCATGTTTGATGACCTAGTGATGAGAGTTTCAGAAAAGCATAGACATTCTCTACCTTTGGATCTGAGAGAGATAAGCCTATTAAAATAGGTTGAGGTCACATCTTGAAGGCCTGATAAGCCCATTTTTCAAAAAGAAACTTTATCTTGAAATGGAGCATCATAGACTGCTTTTGACAAGTAAAGAACGTGATCAGACTTTGTCCTTGGAAAGAGCATTTTGATTGCTCTGTGAAGAATGGTTTGTTTATTGGTCAGAGTTCAGTTGAGGAAGCAGTGCTATGATGATTTTATAGGGTTAGAGATTTGCTATAGGAAATGGGCTTTATACAAATGTGGGAGAACCAGGACCAAAAGATCTGGAAATGGAGCTCTGTGAGAAAATCTGAAAAACCAAGAGTACCCAACCACTGGAGGGAGATTGAAGGGGTTGTTTTCATGGAAAAGTCTATGGAAAGTGATTGTCTCTGTGTAGCTCTTTCCTCTGGGGTCCATAGAAAAGGATCTGATGGTGGACCTCCGGTGGGAAGATGAGCTGTTCTTTTCAAATTTTTCTATTGTCTGTAGCACTCATCACCTGCTAACCTACTACATAATTTCTTTCTTTATGGTGTTTGTCTTCCAGTTAGAAATGTAAGCTTCGGGGCGCCTGGGTGGCTCAGCGGGTTAAAGCCTCTGCCTTCGGCTCAGGTCATGATCCCAGGGTCCTGGGATCGAGCCCCACATCGGGCTCTCTGCTCAGCAGGGAGCCTGCTTCCCTTCCTCTCTCTGCCTGCCTCTCTGCCTACCTGTGATCTCTGTCTGTCAAATAAATAAATAAAAATAAATAAAAATAAAAAAATAAAAATAAATAAATAAAAATAAAAAAGATTATTTTTCTTTTTCTGTAATATTTATTTTCAGCTTATATCTGATCAATCTATTTTGGATGATTCACTTCCCAAAAATGAAGCACTCTTTGTGGTTCTGCATTTCCATATTAGTAAACCCTTCTAACAGTGGTAATTTTCCTAATCTCTAATCCTTGTAAAATTCTTATGCTTGTTCTGTATATTGGGATTTAGATCAGGAAGGAGACGTTTTCTGTTTCCACTAGAACTGACCTCTTGTTAAAATAGAATCGATTTCAATAACTTGTTCTCCTGAGATAAAGCCACTTTGAAGCTTCTTGAATAACTTGCCATCACATTTCTCATTATTGGTGCTCAACAATTTCTTCTGCCTTGGAAGTCTTAATACATATTAATGTTGTGAAGATGTGCCTAGTTTTGATTTATAGATTAAGGTGTGGTGGTTCACTCCTTGCCCCCTGGGAGGCCCAAAGAAGAGGTCTTTTTGAACATGAGCTTGTTTTCATATATATACAGTGACTTCCTGGGGCTATGTTTGTGAAAATTTTGCTGGAAATGAATGCAGGGATCATGGAGTGGGGGTGGGGTATCATTAGGGATGAGGATTCTACTTATATTAGGGATGAGGATTCTACTTATACCTTCTTTTCTTGCTCTTTCTTCTTTACCTCTGCCTTCATCCTAATTCATCTAGTCCTGTGCCACAACCCAGAGCTCTAGACTGGCACTGGAGGATGAGGTGGTGTGATGAGATAGAGTTTGGGTTAAATTGCAGCTTTGCCAATCTCACATGGATCATGCAGTAGGTTTTGGATTGATCTTCTACACTTATTCTTGCCCTTTTCCCAATTCAAAACATGGAAGCCAGCATAATGTTTTTGCAATGTGAATCTGATTTCTTCTCACCCCATCTCATAAAATCACTTTCTAATTCCATAGCTGTTAGGATGAACAGAATTCTTAACATTTTTTATACAGCCTTGTATGGTATGTCATTTAAGTATATCTCCAGACCATTTTGGTACCACACTTCCTCCTATTATATTCTAACAGCTACACTAGCCTTAAAATCTTTTTTTTTTTTTTCTTCGTAGTATAGATTTTCTTCTACATGCTGTTCCTTCTGCCTGGTATACTTGCATCACCCTATTCAACCTTAGCTTAGCTAACTTCCTTTCTTCCAACTTTTCTTCAGAAAAGTAATTCCTAATCTCCTTGGCAGTCAGTTATCCCTTGAAAGCTCTTGTAGTTCAGTGTACATCTCTGTAATAGTATCGGTGGCTATTGTCAACCAACAGGTATGCAACTTGAATCCTTGACAAAGTTGCTCTTTAATTGGTAAAGTCCAGAAGAATAGGAACACTGTTCAATTTCTTATTACTGTCTAGCTTCACCATCTAGCACAGCATCTCGCACAAAGTAGTCAGCCAAAAAAAAAAAAAAAAGGCATTTGAATGAGTGAGTAAAAGCACTAAGTGAGCACATTTCAGATTCCATTCCTTAATTTCTAGAATAGTAAGTGTAAATTCCAACCCTCCCTTTATGGCCAAAGCACATGAAAGAATAGAAGTGTTGGAAGAAAGTGCTAAAAAGAAAATAATGGGAGGGTATGTGCTATGGTGAGTGCTGTGAAGTGTGTAAACCTGGCGATTCACAGACCTGTACCCCTGGGGATAAAAAGATATTATATGTTTAAAAAAATAAAATTAAAAAAAAAAAAAAGAAAATAATGAATGGGCTAGATATCAGGTGATGTAAGTTTTGTCATTGAATCTTCAATCTGATACTTATGCCACCTTAAGCAAGACTCTGCCCCAATGTTATCTTTAACATGGAAATAATAATAATGACAATAACAAGAGACGAAACTTTGTGAAAAATTTTCTGTATGTGGCACACATCAGACTAAATGATGTAAAGACATCATCTCTATTCATCCTCTGAGTCCCTATGAGCTGCATATTAATATAAAAATAAATAGTAGCTTCTACCATTCATCTAGTACTGTGTGCTCAGCACCATTTTCAGCATGTTGTATAAATTACTTAATCTTCTGTAGTGTTGTTAGAATCAGATGAAATATTTATGAAAAACACTCATAAAGTATACATCAGAATATAGTTGTCAGATAATTATGTCTGTTTAATCTGATTAAAAAGTACATTTTACATAATATGGATATTAGTGGTGCTATATTATAGCTAGTATACTATTTGCTTCTTTTGATTTAGAAAATCAGAATAAATTCTGTATGCTTAAAAGTTTCTGGACTAAAACTATTTTTCTTTTATGCCCTCTTTTACAATGATCCATTGCTACTCAATTTTCACTTGTGAGAATTTTGGCATATTCGACATTGCATATTTAGTATTCACTCCTCTTTAATGCTGCATGGCTAGAGGGAAATACTGTTTTACATTCTTACCATGTGAGGTAACTGCAGAGAGTCGATAAATTATTTTTATACCCTTGAGGCCTATAAAATTAAATTTTAAATATGTTCACAGGCTTAAAACTCAGAGCTATTGGCATATCATAAACAGGTTTCTCTTACATGTATTCTTGAGATATTTCATTAAATTAAAAATAATTACTCATTCATTTCACCAAACTGTTTGAGATAAAAGAGACAAATGACCTCTGGTCATTTTGAATTATTGCAGAAAATACTTTCAGTAGTAGCATCTTTTCTTAGACTACATAGAATCCTATATTTAGGTTGAATATATTTTCCAGTTATGCACTAAATTGCCTTCTGTATGAAACCTTATGGGAAATAAGAAGAATGGAGGAAAAGTATTAAAATGTTAACTTATTTATTATATGAAGACTGCTTTTCTATTTTTCTTTAAAAGTGTATAGCTTAGAGCTTTCTTCAAAGCACAAGTTCTTTTTTAACCATATTTGTGTCAATCAGTGCTTTAGTAATTACCTCGAAGTATTGCTTCATCTTTGTTAAAAATTTTTTTCCTAGCAAATTTTTCATAGTCCCGAATTGCCAGCAGCAATAATAATAGTGTGTAAAATTACATTGAGTTTACTTCCCCAGTAAGGACAGTCTGGGAACAGAAAGACTTGGTTTTAGTTTTACTGCATGCATAATTGAGTTTTTATATTTCATCATGTATAAAACAAGGAAATTGTACTAGAATTTCATTTACTCATCAGTTAAACACAGAATTCATGAATCTTACTGTGTACCAGGTGTTGTTCTAGATCCTGGGAAAGACAAAATTCTTCATGAAGCTTACATTCTAGTAGAAAGATAATGAATGATAATAATGATAATAATAATCATAATCTATGATGGAATAGCATTTTGTTATTCTCTGTTTTTTTTGTGGAACTATTTTTCACCTTCTTAATTTGAATAGGACTTTGTGTTTACATTTATAATTTCACTTAAATTTTGTCATATCACTTGTTTATAAGGAGAGATTCTCTTTGTTATGTCCTCAAAAATTGGAATCATGTTGAGAATTTTTTTTAATAAGTTGCAACACTCAATGAAAGTTTGTTGAATAGATGAAAGCATGGATAAATGAGTTGATTAGTGGAAGAGGAGAAATGAGTAAGATTTTTTTTGGCATAATCTCTGGGCCATAAACTCTGTGTATAGAGTATTCATGAGTTTCTCAGTTAAAGATACATTCCTTTACCTTAGTCCCTTAAGAAAGTAGGATAGTGCACCCCACACATGTTCTCTCTTTAATATTTTACTAGCATTCTCAGAGAGGTTAAATAATTTTGGTAAACAGTGAGGATCCATACACATATACATACATAAAAAATATAAAATTATATATATATATATATACACACACATATATAAAATTTAAATTAGATAATCTCTAAAATATAAATATGGAAGAAAGGCTCAAAGTCCTTATATATCAAATTTCTTAATTTTACATGCTTTTTAAACTTTTTAAGTAATTCCTATCTATATGGTATTTTCTTCCTCAAAATCTCATAAACCACCATTTTTCACATGACTAAGTTAATTATTCTGTTTTCTTATATTCATTGATCATAATCACTTATTTGGCAGTATGATGAATTTAAAAGATTAAGATATATAACCATGATAAATACAACTAAGGGCCATTTAAAAATTCGTGAATTAGAAGTGGGCTTGATGAACTTGCTTGTGAACAAAGATAATCAACATCAGTAATAGCCATTCTCTTGATCTGGTGCAACAGGAATTGAAACCTGGCAGCATGTTATCAGCCAGGCAAGAGGGCACGGTCATGCTGGCATTCCTATTGGTAAGAGAAAGGATTGTAATAAGGAAACATCAAATGAAATGCCAGAAGACCTGGCAATCTTTTCTGACGGACAGTGAGTCCTAAAACATTTCAGAAAGACTCTCTTTGACATTTCCTTCTCCCTTACATAGAGGAAGGTTCCACTTTTTCATCTGCACAGTAGTCAGTGTTGCTTAGGAGCAAGGCTACTCTTTCAATACTGTTAAATGTAAGAAAAAATTTTAAGGAATAATTACCACTAATTATATTGGTTTTATGAATATATATTTTATTGTTTTTAAAAATGGCATTACTTATTTTTCATCTCTTTTTGAAAAATTTGTTTTAAAGATTTTATCCATTTATTTGATAGAGTAAGAGAGAGAGAAAGAGCATGAACAGGGGAGAGGAGCAGAGGGAGAAATGGACTCACTGTTGAGTAGAGAGCCCATGCGGGGCTTGATCCCAGGACCCCAGGATTATGAGCTGAGTGAAAGGCAGACACTTAACCAACTGAGCCACCCAGGTGCCCCTATTTTTCATCTCTTAAATGCATTTGGATTAGTAATTTTATAAGACACCTATTTTGGTATGAAATCTTTTATTCCAAAGGATGTATATGTCTGTCTGTCTATATCTATCAAAAAGTGAAATCAGTAAATCACATGAGCATTGGTAGAATTATTCTCCCAGAACTAAGTTCAAAGTGTCAGATTTGAATGGCATTATGCATAAGTCGTGATGAAAGATTTGTGCTTTGCTGATGCTAGTGGGATGGGGTTTTATCTAAGGGATATAGTCATATAACAAATTCAAATACCAAATGATAAAATCTAATGTCATTTTATGGTGAAATTGGCCTTGATTCAAGCCTTGAAAGACAACTTAAAGGATTTATTTAGTTGAAGGGTATGGCAATAGGAAATCCAACTCTTTTTTTTTTTTTTTTTTTAATATTTGTTTGGCATAGGACTTTTGTAGGTAGTTAGGATATGGTAATAATGTTTCGTTATTTTCACAATGTGAACCATCAACAATTAGACAGACATCCTGGGCTTTAATCTAGGGAGTTGGGTATCTTTCTTAGGTTGGTTTGTAATGCCAGTATTACTTCATATTTAACTACACATTTACTCATTCTGTTACTCTGTTCTTTCTGATGTTTCCAGGTTTCCATCTTGGATTATTTTTATACTTTCCTAGTAACCTCCCTTTAATATTCCTTTTTGTGCAGGTCTCTTTGGTGGCATTCTCTCAGTTTTCTTTGTTTTGTCACATTTGAAAATATCTTTATATCATCTTCATATCTGGAGAATATTTTATATGTGTGCGGAGCACCTGGGTGGCTCAGTGGGTTAAAGCCTCTGCCTTCAGCTCGGGTCATGATCTCAGGGTCCTGGGATCGAGCCCCACATCAAGCTCTCTGCTCAGCGGGGGACCTGCTCCGTCCTCTCTCTCTCTGCCTGCCTCTCTGCCTCCTTGTGATCTCTGTCGGTCAAATAAATAAATAAAATCCTTAAAAAAATATTTTATATGTGTGCAGAAATGTAAATTGGCAACTTTTTTTAGTACTTTAAAGGACTTGTTCAATTGTCAGTTGAGTTCCATCATTTCTATTAAGAAATCATCTGTAAAACTTGTCTGTCTTATTTTCAGATTTCCCTATTTGGCTTCATCAGGTTTTCTATGGTGAGACTAGATATAATTTTCTTTGTTTTTATTGTGCTTAAATGCAGTGCTTCTTGAATATGTGGATTGCTATCTTTCTTAGCTTCTGGAAAATTCTCACTCATTTGCTCTTCAAATTTCTCTCTCTCTCTTTTTTTTTTTCTTCCTGGTTTCTTTTTTGATCTCACTTGACCACATTCCACAGCTCCTATGTTTCTTCTCATTTTTTTCATTTAAAAAAAAATATATATATATTTTTAAAGATTTTATTTATTTATTTGACAGACAGAGATCACAGGCAGGCAGAGAGGCAAGCAGAGAGAGGAAGGGAAGCAGGCTCCCTGCTGAGCAGAGAGCCTGATGTGGGGCTCGATCCCAGGACCCTGGGATCATGACCTGAGCCGAAGGCAGAGGCTTTAACCCGCTGAGCCACCCAGGCGCCCCTAAAAAATATATATTTTTGTTTATATATTTTGACTATTGCTATTAAGATCTCTGTTTAAAATTTTACCATTTCTTTTTTCATCAGCTTTTCCTTTCAAGAACATTTTCTTTCTTCATGAAACAAAGTTTTAAAATACATTTAGTAATTTTTGATGGTATATTTTACAGTTTTTGTTTATTGGAAATATTTTAAAATTTATCTTCATTCTTAAATGATAGTATTTGGTATAAAATGAAATATTGGCAATTATCTTCTCTCAAGACTTTGAAAATATCATTTCACTGTCTTATCTTCTTTTGTTGCTGAGTATTCTTTTAATCCCAGTGTCATTCCTTTATATTTACTCTGTTTTTGTTTATTTCTCTCTGGATATCTTTTTTTTTTTTTTAAGATTTATTTATTTGACAGAGAGAGAGAGACCACATGTAGTCAGAGAGGCAGGCTGAGAGAAAGGGGGAGGCAGGCTCCCCACTGAGCAGAGAGCTGATGCAGGACTTGATCCCAGGACCCTGAGATCATGACCTGAGCCAAAGGCAGAGGCTCAACCCACTGAACCACTCAGGCGCCCCTCTCTGGATATTTTTAAGAACGTTTTCTTTTTCTTTTGAAGTTTTGATATGAGGTTTCTAGATGAGAATTTTACTTCCTATGCTTGATGATTTGTATATTCTTTAATTCTAAGAAAACCTAAACCTTTTAAAACATTTTATTGAAGTATAACATGGAGGCAGAAAAGTGCTTTTAGGTTCATAGTTTGATGACTTTTTGTAAGCCATGCATATTGATCTGTAGTTAGCCCACAAATCAAGAAATACATCATTTATAAAACTCTATATGTACACTTCAGTTGTCTTTTAGTCACCCTCCATTATGCAAATCCTGCCATTATCTTTTCAAATATTCTCTCCCTCATTTTCTTATCAATAATTACACATCCAATTACACATATGTTAGACTTTCTTATTTTGGCTTCCATATATTCTGTTTTCCAACTCATTGTTTTCCTAGCCTATGTTATCAGTCATTTCTTCTTACATATTTTTCAATTCATTAATTTTCCTTTGCGTTATTTATAATCTGTTTAATGTAAACATTTATTTTAATCTATATCTTTTATTTATTTATTTATTTAAAAGATTTTATTTATTTATTTATTTATTTATTTGACAGACAGAGATTACAAGTAGGCAGAGAGGCAGATAGAGAGAGAGGAGGAAGCAGGCTCTCTGCAGAGCAGAGAGCCCAATGTGGGGCTTGATCCCAGGACCCTGGGATCATGACCTGAGCCAAAGGCAGAAGCTTTAAACCACTGAGCCACACAGGCACTGTATATCTTTAATTTTAGCCATAGCATTTTTATTTCTAGAATTACTATTCACTTATATTAAAATATGCCTTTTAAAAAACAATTTCCTTGGGGTGCTTAGGTGGCTCAGTCAGTTAAGTATCTAACTCTTGGTCTCAGCTCAGCTCTTGATGTTAGGGTTGTGAATTCAATTCCTGCATTGGGCTCCATAGTGGTCATGGAGCCTACCAAAAAAACAAAAACAAAAAAACAAAAAATAAAAAACAAAAAAATGCCAATTATCTTATTGTTCTCAATTATTATTCCATTGTAATCTATTTAAATCTTTTAAAATAATTCTTTTACATTCTGAATCTTATAATTATATTATATGATGTTATAGGATATTTAATTCTGCTATTGGTTGTTTCTGCTAACTCTCACTGATGGTATCTTATTTTCCTGAAGTGTATGTAGTCTTATGTGTTTACTTCATATGTAGCATGGATATTTTTCCTCCAAGAATCTAAAGAGTTCTTGATATTTATGTGCTTCTTTCTTGGGAAATTTGCCTTTGATTCTTCCAGATGCTACCACTTTAATATTCTCTTAGACCTTGCAGATAGAAAAAATAGAGTTACACGCTTAGCTGTGATTGAAAAGATTTTTTTCATCTAGATTCTACAAAAAGGGTAAAATTTCCTTTTTTTTTCTGTTTTCTGACAGTATTTTTTCCTCTCACCTTAGTTTTACTAAGACTATACACTCTGAGTCTTCCACGTTTTCATAAGGATCTCATTTCTAACACTCCACCTTATGAGATCCAAGATTCTGCTACTTGTACTGAAAATGACCAAAAACCAAAGACTCTGTTTTATTGAGATGAATAAATCATCCTTAGTTATGCCTTTGGAGTAAGTGTATATTCTTACGTATCTTTGTATTCTTCTTGGTTTTGCCCTCTTAGTTTCTTAAGAATTCAGCCACGTCTTTCTATGACATCTGTTACACTTATAGGTCATTTGTAAATTTTTTGTGTTGGAAATTTGTCTAGGTATCTCTTTTGCCATATAGAAACAGAGGTTTTCTTATAGATATTATTGAATGTACTCTTTTACCAGGTAGCTCCTCCAGCAATTAACTGTGTGATTGTGGGGAAGTTACTTAACTTTTTTGTATATTGTTGTTTTTTTTATCAGTAAAATAAAGATGATCAACTTGTCTATTTCTTATGCTTTAAGGGTCTAATGGTATAATACATACATGTAAAGTTCTCTGAATAGTGCCAGATACGTAATAAGTTGTCAATAATTGTTTGCTATGACTACTGTCTGTACCATCACTGCTACTGACCCTTTGAAGAGATTGATTTCCAGGTATTTAATTGTTATATTGACAATAATGATTGATAATATATTGATAAATGTTGAAAATAATTATTGATAGCTTTCCTATGCCACACTTTTCATAAGTGCTTCAATCCATGCTGCCAACTTATCCTTGTTTTTTTCAGTTTGAAAATGTCATCTATTCCAAATTCCAACCCTTTATAGTAATGTCAGACAGATTACCATCCAGTCTGTCTTAACACATCCCTGGATGTGGAACTAAAGGAATAGATTTTGTTTGTAGTTATCTCCTATAATCTACTTTCACCTATCGTTCTGTGTCTGGCTTATGGAAGTGATACATACAATAGTATAATGAGCCATAAGTTAAGAAAAAGAATGTGATTTCTAATAGCCATTGGACCATGACACATCATTCCCTAGGAAAAGAGAGAAGAGAGCTCAGTGAAGAAATAAGGAAGCATGTTGTTTCTCTCATTTATCTTTGGGCTTTTCCAGGCAGCAGCTCAGAATGGTTTCTAGACCCAGTGAGACTATATTCCTGCTGCTCATGTGCTTATAAAAGGTCAAATAAGAAAAAAGTACGCTCGAGAGTGTTTCTGTTGATTCATTTAAGATTCTTTTTTGATTTAATGTTATAGAGGCCAGGATTAAATATCCTTTGGGGTTATGCTCATAGATATGCCATGTTTTGTTGATTTAATGCTTCCCAGGCTAACATAGTAAAACAGGTGTAATTTTAAGCCTGATTGAGTTTAGGCCAGTTAGAACATCTAATATTTTTGTTTCTTGTTGGGTTACCCTTACCATGGCATTTTCACTGCTTTGCTTAAAAATATGAGAATGAGGAGAATAGATTCTATTTTATTTCTCTGCTTCCGGCATAGTTTTAAAACTCTCATAAAATAATCAGGGAAATTGTCTCCATGAACAATTATGAAAAAAGCTATTCAAGCTGAATGCCTCTAAGTGAAGTTTCAAGAATGTTGTTAATTCATTGTAAGATACATTTCTGATGAGAATTAGTATAAAGGAAGACAAGAGGACATACCAGAATTCTAGAAGCCCTAAAGAAGTAGAAAAGCACTCATACAACAACTTCCTTTTCCTCCTTCAAAATTTTGAATGGAAAATATGTCTCATTTTCACTTATTGTGAGTGAAATAGGCATTCTCAGATGAAACCTGGCTCTTTTAAAATGTAAGCTCTCTCCTTAACCATCACAGCAGAGATGAAGCCTGCCACTTTTCTGACGATTCCAGCACACGGAAAGAATCTAAGTTTTCACATCAGCACTTCAAAAGTTCCATTTTCTGGTATACTATTGTGATTTTTCAAGGATTAGCAACACTTTCAGTGGTGTTAAAAAAAGACTTTTTTCCCCCTTTCCTGCAAGGAGTACATCTATAGTAGGAACCTTTTTTTTTTTTCTTTTTGAGAAATCCCATTGATTTCCATTTATTCATGAATGATTTAAAAATCTTTTAATTTTGGAAGCACAGACCTGTGTATACAGAGGTTTTCATTTGAATGTCACATGGATGTGTCATGTCTAAATTTGAATTCTTTGTCTTTCATCAAACTCTGCTCTTCTTATACTGAATGAATATTTCAAATTGGACACACTTCCACTTGCCACATCTTCTAAATCCTTTCTGCTTTCTACCTCCAACATAGATCTTAATCTTTTCTCCATGCTGATCTACCTGCCATTCCTGCTACTGGACCGATGGCTTCATACCTCACTACCTTTTTATACTACTTCCTTTGCCTGGAATTAAAGTTTCCTTCTGGGCCCCTTTGTGTCTCCTACTCATCCTTTTGGATTCCTAACTTTTTAAGGAAATGATAATTTAAGATGCTCTTAGTCCAGAAAGAGAGACAGGCAGATAAAAGAATATTTTAATATAGAAAAATGTAGGAACTCTGTTACAGTGATTTGCTTATATAATCCTTTCCTCTTTGAATTTTAAACTTTTTGAGCTCATGTGCTGTGTCTAATTTATTTTTGTATGTTTGGAGTTTCACATATTAATAAATATTATATGATTTTTGCTGAATAGATATACAGTAAGTGTTTACTGAATTACTGTAATTTCCATGACCTACAATTATAAAAATAGTTACTTATACAAGTATTAGTAATATTTCTTTCATTCTCAGACAAGCTCTAGTCAGCAGCTCACTGACAAAAGATTCATATTTACATAAGATTGTAAATTCTGAAACAGAATCCCAGGTGCTTTCCAAAATTAGCATAATATATTTCACAGATTCCACCACAGACTGTTTTTCAAATGCAAAGTTATAGCATTAAACTACAGATGAGTCCTTAAAAGTGAATTTTTATATAGATTATTTCTTCTCCACACAAGGCAGCCTTCTTTCCTTACAGACTCTATATCGAGTTGTATTTTGCTGTTGGTCAAAGGATTAGAAGACCTAGTTTATAGTTCTGGCTTCTCTACATGTTAGTTATATGGTAAATGAAATTTGCTTTTGAGGTTCAGTTTTCTTAATCACAAATGTGAATAATAGTATTTGGCATGATTATCTTGGTGAAGCCCAAATGAACTAATTAATGCACATAAAAGTATTTTGATATATGTAAGTTGCTGAGAAAGGACAAAGAATTTTGATTAGGCAGAATGTACTAGTTTTGTTATAATGATCAAAGAGAAGAAAGTAAATATCTTAGCATAAAAATAGATAATATTTCTGAATTTATTTGGTAAAAATTCTTATCAATACTTATCAGTACTTATATTACCATAATACAGTTGTTTTACTGCCTGTTGACAATGTGCTAGAACTCATGTGAACTACCTCATTTAGTTCTAATCCCAAATGAAGGAATGATAACTGTGGTGCTTAAATGGGGTGTCTCTCCTGATGAGATGAGGGCCCCCAATGTGGGGTGACTGATGGGTGGAAGCTGGTGGTAGGGGCTGTGACAAGAATTCACTGAGGCAGAACAAAAGAGATAGAAGTTTCCTGATTATACTGCAAGGGAGCAGCAGGCAGGACGGCAGAGGAGAGGCTGTCTGCCAGGAGGCAGTGGGTAGGGGCCATTTTTAAAGAGGGCAGGTAAAGGAGGTATGACAATGTATAAGAATTCTCCATTTTTTGGTAACTGTGCCTGTTCGTAAGTAGCCTATTGGTCTGTTAGGGCCTATGGATATTTCGAGGTGAGTCGCCTGATTGACCTGTCTGTATGCAGCCAGATGGTCACTGTGGCCCCTTCTGCATTCCATTGCTCAAGTCTATTTGGCCAAAGCAGCCTCTACAATAACTATCCCATAACCATCCCATAAGGAAACTGAGTATTATAGTCTACTCAACGATAAGGTTACTCTGCACTATTGCCAAACTATAGCATCTGTTAAAAAGAAAACCACAGGCCCAAGATAGCATCATTTAACATAATACCTAATTTAATTGCAGTTTCATCCTCCCCCAGAAATGTAGTCTTAACCAATGAGTTTCAGGAATTTTTCAATCAACACTAATGGTGTCTACCACATGGACTCTCTCCATCTTCCAAAGGAAGATGAAAGATGAGGTCATTTGCTGGATAAGACCTCCTGCTCCTCCTCCCCCTTGCCTGGAACAGTCATTTTCTCTTGCTAATAACTTTCTTGCCCCATTCTCATTCTATAGAAACCTTCCATTTCATACAGCTCCTCGGAGTTTCCCTCTACCTGCTAGACAGAATGCTGCCCAATTCATGAATTGTTTAATAAACCCAATTACATCTTCAAATTTACTCAGTTGCATTTTGCTTTTTAACACATTCAAACTAATTTTACTCTGAGTTTTAGAGTGGTCATTGTAAAGGGTGGGGGGAAGCTCTAAAATGCAAGAGTATGTTCTTGCTAGTCTGTGAGTTATTTACTTTTTGCATATTTTAGCAAGCATTATTCTAAGGTGAATAGTACATAAGATTACTCTGAGCATATGTGCACATCTCCGATTAAAAGAAAAAAAAGGATTCCAGTTATCTAAGAATAGGATATAGTATTACATTAGGGGAGAAGAAAAAAAAATTTAGAAGGAATCTATAAGGGATGATAAACTTTTCCCTTAAAATTTTCCCTAGAGGCATTTCTTTCTATTTCTTAAATCAGAATGTTCTGTCCATTATCTTCCCTCTTCCTCAAATGAGAACCATTGGGATTATTATTTAATTTTTCTCTCCCTCATTCCTCCTTTCAGTCTTTATTCCATTCAGTCCGTTACCATGGACTAATCTACCTTGAACATACTGCTTGATTCAGCTTTCTTCTCTTCATCTCCTTTTCACTACGTTAATCCAAGCCAAAACGGCACTTGGCTTACAACATAGCAAACGTCTTTGAATTTGTTCCATTGAATTACTTTTTATTCCTTTTAATTCATTCTCTAACAGCTAGATTGAAGTTTTTACATTGCAGATTAGATCGTGCTATACCTTTGCTTCAAAGTTTGTAATTTGCAGTTATTCTTTGAATAAAGTTTAAATGCCTTGACATAAGCTTTGAGTCTCAGTATGTTGTAGTTTACTGAATCTTGTATCATACTATTCTTCTCTCACTGTATGCCATTTGGTCATATTTGCCTAATTTCAGGTTAGCCAATGCCCGTGCTTCTTCCAGCACTAGAAACATATGCATGTAAATTCCTCTGCTTGGAATGCTTTGTCACCGCCGTCCTGTCACCCGGCAAATATTCACTTGTTCTTCAGGCTGCGCTTTACATGTCAGTTCAGAAGGGAAGCACTGTTTGATCACCCTAGGTTAGCTTAGAGCCCTCCATTACTTGCTCTCACAACATGCTGTGTTTTTCTTTTTTAATAGCCTATATCACAATAGCTTTTAATTATGGAGAAATTATCTGTGTAACTGAAGTAAAACACAAACATTTTGTTTTCCTTATATCCTTATACTTACAACAGAGCAGTGTGAAAATAGAACTGATTCCCCTCAGAAGATAAGATTATAAATAACTATGCTCTAAAGTTTCTTCTGTCATTCCTATGTAATATGTATTAGGCAGGATTTTATTTATCACTGTGTTGTATGACTGTAGCAAAGTGCCTGACACAGAGTGGGTGCACAGTGACCATTTAGTAAATGTGAATACATGAACTTTTCTCTACAAATCATCTAGAACTCTTGAGTTCTCCCAAATAGAATAAAGTATCATGCAGGTATTCCTACTCACATGAATGGAAACTATCCCTTATTAATTCCTTCTAAGAATCAAGGGCTTTTCTAGATATGATACCTAATTTCTTGTACTTGTAATTTTCTCTTACTTGGATAATTAATGAATTTGTGGGTTTTTAATCATTTAATTCTGGAGATACAGTCTGAGTTGGATGTTGTTTTTACAAATGAAAAAAAACAAGTATGGCAGAGACTTCCACCTATTCTCCATAGCCTTTCTCTCCTTCCATAAAAATAGAATTCTGGTGGGCACATGGCTAGACTACATTTCTTTGACTCTCTTGCATTGAGGTCTGGCCAGTTCTCTCCAATGTCTTGTAAGAGAAGCACCGTGTGCCACTACAGCCTGGAGCTCTTCAGAGAATGGCTGTGCTTTCTGCAACCCTGTAAACAGGAAATAAACATCAGGTATACTTGAGCTATTGCGGTTTGGGGTTCAGTTTTGCAGCAGTATGGAACTCAAGTAGACTCAGAGGCTTGTTACTCCCTGAGGCCACCAGGTGGCAACCAACCTCAAAACTGCTTGGCTCAAAGACCATCCCTCTCTTCCAGGGAAGGACCTCTCCACTGTGGATGTAATTTGGAAATCTCTCTAGTTTGTGTGCCTGTTTAACCCTGGTCATCTGTTGTAGCTTTTATGTGATTTTTCCCCCCTCCAATGTACTTTTTAAGTGTTAGCATGTTTCAATTATTCATTTAATTTCTTCAATTTACTTTTAATGAATGCCCTTCTGGAATAGAAATAAAGACCAGTTAAATAGAGTCCCTGTTCTCCAGGAATTCATACCCTGTCGGTGGCCAGGAGGAGAGGTAAAGATTGTTAAATAATGAGAACACAATTAAAAAATAAATAGTAGAATAGTTCATACAGTAGAAATGTGAATACAGGTTTAAATGCTACAAGAAGGAAGTGCCTGTCAGGTTTCTAATAATATTAGCTGATGATTAATTAGCCAATATCCTGCTTAATTTATTTTCTGCCTTACAAATCAGTAAGGTCAGAGCACTTCTGACATCTCTATTAGGACTAGAGCAGATTTAAGCTTAAAAGAGGGGGCATCTGATGAGATTCTAGCCCTTCATCTTCTTGTAACAACCCTTGTACACTGAAGCTCTACAGGCTACTAATGAGATCTAAATTGTGTCATTAGGCAGGTAGTTTGGTTTCATTATTACCAATTCTTTCAATATGGCACAGCTAATCTTTCCAATTAACCAAAGAGAATCACTGCCAACCAATCATAAAACTGGACTAATGAGAATGGTTACTCAGAAATGATTGGTTAAACCATAATAGTTTGTTCAAAAGACTTTAGAAGAAATAACAATTCAAGGGACAAGTCTAGACATCAGTAGTTTTAAAAATAGATCTGAATGTTACATTCATTTATTTTGGAAAACTCACAAAATAAAATATTTTCAGAGGTATGATGAATCATCTTACTCTTTGAACTCCTGCATCTTTTCTCTGATTACATAGGCATTCTTAACCATAGATTGTTACCTCCCCACACACATTCAAGTCATATACTCACAATACGCTTTCGTTTTATAGTGTTGTCTGTATCACCAAGAGAGAATTAGTCCAGGCAAACCAAATTTTAAACACATTAATTTTCTTTAGTTGACATAATATTTAAAATTAAAATGAAATTTTATTCCATTAAAAAATAAAAGCAAGAGTTTGATATCAACTATCTCTGGTATAATTGCTAATTTCCTCATAATCTTTTGCAGAAAAGCGTATCAACTGTGAATCAATAAATATCTTTAAAGGTCCCACTTAAAGTAAACTTAGACAAAAATACAGACATGACCTTTGAGGCATCAAGTTGAAATCAGCTTGTAGGACCGTCTAAAGATAATGACTCAAGGAATAACTCTTATTTCATCATCTTAACCTCAGTAAAACCAATGATTAATCATTCCAACAGAAGTACAGTTCTCATAACAGACTATGTTAGTCAACCAATTTCTCTTGCTATGAAAATGAATACCTTACATTGCTTCAACATTTATATGTACAGCAAGAGACCATTGAATAGTAAAAATAATTTACTTTGGCATTAGTTTTTAATTTTACTGGAATTTTAGATGTTGATTCTTTTGCACATGGAATTGGAGAGAAACAAGTTTTCCTACTTGAAACCCTATGCTTTGTTCGTATATGTAAGGTAAAAATGATGACAGACTTTATCATCCACCCCATATCATCATCCTTTTTCAACTTTATTTTTGCCTTAAATCTTACTGTTCCAGTACTACTTTTTTCTTTTTTTAAAGTAGATTCTATGCCCAATATGGGGTGTGGACTCATGACCCTGAGATCAAGAAGCACATGCTCTCCTGACTGAGCCAGCCAGGTGCCCGTCCACTATTACTATTTAAGATGTTTCTTATGTAATCCTCATTCATTCCATATTCTTCTCTTGTGGTTATATAATACTTGTAAACTAAATCTTACATGCCTATATAGTGTTAAAATTATTTTCTCTAGAAAGAAATGGTTTTATTTATTTTTAGGTAGTCTCTACACTCAGTGTGGAGCTAGAACTCACAACCCTGAGATCAAGAGTCACATGCCCTACTGACTGAGACACCCAGGTTCCCCTAGAAAGAGGTGTTATGCTTTGTTTTATTTTATTATTTTATTATTTTATTTTTTAAGATTTTATACATTTATTTGAGAGGGAGAGAGTGAGGGAACGTGAGAAAGAAAGATCATGAGCAAGGGGGAAGGGTAGAAGGACAAGCAGACTCCCCACTGAGCAGGGAGCCTGATGTGAGACTATCTCAGAACCCTGGGTTCATGACTTGAGTTGAGGGCAGATGCTTAACTGACTGAACCACCCAGGCGCCTGAAGCAGTTTTAGAGTGAGGTCTTCTGTACTATCTTTGACTCATTTGGGACTAATTTTTTGAGAATCAGTAAGTTGTTTTTTTGTAACAAAACAAACCAAAGGGCATGGATTACTTACCTAGTATTAAATGCAGTTTCTTTGGTCTTACCTATCTGTTCATGTAAAGATTCTGTCTGTCATATATGTGTAGGCAGAGAGTTAGAGATGATTGAGAGAATACAGAATTTAATGGTATTTAAGTGACAATTTCAATGAGGAGCCTGAGGACAGACCAAGAGCTCTGATGGGAATTTCTTCCAAGAGATGTGTTTAATTGGGATTGGAACATGTTTTAAAAGCTGAGATGAATAATTCTCCTAGGAAAAATGCATCTAATAAGTAAAATTACTAATTGAACTGTAACACTGACCGTTAAAGTAACATACGTGGTTAAGTGCGTATCGTCAGAGTGGCTTTCCTGTCTAGACATAAGGCTTTTAAGTGTTTCGTTCTTTACTTATTGACTTCGGTTAATATATTCTCTGGATTTTTACTTGATGTATTCAGGAAAGTAGAAAATAATTAACCACTACATAGGTTACTGTCAAGAATGATGAAATAACAGAGATCATAAGGCTTTTGTGGACCACTGGTTGTGGACCATCTTTTAAATCTGCGGGATCTCGTCAGTGTTACCTCCAGTACAGCATCTTCAAGATGTGTCTTCCTTCTGCTTTATGAAAGGGACACATGATGTCTTGTAAATTTAACCTAATAGGAACAAATGTCAACAAAAGTAAGATTTGATTGACAGGTACTTGAGAGATACAAGTGATCGAACTCTAAAAAGTGAATGACTGCTAGGATACTAGAATTTTGGAAAACCAATAAGTGTAGGAGGGGAGAAAGAGACTCTCAGAGGGAGGAGTTAAGATAGCAGAGTGGTAAGGGGATCCTGAGCTTGCCTTGTCCCTTGAACACAGCTAGATCTGCATGAAATCATTTTGAACAACTAGGAAATCAATCTGAGGATTAAGAGAACAGTCTGCACAATAGGAGGGAGAGAACATGGCATATGGGAGATCCAGAGTCATGAAATGGGGGAGAGAAAAACCGGTGCCTTGAACAGGAGGGAAGCCTTTTCATAGGACAAAATCAGGGAGAGAGCAAGAGAGAGAGCAGTTTGTGGGGTTTGCACAATACACTGCATTGAGGGGATCCCCTGGGTGACAGTGGGAGAGATTGCTCCCCTTCCTGGAGTACATTTGGAAGAGAGTTTTTGCCTCTCCAATGACAAAAGCCCACCAGGAGCCACTGAGCTCAATAACAGGGGACAGAGACCCATTGCAGAAGGCAGATAACCTGGTTGCAGCTTTTTCCCAGTATGTGATAATAGACTCTAGCCACCCTGTGCACACCATACACCTGCTTTTCTGAGACAGAATGTTACAGGTGTACTGTGAGTCTGTCCTCCAGGGGGAGGAGAGCAGGTCCATGCTTTGTTGTGTCCTTTAAGGTTTAGAGTTTTGAATCCCAGTCACCTGCCAGAAAAAAACCACAGGAGAATGTCTGTACTGGGTGTACTGATGGCCAGGCACAGACAGGTTGAGGGCAGGGATCTGATGAAAGCCTGGGACACAGTAGAGGAGATTGTTTGCCTTTCTGTGAGGGCCTCATGTACAGTGGTGACTATGAGTTCCCTTCCCTGGGGACGAGAGGGCAGAATGGTGCCATTGCCATTGCGCCTGCCCACCAGCACAGTTGGACTTCAGAGAGAAACACAGTGGCTCCAGTGGAGTAGAAGCTGGAGTTGCTTACACAAAACCCTGCCCCCCTGTGCCTGGTAGGGGCATCTGACAAGGGCATGTCTGATTATGAGTCAGTGCAGCAGACCTCTCCCTTGGAAGATCGACATGGACCCCCTCATATACCAAGTCTATGGATCATAGAGTGCTCCAAAGCCTCAGCTTCAGTTCTGGTAGAAATAGGATCAGACTTTTTTTTCTTTTTTCTTTTTTTTAATTTTTAAATTTTTAAGTTTTTAATTTATTTGTATTTTTTATGTTTTAATTTAATTTGATTTTTTTTCTCCCTTTAGTATCACACTTACAGTTTTTTGTTCATTTGTTGGTTTATTTGTTTCCTTTTCTTATATTTTGGATCAAGATTTTTTTTTTTTTCCCTTTTCCATTTTCTTTTCTCCTTCTTTCTTATTCTTTGGAGTTAGGCTTATAGTTTTTTGTTTGTTTGCTTTTTTGTTCCTTTTCCTTTTTTCTTGGATCAAGTTTTTAATTTTTTTTTAAACCAGGCTTATCTTAACAAACAAATCAAAGAACCTCTAGTTAAAGGTCCAGACACTCCCCACTGCAAACAAGGAGGAACTTTGTAGAGGACTGACTTGTGTGAAAATAAAGCCAAAACACAGAAGAGAGTGCACACAGCATACACCAGAAAGCTTTCTTAGAGCATCAGGCCCTGGACAATGTATGGTCCATTCTTAATATATTGTTACTCTCAGGAGCAGGAAACATAACAAGCTTTCATAATATGCAAAAGACAGGAATCTAGATGTAATGACAAGACAGAGATTTTCTCCAAAATAAAGATTAGGAAGAAATCATAGGTAGGGGTTTGCTCAAAATAGATCTAAGCAATATATCTGAACAAGAATTTAAAACAGCAGTCATAAAAATACTAGCTGGGCTTGAAAGAAGCAAAAAGACACTAGAGAAACCTGACTAGAAAGAGGAGATATATAAAAGCTGGTCAGAATGAAATAAAAAATTCCATAACTAAGAAGCTAAACCAACTGGATGTAATCACAATGACGATGGAAGAAGCAGAGGATCAAATAGGTGATATAGAAGATATAATTATGGAATATAATGAATCTGAAAATAAGGAAAGAAAACTATTAGAACATGCATAAAGACTTAGAGAACTCAATGATTCCACAAAGCACAATAATATCTGTATCATAGGAGTCCAAGATGGAGAAAAGTGGGAAAGGGGGCAGAAGGTTTATTTGAACAATTATAGCTGAGAATTTATCTAATATGGGGAAGGAAAAAGGCATTCAAGTCCAAGAGGCACAGAGAACTGCCCTCAAAATTCATGAAACTAGGTCAGCACCAAGACATATCATAGTGACATTTGCAAAATACAAAGATAAAGAGAGACTTCTGAAAGCAGCTAGGGACAGAAGGTCCTTAACTTACAAGGGTAGACACACGAGGTTGGCAGCAGATTTGTCCACAGAAATCTGGCAGGCCAAAAGAGAGTGGCATGATATATTTAAACTGCTAAATGGGAGAAATATCCAGCCAAGATTACTTTATCCAACAAAGCTGTCATTCAGAATGGAAGGAGAGATAGAGTTTTCAGGACAAGCAAAAACTAAAGGAGTTTGTGAACACTAAACCAGCTCTGCAAGAAATATTAAAGGGGACACTTTGAGCAGGAAAGAGAGACCAAAATCAACAAAGACTAGAAAGGAACAGAGACAATCTATAGGAACAGTGAACTTATAGGTAATACAATGGCATTACATTCATATCTATTAATACTTACTCTGAATGTACATGGGCTCAGTGTTTCAATCAAAAGACATAGTGTATTAGAATGGATTAAAGAATAAGACCCATCAATATGCTGCTTACAAGAGACTTATTTTAGACCCAAAAATACCTCCAGATTGAAAGTGAGGAGGTAGAGAATCATCTATCATGCTAATGGACATCAAAAGAAAGCTGAGTAGCTATCTTTATATCAGATAAACTAGATTTTAAACCAAAGAGTGTAATAAGAGATGAATAAGGGAACTATATAATAATAAAGGGGTCTATTTAACAAGAAGATCTAACAACTGTGAATATTTATGTCCCCAATTTGGGAGTAGCCAAATATACGAAATAATAACAAACAAAGAAACTCATTGATAATTATACAAAAATAGTAGAGGACTTTAACAGCCCACTCACAGCAAGGGACAGATTATCTAAGCAGAAGATCACAAGGAAAACAAAGGCTTTGAATGACATGCTGGACTAGATGGACTTAACAAGTGCAGAGCATTTCATCCTAAAGCAGCAGAATGCACATTCTTTTCAAGTGCATATGGAATATTCTCCAGAATAGATCATGTACAGGGTCACAAATTAGGCCTCAACCAGTACAAAAAGGTTGAGATAATACCATGTGTATTTTCAGACCACAATACTATGAAACTTGAAGTCAAGCACAAGAAAATTTTGGAAAGACCACAAATCCATGGAGGTTAAAAAAATTCTACTAAAGAATGAATGGATTAACCAGGAACCTAAGGAAGAAATTAAAAAACAATACAGAGAAACAAATGATAATGAAAACGTGACAGTTCAAATCTTTGTAACACAGCAAAAGTGATTCTAAGAAGGAAGTACAGAGCAATACAGGCTTTCCTCAAGAAGTAAAAGTCTCAAATATACAACCTAACCTTACACCTAAAGTAGTGGAAAAAGAATAGCAAATAAAGCCTAAAACCAGAAGAAGAAGGGGAAATAATAAAGATTAGAGCAGAAATCAGTGATACAGAAATTAAAAACAAAACAAAACAAAACAGCAACAACAGAACACATCAACAAAACTACGAGCTGATTTTTAATAGCTCTTAATTAGCAAAACTGATAACCCTCTAGCCAGACTTATCAAAAGAAAAGAGAGGGGGAGGAGTCAAGATGGTGGAGAAGTAGCAGGCTGAGACTACATCAGGTAGCAGGAGATCACCTAGATAGCTTATCAAACTATTGCAAACACTTACAAATCCAACGGGAGATTGAAGAGAAGAAGAACAGCAATTCTAGAAACAGAAAATCGACCACTTTCTGAAAGGTAGGACCGGCGGAGAAGTGAATCCAAAGCGACAGGAAGATAGACCGTGGGGGGAGGGGCCGGCTCCCGGCAAACGGCGGAGCAATGGAGCACAAAATCAGGACTTTTAAAAGTCTGTTCCACTGAGGGACATTGCTCCAGAGGCTAAACCGGGATGAAGCCCATGTGGGGTCAGCGTGGCTGCAGTTCCCGCAGGGTCACAGAAGGATTGGGGGTGTCTGAGTGTCGCAGAGATCGCAGGTATTAGACCAGGGAAGCCAGCTACAGAGACAGAGCCGAGGAGTGAGCTCTCAGCTTGGGGTTACCTTGAACTGGTGCAGGCTCGGTCAGCTCAGACGTGGCCAGAGGCCAGGGAGACGGGAGTGATTGGGCTGTTTTCTCTGAGGGCACACTGAGGAATGGGACCCGAGCTCTTGGCTCCTCTGGGCTGGAGACTGGGAGGCCGCCATGTTCATTCCCATCCTCCGGAACTCTACGGAAAGCGTTCAGGGGACAAAAGCTCCCGAAAGCGAACCTGAGTAGATTACTTAGCCCGGTCCCTGGTAAGGGCAGTGCAATTCCGCCTCGGGCAAAGACACTTGAGAATCACTACAACAGCCCCCCTACCCAGAAGATCAACAAGATATCCAGCCAAGACAAAGCTCACCTACCAAGGAGAGCAGCAGAATTCCAGTGGAGGAGAAAGCAAAGCACGGAAATCATGGCTTTCTCCTCATGATTCTTTAGTCTTGCAGTTAATTTAATTTTTTTAAATTTTTTTTCTTCTGATAAATTACTTTTAACTTTTACCCTTTTCTTTTTTAACATTTTTTAACTAGTTTAACTAATATATATAATTTTTTTTCTTTTTTATATTTTTTCTTTGTTTTCTTTTTTTAATTTTTTTTAAAGATTTTTATTTATTTGACAGAGATCACAAGTAGGCAGAAAGACAGGCAGAGAGAGAAGGAAGCAGGCTCCCCACTGAGCAGAGAGCCCGATGCGGGGCTCGATTCCAGGACCCCGTGATCATGACCTGAGCTGAAGGCAGGGGCCATACCCACTGAGCCACCCAGGTGCCCCTAATTTTTTTTTTCTGAACTTCTTTTTATCCCCTTTCTCCCTCCCACGATTTGGGGTCTCTTATGATTTGATTAAAGCACATATTCCTGGGATCTTTGCCACCCTCTCAATATTTTATTGCTCCTTCATATACTGTTATCTGGAAAAAATGACAAGGCGGAAAAACTCACCACAAAAAAGAGAACAAGAGGCAGTACCAAAGGCTAGGGACCTAATCAATACAGACATTGGTAATATGTCAGATATAGAGTTCAGAATGATGATTCTCAAGGTTCTAGCTCGGCTCAAAAAAAGGCATGGAAGATATTAGAGAAACCCTCTCTGGAGAGATAAAAGCCCTTTCTGGAGAAATAAAAGAACTAAAATCTAACCAAGTTGAAATAAAAAAAGCTAGTAATGAGGTGCAATCAAAAATGGAGGCTCTCACTGCTAGGATAAATGAGGCAGAAGAAAGAATTAGCGATATAGAAGACCAAATGACAGAGAATAAAGAAGCTGAGCAAAAGAGGGACAAACAGCTACTGGAACACGAGGGGAGAATTCGAGAGATAAGTGACACCATAAGATGAAACAACATTAGAATAATTGGGATTCCAGAAGAAGAAGAAAGAGAGAGGGGAGCAGAAGGTATATTGGAGAGAATTATTGGAGAGAATTTCCCCAATATGGCAAAGGGAACAAGCATCAAAATCCAGGAGGTGCAGAGAACCCCCCTCAAAATCAACAAGAATAGGTCGACACCCCGTCACCTAATAGTAAAATTTACAAGTCTTAGCGACAAAGAGAAAATCCTGAAAGCAGCCCGGGAAAAGAAGTCTGTAACATACAATGGTAAAAATATTAGATTGGCAGCAGACTTATCCACAGAGACCTGGCAGGCCAGAAAGAACTGGCATGATATATTCAGAGCACTAAATGAGAAAAACATGCAGCCAAGAATACTATATCCAGCTAGGCTATCATTGAAAATAGAAGGAGAGATTAAAAGCTTCCAGGACAAACAAAAACTGAAAGAATTTGCAAATACCAAACCAGCTCTATAAAATATTGAAAAGGGACCTCTAAGCAAAGAGAGAGCCTAAAAGTAGAAGATCAGAAAGGAACAGAGACAATATACAGTAACAGTCACCTTACAGGCAATACAATGGCACTAAATTCATATCTCTCAATGATTACCCTGAATGTTAATGGGCTAAATACCCCAATCAAAAGACACAGGGTATCAGAATGGATAAAAAAACAAAACCCATCTATATGTTGCCTACAAGAAACTCATCTTAAACCCGAAGACACCTCCAGATTTAAAGTGAGGGGGTGGAAAAGAATTTACCATGCTAATGGACATCAGAAGAAAGCAGGAGTGGCAATCCTTATATCAGATCAATTAGATTTTAAGCCAAAGACTATAATAAGAGATGAGGAAGGACACTATATCATACTCAAAGGAACTGTCCAACAAGAAGATCTAACAATTTTAAATATCTATGCCCCTAATGTGGGAGCAGCCAACTATATAAACCAATTAATAACAAAATCAAAGAAACACATCGACAATAATACAATAATAGTAGGGGACTTTAACACTCCCCTCACTGAAATGGACAGATCATCCAAGCAAAAGATCAACAAGGAAATAAAGGCCTTAAATGACACACTGGACCAGACGGACATCACAGATATATTCAGAACATTTCGTCCCAAAGCAACAGAATACACATTCTTCTCTAGTGCACATGGAACATTCTCCAGAATAGATCACATCCTCGGTCCTAAATCAGGTCTCAACCGGTATCAAAAGATTGGGATCATTCCCTGCATATTTTCAGACCACAATGCTCTGAAGCTAGAACTCAATCACAAGAGGAAACTTGGAAAGAACCCAAATACATGGAGATTAAACAGCATCCTTCTAAAGAATGAATGGTCAACCAGGAAATTACAGAAGAATTGAAAAAATTCATGGAAACAAATGATAATGAAAACACAATAGTTCAAAATCTGTGGGACACAACAAAGGCAGTCCTCAGAGGAAAATATATAGCGGTACAAGCCTTTCTCAAGAAACAAGAAAGGTCTCAGGTACACAACCTAACCCTACACCTAAAGGAGCTGGAGAAAGAACAAGAAAGAAACCCTAAACCCAGCAGGAGAAGAGAAATCATAAAGATCAGAGCAGAAATCAATGAAATAGAAACCAAAAAAACCAATAGAACAAGTCAACGAAACTAGGAGCTTGTTCTTTGAAAGAATTAATAAGATTGATAAACCCCTGGCCAGACTTATCAAAAAGAAAAGAGAAAGGACCCAAATAAATAAAATCATGAATGAAAGAGGAGAGATCACAACTAACACCAAAGAAATACAGACAATTATAAGAACATACTATGAGCAACTCTACGCCAACAAATTTGACAATCTGGAAGAAATGGATGCATTCCTAGAGACATATAAACTACCACAACTGAACCAGGAAGAAATAGAAAGCCTGAACAGACCCATAACCAGTAAGGAGATTGAAATAGTCATCAAAAATCTCCAAACAAACAAAAGCCCAGGGCCAGATAGCCATTCCCAGGGGAATTCTACCAAACTTTTAAAGAAGAACTAATTCCTATTCTCCTGAAACTGTTCCAAAAAATAGAAATGGAAGGAAAACTTCCAAACTCATTTTATGAGGCCAGCATCACCTTGATCCCAAAACCTGACAAGGATCCCGTCAAAAAAGAGAACTAAAGACCAGTATCCTTAATGAACACAGATGCAAAAATTCTCACCAAAATACACCAATAGGATTCAACAGTACATTAAAAGGATTATTCACCACGACCAAGTGGGATTTATTCCAGGGCTGCAAGGTTGGTTCAACATCTGCAAATCAATCGGTGTGATACAACACATTAATAAAAGAAAGAACAAGAGCCATATGATACTCTCCATAGATGCTGAAAAAGCATTTGACAGAGTACAGCATCCCTTCCTGATCAAAACTCTTCAAAGTGTAGGGATAGAGGGCACATACCTCAATATTATCAAAGCCATCTATGAAAAACCCACCGCAAATATCATTCTCAATGGAGAAAAACTGAAAGCTTTTCCGCTAAGGTCAGGAACACGGCAGGGATGTCCGTTATCACCCCTGCTATTCAACATAGTACTAGAAGTCCTAGCCTCAGCAATCAGACAACAAAAGGAAATTAAAGGCATCCAAATTGGCAAAGAAGAAGTCAAACTATCACTCTTCACAGATGATATGATACTATATGTGGAAAACCCAAAAGACTCCACTCCAAAACTGCTAGAACTTGTCCAGGAATTCAGTAAAGTGTCAGGATATAAAATCAATGCACAGAAATCAGTTGCATTTCTCTACACCAACAACAAGACAGAAGAAAGAGACATTAAGGAGTCAATCCCATTTACAATTGCACCCAAAACTACAAGATACCTAGGAATAAACCTAACCAAAGAGGCTAAGAATCTATACACAGAAAACTATAAAGTACTCATGAAAGAAATTGAGGAAGACACAAAGAAATGGAAAAATGTTCCATGCTCCTGGATTGGAAGAATAAATAGTGTGAAAATGTCTATGCTACCTAAAGCAATCTACACATTTAATGCAATTCCTATCAAAGTACCATCCATTTTTTTCAAAGAAATGGAACAAATAATCCTAAAATTTATATGGAACCAGAAAAGACCTCGAATAGCCAAAGCAATATTGAAAAAGAAAGCCAAAGTTGGTGGCATCACAATTCCGGACTTCAAGCTCTATTACAAAGCTGTCGTCATCAAGACAGCATGGGACTGGCACAAAAACAGACACATAGATCAATGGAACAGAATAGAGAGCCCAGAAATAGACCCTCAACTCTATGGTCAACTAATCTTCGACAAAGCAGGAAAGAATGTCCAATGGAAAAAAGACAGCCTCTTCAATAAATGGTGTTGGGAAAATTGGACAGCCACATGCAGAAAAATGAAATTGGATCATTTCCTTACACCACACACGAAAATAGACTCAAAATGGATGAAGGATCTCAATGTGAGAAAGGAATCCATCAAAATCCTTGAGGAGAACACAGGCAGCAACCTCTTCGACCTCAGCCGCAGCAACATCTTCCTAGGAACATCCCCAAAGGCAAGGGAAGCAAGGGCAAAAATGAACTATTGGGATTTCATCAAGATCAAAAGCTTTTGCACAGCAAAGGAAACAGTTAACAAAACCAAAAGACAACTGACAGAATGGGAGAAGATATTTGCAAATGACATATCAGATAAAGGGCTAGTGTCCAAAATCTACAAAGAACTTAGCAAACTCAACACCCAAAGAACAAATAATCCAATCAAGAAATGGGCAGAAGTCATGAACAGACATTTCTGCAAAGAAGACATCCAGATGGCCAACAGACACATGAAAAAGTGCTCCATATCACTCGGCATCAGGGAAATACAAATCAAAACCACAATGAGATATCACCTCACACCAGTCAGAATGGCTAAAATTAACAAGTCAGGAAATGACAGATGCTGGCGAGGATGCGGAGTAAGGGGAACCCTCCTACACTGTTGGTGGGCATGCAAGCTGGTGCAACCACATGGAAAACCGCATGGAGGTTCGTCAAAATGTTGAAAATAGAACTACCCTATGACCCAGCAATTGCACTGCTGGGTATTAACCCTAAAGATACAAACGTAGTGATCCGAAGGGGCACGTGCACCCGAATGTTTATAGCAGCAATGTCTACAATAGCCAAACTATGGAAAGAACCTAGATGTCCATCAACAGACGAATGGATAAAGAAGATGTGGTATATATACACAATGGAATACTATGCAGCCATCAAAAGAAATGAAATCTTGCCATTTGCGACGACGTGGATGGAACTAGAGGATATCATGCTTAGTGAAATAAGTCAATCGGAGAAAGACAACTATCATATGATCTCCCTGATATGAGGGAGAGGAGATGCAACATGGGGGGTTAAGGGGGTAGGAGAAGAGTAAATGAAACAAGATGGGATTGGAAGGGAGACAAACCATAAGTGACTCTCAATCTCACAAAACAAACTGAGTGTTGCTGGGGGGAGGGGGCCAGGAGAGGTGGGTGGGATTATGGACATTGGGGAGGGTATGTGCTATGGTGAGTGCTGTGAAGTGTGTAAACCTGGCAATTCACGGACCTGTACCCCTGGGGTTAAAAATACATTATATGTTTATAAAAAAATTAAAAATTAAAAATTAAAAAAAAAGAAAAGAGAAAGGACTCAAATAAATAAAATCATGAATGAAATAGAAATCACAACCAACACTGCAGAAATACAATCAGTTTTCAGGGAGTATTATGAACGATCACATGCCAAGAATTGGTGAATCTGGAAGAAATGGATAAATTCCTAGAAACATAAACTATCAAAACTGAACCAGGGAGAAATAGAAAATTTGAACAGACCAATACCAGCAAATAAATTAAATCAGTAATCAAAAATCTCCCACAGGGGCGCCTGGGTGGCTCAGTGGGTTAAAGCCTCTGCCTTCGGCTCAGGTCATGATCCCAGGGTCCTGGGATAGAGCCTCACATCAGGCGCTCTGCTCAGCAGGGAGCCTGCTTCCCCCTCTCTCTCTGCCTGCCTCTCTGCCTACTTATGATCTCTCTCTCTCTGTCTTTCAAATAAATAAATAAAATCTTAAAAAATAAAATCTCCCACAAACTATTGTCAGCCAGATGGCTTCCCAGGGGAATTCTACTAAATGTTTAAGGCAGAATTAATACCTATTCTTCTGAAGCTGTTCCATAAAGTAGAAATGGAAGGAAGATTTCGAACTAATTCTATTAGGCCAGCATTACCTTGATTCCAAAACCAAGCAAATACTCCACTAAAAAGGAGAATTACAGACCAAGATCCCTGATGAACATAGATGCAGAAATTCTCAACAAGATATTAGCTAATCAAATCCAACAGTATATTAAAAGGATTATTCACTATGATCAGGTGGGATTTATTCCTGGGCTGCAGGCATGATTCAATATTCTCAAATCAATCAATGTGGTATACCACATTAATAAAAGAAAGGGTAAAAACCATATGGTCCTCTCAATAGATATAGATAAAAGCATTTGACAAAATACAGTATCCTTTTTTTGTTTTTTAAAGATTTTATTTATTTATTTGACACAGAGAGAGAGAGTGAGAGAGCACAAGCAGGGGAAACAACAGAGGGAGAGGGAGAGAGCCTTAACACAGGGCTAGATCCTAGTACTGTGGGATCATGGCATGAGCCCAAGGCAGACGCTTAACCGATGGAGCCACCCAGGTGCCCCTACAGCATCTTTTTTTGATAAAAACCTTAAAGAAAGTAGGGATAGAAGGAACTACTGCAACATCATAAAGGCCATATACAAAAGACCCACAGCTGATATCATCCTCAGTGGGGAAAAACTGCCAGCTTTTTCCCTAAGGTCAGGAACATCACAAGGGTGTCCACGCTCACACTGTTGTTCAAAATAGTATTGGAAATCCTGGCCTCAGGAATCAGACAACAAAAAGAAATAAAATGCATCCAAATCATCAAGAAAGAAGTCAAACTTTCACTATTTGTTGATGGCATGAGACTCTATGTCGAAAACCCAAAAGACTCCACCAAAAAACTGCTAGAACTGATACATGGATTTAGCAAAGTCACAGGATATAAAATCAATGTACAGTAATCTGTTGCATTTCTATACACAAATAATGAAGCAGCAGAAAGAGAAATCAAGGAATCAGTCCCACTTACAATTGCATCAATAACTTTAAGATACCTAGAAGTCAATGTAGCCAAAGAAGTAAAAGATCTGTACTCTGAAAACTATAGAACACAGATAAATGGCAATGAAGATAACACAAAGAAATGGAAAAACATTCCATGCTCGTGTATTGGAAAAACAAATACTGCTAAAATACCTATACTACCTAGGCAATCTACACATTAATTGCAATTCCTATCAAAATACCACCAGCATTTTCCACAGAGCTAGACGAAACAATTCTAAAATTTGTATGGAACAAAAAAGATCCCAAATAGCTGAATTAATGTTGAAAAAGAAAAGCAGGGGTGCCTGGGTGGCTCAGTGGGTTAAAGCCTCTGCCTTCGGCTTGGGTTGTGATCACCGGGTCCTGGGATTGAGCCCTGCATTGGGCTCTCTGCTCGGCGGGGAGCCTGCTTCCTCCTCTCTCTCTGCCTGCCTCTCTGCCTACTTGTGATCTCTATCGGTCAAATAAACAAAATCTTCAAAAAAAAAAAAAAAAAAAGGAAAAGAAAAGCAGGAGGCCTCACAATCCCAGTCTTCAAGCTGTATTACAAAGCCATAATCATCAAGATACTGTGGTACTGGCACAAAACAGACACATAGATTAGTGGAATAGAATAGAGAACCCAGAAATGGACTCACAACTCTATGGCTAACTAATCTTTGACAAAGCAGGAAAGAATATCTAATGGAGAAAAGGCAGTCTCTTCTACAAATACTGTTGGGAACTAGACTGCAACATATGGAATGAAACTGGACCACTTTCTTATACCATACACAAAAATAAATTCAAAATGGATGAAAGACCTAAATGGAAGACAGGGAACCATCAAAATCCTAGAGAAAACAGGCAGCAACGTCTTTGACCTCAGCCAGTGCAACTTCTCACTAGACACTTCTCCAGAGGCAAGGCGAACAAAAGCAAATATGAACTATTGGAACCTCTCAAGATATAAAGCTTCTGCACAGTGAAGAGAAACAATCAACAAAACTAAAAGGCTGGGGCACCTGGGTGGCTCAGTGGGTTAAAGCCTCTGCCTTCGGCTCAGGTCATGATCTCAGGGTCCTGGGATCGAGCCCCGCATCGGGCTCTCTGCTCAGCAGGGAGCCTGCTTCCCTTCCTCTCTCTCTGCCTGCCTCTCTGCCTACTTGTGATCTCTGTCTGTCAAATAAATAAATAAAATCTTAAAAAAAACAAAAAACTAAAAGGCAACCTATAGAATGGGAGAAGATATTTGCAAATAACATATTTGATAAAGAGTTAGTACCCAAAAAAATCTATAGAGAATTTACCAGACTCAATGTCCAAAAACCTAATAACACATGAATAAACACTTTTCTAAGAAAGGCATCTACATGGCTAAGAGACACATGCAAAGATGCTCAACATCACTTATCAGGGAATACAAGTCAAAACCACAATGAGATACCATGTCCATCTGTCAGAATGGCTAAAATTAGCAACACAAGAAACAAGACACTGGTGAGGATGCAGAGAAAGGGGAACACTTTTGCCCTGTTTGTGGGAATGCAAAGTGATGCAGCCACCCTGGAAAATAGTATGGAGGTTACACAAAAAGTTAAAAATAGAATTACTGTATGACTCAGCAATTACAGTACTAGCTATTTATCCAAAGGATACAAAAATGTTGATTCAAAGGGGCACATGCACCCCAGTGTTTATGGCAGCACTATCAACAATAGCCAAATTAAGGAAAGAGCCCAAATGTTCATCTACTGATGAATGGATAAAGATGATATAGTGCGTAAATGTGTGTGTATGTGTGTGTGTATGCATATATATATACACATATACATAAATATATATCTGTTCACATACATACACACAATGGAATATTACTCAGCCATCAAAAGAATGAAATCTTGCCATTTGTAACAGTGTGGATGGAACTAGAGTGTATTATGCTAAGCAAAATAAGAAAGACAAATACATGATATTCCTCATATGTGGAATTTAAGAAACAAAACATAGGGGAAGGGAAGGAAAAATAAAATAAAATTAAAACAGAGAGAGAAGTTAATCATAAGGGACTTCTAACTATGGAGAAGAAACTGAGAGTTGCCTGAAGGGGGTGGCTTGTAGGGGAATGAGCTAAATGGGTCATAGGTATGAAGGAGGATACTGGTTGAGGTGAGCACTAGTGTTATATGTAAGTAATGAATCACTAAATCCTACTCTTGAAACTATTACTACACTGTATGTCAACTAATTTGAATTTAAATTAAAAAAAAAGAATCTCATTGCTCTTCTATGGAAAGCAAATTAACTAATGATGTTTGTAAGGATATGCTGTATACCAGGGATATACATTTAGCAAATAGAATTTTCACCTTATGAGTAGCACTTTTGATTGATTGATTGATTGATTGATTGATGTAATCATTGGCTTGCTTGGTGAGGTTAAATAACTTCCCTGAAGTCATAGTGCTAGAAATCTAACACAGGCCCATATGGCTCCAAACTGACATTCAGTGCAACATTCGTTAGAAGTGAAGGCAATAGATTTTAATCAGTGAAAAAGAGTGGAAATTGTCACTTGATGAACAGAAAGCTTGGGGATGAAAGTGAAGACAAAAAGGAACAACTTTCACAAGGGTAAGGTGAAACAGGAAGGCTTTAACACCTGAGATACTTTGAGGCTCAGAGTGTGGGCTATTTTGTAAAGAAAAAAAGACACACATTTTATATTATCTGCTATGCTTCATTTAAAAGTGCAGAAAATTTGAATAGGTGCTTTCATTTTCTACTTTGTTCTAGGAAGAAACACACTTAAAGTCAGGTATCAAGTCAGATAGAAATCGGCTCTATAATTGTTTTACATATATTGCCTACTTAACATTCTTTAAGTTATTTCATACTCATATGATTTAGCATTGTTCCTTTTTACATAATTAAAATAGGATTCACTGTGGAGCTCATACAGCTACCACCTTCAGCTATTAATTAAGAAGTCACGCAAGTCAGAGGGGTGAAATTTTGATGCTGAGTCATTTCTCGTTTTGTGAATATCATCCGAATAACCCAGAAAGCAAATAGTGAATTATTTCAAGTTGCATAATAAAATTATTTGGACTACAAAGACAGTTTAGTATTTCAAGTCAGTCTGTGTCCATATATATGCTGAAAATTGGTTTGGGTGTGACAATAGCAATTCACATGGTGCTTTTCTGGTGGTTTGAACATCAGAATGATTTACCACAAATATGTCCTTGTGTTTTCTCTGATACTTATTTTTTAAGAGTAGAACAAGTAATTGTGAACACTGCCTCAGCCATAACTTTCATGCATGGCCTCTCAATTTACTCATATTTGGAGACCCTACTAGCATGAGAAATAGATGAGAAAACAAACAAATGCATTTACTTTCACTTAGCTCATAAAACAGTCAACTTTTCTTGTTAGAAGCCAGAGTAAATGCTTTCCACTTTCCTGTGGTTTGTCTTTGTCATAGTCACTGGCCTCTCACTGGGGAGAGGCAGCCATGGACAGGACATAAACAAATGGTTTTGTCGTATTTCAATAAAACTTTATTTGCAAAAACAAGTGGCAGGAGCATTTGGCCTCTGACTGTAATTTGCCAGTCCTTAAATTAGATCAACAGCTAATCTCCTGGATAGACAAGGCTAATAGGAATCAGAACGTCAGAAACAAGAAATTTTAGAAGTTTTCTGGCATTCCTTATTCATTTTTAAATGAGAAAACTAAGGCCTGCGGAAAAGGACCGAGTTGCCTACCACAGCACAGGTACTCAGTCACAAAAAGAAAGGAGGAAAATGCTCCTTCATGATTCTGCCTTGGTTGCCCAGGCAGCCACAGAGGAAGACAACCTACCTGAATGTGTGGAAGGACACTTTTGGTAGTCTGGTAGTGCATTTTCCCTGCACGTCAATATATGTAAATATATGCTTATTTAAATGGGATATTTGGCAGAACTTAGGGAACCCCATTTAGCTGCTACTAAGGAGGTTATCCCCCAAGAATACAAACTAGAATAAAATTTTTCCAAAGTCTGATTAATTTTTTTGTGGTCTGAATAGAGCTGCCTGCTCATTTATCCAATTCCCTAAGCTGGGTCTCCTCTGTGGTCCTTTCTTCATTTTTGCAAAGATCATACAGCAAACATGCTCAGACTCATCCCTTTCATTCAAGCACACAGCCACAATGGCTCGCTCAGTCTTTGTGGTCGCTGGTGTGGAGGCAGATGCTGTAGCTCCTTTCAAGCTGAAACTTTTCATGTTTGGAGTTGAGTGATTTTTTAACTTGAAGTGAGTTCTGTGGATTAAAGGAGGTGGTTGACTTTGGAAACTAGACTTGTCTTAGAGTAGGAGACCAAAAGTGGCAGCAATTTCCTTGCAATCTTTTTCTGCAGAGAAAATGCCTTAAAAATACTAAAGGCAAACTCAGTAGTTTAGACAATTGGATATGAACATGAGTAAATCAGAACAAACTGAAGGAGAAATTCTTATAAAAGGAACAATAAATATGGGTCTGATAAAGATGATGACAATAAATATTACTTACAATGCCTCTACTTACTATAATAAATACTGCTTATTATATGGCAGATAAAGTGCTAAATGCTTTCATATATATTAAATAATGTTTTATTTTGTATAAAACCACACAATGCTCTTCATTATGAACAGAATAAATCCCAAATCCTTAGCATGTAGATCAATATTCCTCTGCATACATTTTCAGTATTTTTATTATTCTCTTGCATATACCATATGCCCAGACATTTGGGCAAGTTGCTATTTTTAAAAAGCTGTTTATTATCTCCATTGGGGCAGACATTGCTTAGGTATTTCAAAATAAAAAATCAGAAACTACTTTTTATTTTTGAGGAGATTACTGTCTAGTTGGGGAAATAACTCCCTGCTACTTCTAGACCCTATAAACTCAACTGGAAGGAATGGAGGTTGATAAGACCTATGTGGTAAGCTCAAATAGTTAACTAGTGAATCAGAGCAACTCTATTGTATGTTTTGATCTTTCCATTCAAATCATAGCTTCTACTTATTACTTGAATGCTCTCCAAGGTACTATTAAATAGAAGAATACACATTAAAAAATATTAGTTTTTTCATGCTTATTTATATATAAGGAAACAGGAATAAGCACATATGGAGAAGCTCTTCCAAAAGTAGATGGAAACCAGGATTGAATATTTGCATAAAAGAAAGGAGAACTACCAGAATAAAAATACAGTTTTTTTAAAAAAAGGGATATTGGAAAAGGTCTCGATGAATGGAGACTGAGAAAAGACCCTTTGATTAATAAAGAGATCATCAAGAAAGCATTTTTAGTAGATTAGTAGTAATAGAAGACAGATGTCTAATAACTACCTAGGAAATGAAAAGGCAGGTTCTAGGATGTAGTCATTTAAGTAGTTTCACTGAACGGAATTGGCCATTTGCAGCTTTAGGATCAGTAGAGGGTTGTGATGTCCAGACTTCAGAGTCACCATCAGTTACCTGTGTTATCCATAGGAGTATCAAAAGGCTCTATTTATATTAGTGTTTCTACATGAAACACTTGCATTTTTTAAATTAAGAAATTTTAATATTGTGAGGACACTGGTCAAAGGATAGAGTACATTTTTAAGGAAATGAACCCTACTGGATGTTTCAAATCATTTTGATAATTCAAAGCCTTTGGGGCTATACAAGAGCTTGAAGCAGGCTATAGAAAACAGAGACGAAATGGTGGGATTATTTTGAAGGACAATTTTGGCTCCTTTGTCATGGGTTAATACACTGATTTTCAGTTACAAATACCATTTTTAATAAGAAAGTGTTCCCACTCAATTCTTTTTTTTTTTTAAAGATTTTATTTATTTGAGAGAGAGAGAGAATGAGAGAGAATGGGGGGAGGGGCAGAGAGGACTCCATGCTGAGACCATGACCCGAGCTGAAATCAAGAGTTGGGCACTCAATTGACTGAACCACCCAGGCTTAAAGAATATCATAACACTAACACATTTTTACTTACTAAACATAGAACATTCAAGTTCTACTAAACATAGAACAATACCAGGTCTCTAACTGGGGCCTCTTTGCTCTATTTAAGCATTGTTTGATTTATAGCAGAGTTAGCATAATGGCTGCATATTTCTTTTTCCTTTATTCTTTTAATTTTGATAGGAATAAATTAAAATTTAATTCATACAATGTTTTTAGTATCTGGTTTAGCTTTGTATTTTAAAATTTGGGAGGGGAGTTTTAATGGGCATGTTTGGTTATTAGTGAAGAAAAGTTCAGTTTCGAGATTTGTAAATAACTGAGAAAAAAAAGCAGGCAATGTCACACAATATTTAGACAATTATTACACTTTGCTTAGGCTTCCAAAGATTTTTGTATTACTACTTAGTAGGATTCATGAAATTTTTCGCATTATTAGGGCATGTAGTCTAACAACAACTTCTAGCTTTGGGGATATGAGGGAGTTATAACTTTCTTTCAAAGTTAGGAAACTGATATAGCATTATCAAGGCATTATTTTGGCAAAACAAGTAGATTGCTGATATTTCTATTTAACTCAGAATTATCTACCTTCTCTCTGGTAACCTGTACTCTGATTTTCTTAGGGGGTCATCTCTTTCTTTGATTACTCCATTTTGTTTGTTTGTTTCTTTTCTTTTTTTTTTTAAGATTTATTTATTTATTTGTTATTCCAGAGAGAGAGAAAACACTAGAGGGGAGAGGGTCAGAGGGAGAAGCAGACTCCCTGCTGAGCAGGGAGCCCAATTTGGGACTTGATCCCAGGTCCCTGGGATCATGACCTGAGCCGAAGATAGATGCTTAATTGACTGAGCCACCCAGGTGCCCTACTCTATTTTTTTCTGAGGGTCTGATTCTACCTCTGGGCTTATGAGTGAAAAATTAGACCATTGTGTCCTCTGATTAAAATGATTGGTTCAGGGTTAGTCATGTGACTTAAGCATGCCTAGTAGGACTTTTCTGGAACTAGTAGGAAGGTCATAAGTTTTCTTCCTACTGGTAGGGTTAACAATAAGGATTATGTAAGCATGAATCATCATCATCATCATCTTCTTCTTCTTCTTCTAAGATTTATTTATTTATTTATTTTAGCAAGAGAGACAGATAGCATGAGTGCACACAAGCAGGAGGAGGGGCAGAGAGGGAGGGAGGAAATCCTTAAGTAGACTCCCCACTGTGTGCAGACCCCCTTTGGGGGGTGTTCCATACCAGGATCCTGAGAAAATGACCTGAGCTGAAATCAAGTTGGGTGCTTAACTGACTGAGGCACCTGGGCCCTCCGGAGCGTGAATCCTCTGAGGCTGCCCTGTGAAATCTGAGGATATAGTCTTTAAAAAACAAAGCAGAACCCAAAGATGGAAAGGGAAATAAGTCCTGATAACATCAGTTGAATCCTGGATCCAGCTACATCTGAACCTATGATCATGGATTTTTTGTGTATATATATATCTATCTATTTTTGCTCCATGTGGCAGTAAATTCTCTGTTCAGCTTAAACTAGTTTAAATTGGATTTTAGATGTGTGCAACAGAGGGAGTTCAAATAGGAAGAAAGACCATTTAGAACCATTTTTATCCCCATCATTTAATTTTTAAAAACTTTTTCACACAAAGATAGGACGGATAAAAGACAATCCTTTAAAATAATAATTATTTACTTTCATAAGATTATTACCCCTTAATATTTTTATTTCTCAGCAGACAAGTGAAAATCTTACCACAGGGCACTAGGAATGGCTGATCCAGTAGGAGAGTAACAGATCTGAAACTCAAAAGAGAAGGTTTAGGTTTCAGTTTTGTAAGTAAGTATTGTATTTTATCAGGGAGTTATTTAAATCATCTACATCTTGACCCCACATTTTTAAACTGAAATGAATGATTTCTGCATAGCTACCCCATATGCTATTTATGAGGAGAAAAGAAGGCTAATTTGTATAAGTATGTTCCAAAGTTTCAAATCACCATAGTGCACAGTTTTTATTTACCTATTATTATGACTTGTGAACTGGAGAAGTCTTAATTTAATCTCTAGTGATTTTGGCAAATCAAGCTGTGCCTCTGCATTCATGCAGAATTTTTCAAATATTAAAACATGCTTAGCAGTCACTACAATATATGGTTTCAATTTTTTGCTAATGTTTTGGGTACAATTTTATTTTGATGTTATAAAATGTACATCCATTGAGAATGTTAGAGTTAAATGAAATAAAATGATATTTTCCAAGAATGCTCACATTGTGTGAAGAAATGAACATCTGTTTTATAGGCTAATTATGTGATGTAGAAGGCTTTTTGTTGTTCATAGCTATGTTTTGAAGGATTGGTCAACGAGCCATATCATAAACACTGTTAAAATGGGGTTTTGGTTCATGAATAAATCAAATTCTGTTCTCTATTCTCAGCAGATCTTTTAAAAAGACTTGTTTTTATTTTCTAATATTCTTATCTATTTATTTGACACAGAGAGAGAGCACAAGCTGGGGAGTGGCAGGCAGAGGAAGAGGGAGAAGCAGACTCCCTGCTGGGCAGACAACCCAATGAGGGTCTTGACCCCAGGACCCTGGGATCATAACCTGAGACAAAGGCAGACGCTTAACTGACTGAGCCACCCAGGCACCTCTAAAACAACTTGTTTTTAAGTGCATTTTGTAACCAGAATGAAACAAATGACTTTAAATAATTACAACAGATACAAAGTCTGAGTCAGTGAAGTCCAGTGCTTCTTTACCAGGTGACTATTTTCTTTGGTTTTGTTATTTTTGAGGTTCTGGACAATAAAGAGTTTCCGTGAATTTGGGGCCAGTGAAGAGAGATGCAGTATGTTTCTGTGAAAGAAACATACTGCTTCAGAGTGGAGGATTGCATCACATCCAATCACATTTGGCAGAAGAAAGAGGAAAAATAGGAAAACACAGAAAGCAATCGCTGAGACTGCTCTGGAGGCCCCCGAAACTCCTCCTCCCAGGAGCAGCACTGGGGGTCAGTTATACTGTCTCTTTCTGGCAGCTTGCCATCCAGATGACGGTTTCTCCTTCTCCTCTCAGTTTGCCTTTGAAGTTTCGTTTTGCAGGGACCAGAGGTAATGGGCCATTTTGCGCAGTTTATAGTAGTGAAGTGAAAGCAGCATTTTTCCTTCAGAAAGCTACTGAAATGTCACCTGCAGTGAACATATGTTTGGCAACAACAAGGTCATGTACTCGGCCATTTAAACAGTTTGATCAAAACAAAAGAGGCCCAGATTTTTGGAAGGGCTACAACTTTACTGGAGGTATTATGACTTGGCCCAAATATGTCGCACCTTTTTTTAGAATGGCGATCTGGTGGGCACTATTTTGATATTTTTCTGAATTGGGCTGATCCACTAATTCTGCCTCTACTGAATGTCTTTTGTCTCTATGACTTTGCTAGATAACATGGATTTAGCTGCTTTTTAGCTTCTGTGATAAATAATGTGGTAGATAAAGCATACAGACTCTGAAGCCAGACTGTCTTGAGGTTCAAGTCCTGGTTCTGTCACTAGTTAGTTGTATGACTTTGGGAATCTAACCTAATCTCCCTGTGCCTCAGTTTTCTGACATGTAAAATGGGGGCAAAGTTTGGTTGTGAGGATTAAATAAATTGACAGCTATGTAAATGCCTAGCATGTTGTAAGCCCTCTATCAATGTAATTATTATTATTTTAAATTATGATTAAACTTTGATACTTTACTCAATCTTTTTTTTTTTTTTTTTGGCTGATCCAGAAAAAATCATGATGTTGCAAAATTGATTCTGGAATATTTATTGGCTACATATACTACATAAATATGTAAAGTCCTTATCATTGTGATATGTGCTATTGAAGATAGTAAATCAGATTATTAGTTCTTGAATTTCTGTGGTGATGTTTGACTCAGGGATATGTGTGACACAGAGTAAACATTGGCAGTTTTCAAGAGACCTTTGCAGTTTGTTTTGACTGAATCAGTTAAGCAAGCAAAACATTTTTACCACTTGATTCTTTATTAAAGGCACTGAGCAAGGCATTGGAAGGTCATAGAAACAAGTTGAGTCCTTTTGGGTTGATTGAAACCCCTTGAATCTTAGGTTCTCATCTCTGTGCATTAGGCTTAACATAAGGACATTTGAAGACAATGCCTGACACAAGGTAAACATTTGTTGAATACCTACTATAAATTTACAAAGCAATTTCTCATACACCATCTCATCCGGAATTTCTCCAGCTTGGCACTATTGACTCTTCTCGACCAGATAATTCTTTGTTGTGGAGGATGGTCCTGGGCATATAGCATGTTTAGTAGAATCCCTGGTCTCTGTATACTTGATCCACCCTCCCCCTTAGTTGTGATAACCAAAAATATCTCCATGTCTCGTAAAACATCCTCTGGTGGGCAAAATTAACTTCATTTGAGAACCACTGATTCTCATTTTATCCTCAGACTTTCTTGTGAGAGTGATGGCCGTATCAGGTTTCTAGTTTACAGCTGAAAAAATGAAATTTTGGTGTTTAAGTGACTTATGCAGTGTCCTTTGGCTGTGTCCTGTAGAGGTAGTACTTGAACTTGGCAGGGCTTTTGACTGAATCTTATGCCCTTCTGGCTTAAATGACCACACATAGCATAAAGGTAAATTCAATTGAAGCAAGCAGAGTTTCCATGACTCAGTAGCTCGCAAAGGTCGCTTGGCTGATTCAGCTGGGCTTTCTGGAGTCATGACCACACAGCAACTCTTCAGCTGTGTTTCCATTCTCAGGGTCATCTTTGGAAAGAATAATGAATGGCCACTGTATCATTTCTGGGGATAGTCGCAAAGGGAACATTCTGTCTCCTTTTCTACATCTGTCTACTAGTGTCCTTAAGTTTCTTCTTGGTGATAGACACAACTTGTTGGTATGGAAGTATATTCTGGTTTTATTTATATTTGTGCTAGTCTAATTTTCTTTCCTTTCTCTTAGGGAACAGAATATTCAAATCTTTCCTGGTGGAGCGGGGGAGGTAAGGAAAAGAGTGCCTGGTCCCTAGAGTCTGGTCTAAATCACTTGTGCATACCAGCCTGTGAAATACAATTGCTGTGGCTTCCAAGAGGCTTTACAGACACAAGAGATCTAAATTTTACGGAACTGCGAAAATAAATTAGGGCTTCTCTAGATGATGCTCCCTGAACGATAAATCTCCTCTGCAGCTTCAAATTCTATCTAAACAACTTGGCATTAAAATTCGTTCACTCAGGGGCGCCTGGGTGGCTCAGTGGGTTAAAGCCTCTGCCTTCAGCTCAGGTCACGATCCCAGGGTCCTGGGATCAAGCACCGCATCAGGCTCTCTGCTCGGCGGGGAGCCTGCTTCTCTCTTTCTCTCTCTGCCTCTCTGCCTACTTGTGATCTTTGTCAAAATAAATAAATAAAATCTTTAAAAAAAATTCATTCACTCAGATAAGCTGGGCTAGAGCAGGTGTAAGCAATTATCACAATTCATATAAAGAGGCCAGAGAGAAAGAGATAAAGTAGAAACAACAGACACGGAATGATGAAGCTGAAGAGTTAGAGGACACCATGAAAATGAATGCATAAGAATGATTTATATGAAGAATTTGTTTAGAAAAGAGAGAAAGATGAGAACTCTCAGTTTTTAAAATCTGATCTCTTTATATGCATCCCAGTGAACTTAAAGGTACTCAAGACAGATTTTAGCTAAGACAGTAGACTCTGACACAAGATAATTCAACAGATGTTTATCATTATTTCCAAAGTTATTAACAGCAGCATCAATAAAACATTCATTCATGTTCAAAACACCAAAATCAAGGTACTTTTTTTTGTAATTAATTTTTTTTATTTTAATTTTATTTTTTATAAACATATAATATATTTTTATCCCCAGGG